>NW_027142358.1:22161775-22704464 GCF_026170545.1 Melanerpes formicivorus | reverse complement strand
GATCTTCAGAGAGACTAACTGTCAAGGCTATGCAGGCCGCTTAATGAGCTAGAAGTGAGAGCTTGGTGCATTTTATTTTCTTTTCCTTTCCCTTTCCTTTTCCCTCTCCTGTTCCCATTTCTCCTCTTCTCTTCTCTTCTCTCTCTCTCTCTTCTCTTCTCTTCTCTTCTCTTCTCTTCTCTTCTCTTCTCTTCTCTTCTCTTCTCTTCTCTTCTCTTCTCTTCTCTTCTCTTCTCTTCTCTTCTCTTCTCTTCTCTTCTCTTTCCTTCTCTTCTCTTCTCTTCTCTTCTCTTCTCTTCTCTTCTTCTCTTCTTTTCTCTTCTCTCTTCTTTCTCTTCTCTTCTCTTCTCTTCCTCTTCTCTTCTCTTCTCTTCTCTTCTCTTCTCTTCTCTTCTCTTCTCTTCTCTTCTCTCTTCTTTCTCTTCTCTTCTCTTCTCTTCTCTTCTCCTTCTCTCTCTTCTCTTTCTCTTCTCTTCTCTTCTCTCTTCTTCTTCTTCTTCTCTTCTCTTCTCTTCTCTTTCTCTTCTCTTTTCTCTCTCTCTCTTCCTCTTCTCTTCTCTTCTCTTCTCTTCTCTTCTCTTCTCTTCCTCTTTCTCTCTCTTCTCTTCTCTTCTCTTCTCTTCTCTTCTCTTCTCTTCTCTTCTCTTTCCTCTTCTCTTCTCTTCTCTACTTCCTCTTCTCTTCTCTTCTCCTTCTCTTCTCTTCTCTTCTCTTCTCTTCTCTTCCTCTTCTCTTCTCTTCTCTTCTCTTCTCTCTCTTCTCTTCTCTTCTCTTCTCTTCTCTCTCTTCTCTTCTCTTCTCTTCTCTTCTCTTCTCTTCTCTTCTCTTCTCTTCTCTTCTCTTCTCTTCTCTTCTCTTCATTCCTTGAACACCTGGAGGTGCTCAAGAAACATGTGGACATGGCACTTTAGGAGATAGTGTAATGGTCATGATGGTCTTAGGTTGATGGTTGGACTCAAACAATTACTGAAAACAATTATATGATTCTGTGAGTCTGTAGCACCCTCAAACAGCAACTTTGTTCAGTTCCTCTTTCCAGCAGGTTGTCTCCTGTGGTACAAACAAAAGCCTTCTCACTGTTGCCCTGAGCTTCACTGAAGGGCTGGGCCAAAATCCAGATGCCTCCCTGAATAGTTTAAATAATTGCACTAATGCCTTACAATTGAAAGCATATTCTGGGCATCCTTTGGGTATAATCTTTACATCTTAAAAATAGAAATATGTTTATTTGAGCACATGGAGAAGTGGGAATTTACTTCTGGTTCAAAAACCACATATTGCTCAACTGCAACATTCCTCTTTCCAAAGGCAGCTTTATATGAATGTTCAGAGGCCTTTCAGATAGGAAGAGGAGTAGGGAGAGGTACAGGGAGTTTTGGATGCAAGCAGGAACCTGTGATTTTACTGCATCAGGAAGAAAAGGTCCTTAAGGTCACATAACTGTGGTGTCCATATTTGTGCATTTCTTTAAAGTCCATTCCAAAATAAACACTTTTTAAACCCCAGTTTATTAGCCTATGACAGCAGACAATCAGTACACTATGTGCTGTCTTTTGGACAACATATACAGTGTGTTCAAAAGTAGTTTTCTGTTTCAGGTATTTAAAAGGTTATTTCAATTTCAGCCATGTTATATGAAAACTAAAGCAATGAAAGCATGAGATTTACTGGACCTCAGCAACACTGGATTCAGAAAATATCTTTCAAGTTCAGAGGAAGAATATTTACAACCTCATGAGACCCCCTCTGGACTTTACAGTGCACTCCAAAGATTCAATCCAATTTGGTTAATTACACTTCAAGTTTAAATTTCACTTTATTTTTATGACCAAATTCTGTTTTTTTTTTATTTTCCTTTTGGAAAGAAATGCTAGGATCATGTAAAACTACACTGCTTTCACTTGTGGAGAATTTTGGTTCTTATCTGAAACAAATCATACTGCCTTAAAACCGCCACTCTTCATTACTGTAAAGTGTGCTACTAGGAAAGGTTAAAAACAGCAGTCTTGCTGCAAGCTGCTGATTCTTCATATTTGTGTAAGAAAGAATATGGTTCCTTATTTACTAGATGCCTGCTTTGTGTTCATCCTAGTAAAGGATCCTCCTGCAGGCCTTAATACTGCTGCTATTTTACCTCCCTTAATGAATATTCAAAAGCTGCAGTCGTTGAGGACTCAGGTGGCAAAAATAGTAAGATGATTGAAGCAAGCCTTGACATAAAAGCCTAAAAGTACATTTCCAACTACACGGAAATAGTGCCTATTTCCCTTTCTGGCCACGTAAAAGAACAGTGCCAGGAAATCTCCCATGAATTAAATGCCTGTTTCACACACCAGTGTGATTGCATCTTTCTGTCTGTATGATGTGTTGTACTAAGTATGTATAAAACAAAGCCAAAAAAAAAGAGAAAAAGACAACAGAGCTTTCTGTCATCCTCTCTCACAAAATGTATTGGAATTGAGAAATGGGTATAAAGGACACACTGTTAAGATATGGCAATGCATGCATTGTTTTCTGCATAATGCAGTCAGGGTCTCCATGGTAAAAAGAAATTTTTATTTTATTTTTTGTCACCATCAGCAGTTAACCTAGAGTAGGAGCTGCTCCATTTCATTGTAGGTTAAATGGCTCACCACAGAAAACTAGCTGAGAAACGTACATCACTAACACTGCAGTTTTTGATAGGTTTTAAAAACGTGCTTTAAGATTAGTAGAGAAAATACAATGCAGCATATGGTATTGCTCTGGAATTTGTTTTAAAAGAAAGCGCTCCTTTTCAGCATTCCCCCTTCAGTGGAGTCACTTAGACACTTCCAGCTGGTGGCAGGGTATACAGCCATAATACAGCTTTCTCTGTCCCAGCTGTCTTTTTCATTACGTTAAATGCATTACGATGGCTGCACTGTTTTATAAAGGGTCAAGTACAGAAAGGTATAGGAAGAAATCTGCAACTATGTATTTTTGTAGTGACTGCAAGCTTCTGTAAGATCTCTGAATCCTGGATGTGTTCCTGGCTCTGGTCACAGATTTCCTTCCAGTCACTGGAACATTTGCTGTGAGGGCTGGCTAAAGGTGCCCGAGGAAATCACCTCTTACAAGGGAGCATTGTTGTAAAGGATTTTTAATGCATTATGGCTCATGCAGCATCACAGTTAAAGAAAAACAGGGATTTAGAAATTAATGCTGAAGAAGAAACTGAGAAAAAAAGAAAACACAGGAAAAGATCCCGGGATCGGAAGAAAAAGGTATCTAGAGCTGTGCCAAATTCTGACAGGGATTCTTTTGTTTTAATTTTCTTACCTAGCAATTGAAGTAGCAAAGCTCGTTCTTGCGTGTAACTTGGTAGCTGTGGGAGTAATTTGTTAACATTGTGAACTAGCATTGATAACCTCAGCTGTGGGGTTTGCAAAGCAATTGAATGTTTAATTGGATATTAGTTGATTGCAGTGATGATGCAGAAGGTGTGCTTTCATTTCTCAGACAAATCACTCGTGTTACTGTGATATGTAAACTGTGTGTGAGTTGAAAATAGTTTGTAACTGTGATGTGAGGTTAAATGATGAGCTTTCTTATAGGTTTAGCAGCATGATAGTTTAGCCTTACATGCATGTATTTAAAAGGGATGTGTGTGGAGACAGATTTTTTTTTTTCCTTTTTATTTTCTTTGTGTTGGGACTCTGTCACATGTTTGACTTCTGAAACATCCATTTTTGTGATAATGTTACAGAAATTAGGTGTTTCAGTGTTTCTCTCTTCCTAAGGATGAGCCATTTCACAGATTTAAACTGCAGCAGTCTGTTACTAGCAACTTTCTTTTGTTAGGGAAATATGTGACTGAGGTTGCAGAGCTTGATTTTTCTCTGCTGTCGATTTGTCTTGGCTGCAGAAAACCCTCCAGGAAACTAGGATCTGAAAAATTCACTAGGCACTGCATTGCTCATTGTTCAGTTCAGGAGCCTCTGTGTGATTCTAGTCTTACTGTTTCTCTCTGAGGTATAAAGCAAAATAGTTATGGTTTGTGGCATAACGACAGGTAAAGAGGCCAGCCACTTTGGCAGCTCAATGAATATGTCCTTAAAAATGACACCTTGTACTCTGCTCCATAGAAATAAGGCCCTGTCATGATACCTTGTCTTTGGATCTATTTTATTATAATTTTTAAAGAACACAATAAGAAGCCAGTTGTCTTAACAGAAACCTAGTATGTAGTATTTCTCTATGCCTTTGTGAAATCCCCCTAAGGGGGGATTGGATAATCTTCATATGCTCAGAGAAGGAGTATGTGTGCTTCCTAAATGACATGTAGATTTTCTCTAACATATGTGCATCTTTTGGTTGGGTGAGAGTCAGCATTTCCCTGCCCTTTTCTCTCTCTTTCTTTTTTTTTTTCCCTCTGCCATGGCAGTAATATACATAATGAAAAGCACTAAGAAACCCACTGCCTTCTGTTCTAGTGAGCACATTAAGATGCTGCTTAGATGGCTGCAGTGAATGTACTGCAGCATGTTCACTGTAGGTATTCTTTCTGTGAGAATGTGTACATACAGATCTCCTGAATCATCTTCCCATATAAAGGAAAGTGTGAAAATTAGATTCTGTCTTTGGGCCCAATGTTGAGGTGCTGCTGTTTGAAACTGGCCTGACAGAATAATATTTTTCTTGTCTCCCATTTAGGTTATGTGCAGATTTGTGATGTAGCTATCAGTGTAGATTTTTTTCACCCCAGCTGAAAACCACTACAGCAGTTAAGATTTTTTTAGGAGCTGTCCTGTCAACCCATATTTACCTGTGCCTTGTGAGCTAAAATGTGTAGTCTCTCAGGTAACTCTACTCCTGATGCAGGAAGCCCACGCTGTACTTAATGTGCTCAAGTTTAACAATAGCATGCCCAACCGTATCCTTATACTGTCTTTGTCTGAGGGTGCTTTCTCAGAATTTGCAATTAGAATGATATGAGAGGCTTTTGATTCAGTGAGGTGAGACAATTGCTTTGTGGACAAAAATGCTTTATTTTTTATACAACACAGTGCTGTAGAAAGGAAATCTCTTAGCAAACAGAGTGCTACATGCATAAATATCACCCTATTAATCTCAAATGTGTGGATTTTTTTCAATGTTTTAGTTCTACATCTTGAGAATAAGAGAAAATAGCTTTTGCTCCACCAGAGGCTTTTTTGGGGGGTCTCCTTGTCCCCCTTCCCCAAATCCTTAGTGTCACTCTAGAGTTTGGTACCTTAATCCGGTTCTTTTCTCTGTTTCTTTAGGACTTTACAGATTCAGGGTATGTAGAGGCTCTTTCTAGTAGGAGAATGGGGCAAAAAGCATAAATTGCTTCACTCAACATTCATTTGGGCATCAGTCTTCTTATATCAAAGACAGGGTTTTGCTACCTAGTACAATAGGGCGTAGGAAGGCCAGTAATTTTGATTTGCCATTTTGTACTTTCCTGACTATTTAAAACATTTTTCCCCCCAATTTTTCCACTATGAGTTGTGAGTCACTTCTTGTTCCTCTGCACCACCCACAAGCAAGCAGTATTCGGGGCTTTTTTTTGTTATCACATGATGCTGTACAAAGCTAACCTTTTGCTTAAGCAATATACAGAAATATCCTTTAGGGTCTTCCAGTCACGTTGGAACTACGTAGTGCCCCAGTGTTTCTGGATAATTTATACTGTAAGGAGACCAAGGCAGCCAATGGTTAGAAAGTAAGGCTGGAAGGAGCACCCAGTGTCCTAGACTTGATGATACCAGCAACAGTCATGCTGATTGATGTCCCTATTTAGTTTGATAATTCCAGTCTGAGGGTAATATTTCACCACTTCTGACTGGCTAAGCAATTTACAGTGTAATAATGTTTCAGTTATGTCTTGCTTCAATGCTCGTCCAAGAGAAATGACCTTTTAAAAATATACACAAAACAAACCCCTCTGTTGTATACAATTCCATTTAATTTCAAGGTGAGAGATACTTTCAATTTGCTGCACTCATCTCTGTAGAGATGCTGTGTTTCTGTGCCCTATGAGCCCACCACCCTCCTTCAGTTTGCCTGCTTTCTGAAGGGTCAAAGCTTAAATAGTTTAACTCGTGCAAGAGAAAGGGAGGGGACCAGCAAGTGGAGTACAGTGAAGAGTCTGCATTATATAGGTTTTATGTTTATTCTATTCCAGTTTATATTACAGTTTCAAGCAGATCTGCCTCTGGATGGTTGTTCAGTGTCCTACACTGCAAATAGTTTGAGAACACCCAAGGGCAGACCTGAGTCTTAAATGGAAATACAAGCCCAGGCACCCTTGATAAAAAGCGACTGATAGGAGGCCTTGCTTGATTACTTATAGTGTGGCCCTGTTGTGCGTAGTTTGGTTTGAGAAAACTAGAAACTGCTTATTCTGTAACAATATGTTGCTTAGTCAGTGCTGTTCCTAAATAAAGGTAAAGTCTCTGAATGTTTTGGTGGCTGCTTTGGTGGTTTGGGATTTTTTTTTTTTTGTATTCTCTGTTCAGTTCCTAGTAGAAGAGAAGGGCAGATCTTGGCACATTGTCAATTATTTATGTTTTATGCAATATTCAGTAGGACTGAAGTGGTTTCCATTTGTGTGTAGTGCTCAGGAGATAGCATGTTCTTTGGGAACACAGAGTAGCTTGATCATAATGTAAAGCCTGGCTGCTGTCATCTCCAAGATGTTAAAGGCTCTTGCTGTCACATCTTCTGCTGCTGCAAACTTGTGGGCAGTGAGGAAAGTAATGGATGCCAGTGCTACAAATCCTGGTAATTTCATCACAAAGCTCGCCGTGTTTGAAGGTTTTACTTAAATGTCAGGTATGCCGGAAAAACTGCCCTGCAGTTTCCTAATGGGTAAAAACTGAAATGCTGTGTCAGGAGTGACCCATCTGTAGGTGTGCAGCTGCTCATGTGATTTTGAGGAGCTTGTGCATCTTCTGGCCTAGGCTCTGTTCCCAGCTGTGAAGGCCTGAGGGACTGGCCAATGTAGTAGAGCTGCAAACACCTACCAGGGACAGTGGGACCCCAGGAGGACATCATCATATCCTAGCATGGAGACTTCTACTGTTTCCTTTCCTCTCATCTCTCTTGGGGCTGTCAAATGTATTATGGATCTATGCCATGTCAAGGTTTAAGTACAAGTCCCATGAGGCTGAAAAAATTCACCATCTGCACCATCACAATTAACCTGAGGAAAGAGTGTGTTCAGGCCAGATTCAGTGCAAGTGGCTTCTGCACTTTGATTCACACTGGTTTAAGGAAAACAAAGATAATTCTTTCTCTGGCCTGCACATATTCCTTCAATGATTTGCCCTGTAGTTTTAAAAGCAGTTTGAGTTGGAATTGATGCAGTTTTCACATGCAAACAAGTCTATCAGTTATCTGGTAAAACTTGAAATTTGAGTTTCAAGGTTTTTAACACAGCTACCAGGTACAAATCTCCATCTATTTCTTAAAATTTGTAATTTGATGATTTTTAAACACATCTCAGCATTAGAGACGTCTCTTTCATGGTTTCTAAACAGCTGAACTTGCCAGTTGTAGAATCCAGAGTTGTCAAGCACAAGGAATTGTTCCTTGACTTGTTTGTGGTAAGGTACAAACCAGGCAGATGTTCTAACATCTAGAAAGATGACCTAAAGTAAGTGAAAAGATTATGTAGATGTAGAGCCTGGAGGAAAGCTTCAGTCAGTGAATCTTCCTTATGTGCCAGGAAAATTTCAATTATATCCTTGAATTTGGACATGATACTCTGTTGGAGGCAAATCTAATTAAATACTTGAAAAATATTTTTCATCAATGTTTAGGGGCACTGGTGGATGGGATGTCTACTAGCAGGGTTGAATTCTTGCCAGCATGAGCTTTGGTGGTGAAAAAGTGCTTCTGTTTAGCTGGAAAAACAATTCTGTCTTTGAAGATGACCCCCAATGGAATGAAAAGATTGCGTTGTATTGTGAGGGTAGCGCTACAGCATCATTTGAAGTGGACACTGCTGAATCTCACTTTGTTGTTTATAAACCCAGAAAAACATTTTGCTCTGTTACACATTTCCAGTTTTATTTAGGCAATTTTAGAACATTTGCCTTTTCATCTTTACCTTCTTGATGCCTCAGGTTTGTGCCGTCACAATGGATGGCCATTGGTTCTTATGCAAATGTCGGTCTGGGTTACAAATCGTGTTATGCTTAATGTTAGCAGCTCATGGTGGGAGGAGATGGGGAAGAGGGAGTACTACAATGGGTGTCCTTGCCATTATTGGAAGATTGGCCAGGTGACTAGATTTAGAGCTGGACACTCACTGAGTGCTGTCAACACTGCTTCAACTACCTGGTTGATATTAATGGAGACTTTAATATTTCTGTTTTTTCCATTCAGGCTGTTTTATTTGCATTTATTAGAAAAGCTGAGGGGGAGGAGTAAACATTTCTTCTATGGGGAAAATAGATGTTTTTGAAGCAAAAGGAAGATCAAATACAATATCTGATGGACAGTGACTTTAAAAAAATTAAATAAAAAAAAAAATTAAGAATCTCTTTGTGTAGTCATAAATATTTAACCCTGTGCCAAAAGTCAAAGCAATGCTAATTTCAGGCTCTTAACTATCCTGAACTGATGACTTCAGGATAAGTTTTGGGTACTTTGATACAATTCTCCTTGGGCATTTGATAAGTTTTTGTCACTGTGAGCCAAAATATTTGTCGACTAGTGCAAATGTGACTGAGTGAGCACCTGCCAAAACTGAGTGTTAGACTCAATCAGACCTAGTTTGAGTCAAGCAAAGGGTAGGAACTAGGCTCTTGGTACACTCAATATGGGTAAAGGAAAGAAATTGAAAAGGAAACAGGTCTGAGTTTTAAGTTGCATTTAAATAAGAATTGCTTCATTTCCATGCAAAGCCAGATGTATTCCCACACTGATGTGAATGGAAGTTCAGGCAATAGAAGTCAGGATTTGCTATTGTTCAGTAATTTGTACAGGTCTTTAGCCCACTGGTAGAATGGTAATGGGGATTATCTGACTGAGGCAGTAGGGCTGTCTCAGGACTGCATTGTAAAAGGCACAGAGAACTGGGCCTTAAGGGTTTGACTGGGCCCATCATGCCTAGTGAGTTGGAAACCTATTAGGCATTGTAGCAACTCAACAAAATAATGCCTCCCTGTTTGACTCTGTGTGGGCCCTTTCAGGTGACGAACTCAACTGAGATAATAAAGCTGCCCCACATTGCTCCTGACTTCAGTTATCTCACTGAATTATGCCTTCAGAGCATAATCCAATGTATGTAAGTGAGACAAGTTAGTGTCCTCATTTTCAGAGGTATCAAATATCCTCCAGCCCTGCAGCTTCATCTAAGAGTTTTGGGCATTCTGCATATCAGGCTCTGGCATCTCTGGTGGACATTTGGGATCATGTAACATTTTTTAAAACCTTTCTTGTGTGTGTGTTGCCTGAGTTTGGCATTTTGTGGAGCTCTGCTTTGTTGGCCAGGGCTTGGCTCAATGGCTAGTTACTGATCTACATGGCGGGGACCAAATTGTCTTGGTTTCGAAATCACCAAAAAGGAAATCCAACAGAATGTTTCTGCAGTATTTATTCAAGTAAGAGTAATGTGAACAGAATAACTAGACTAAAATAAGATTGTTTTGCCAATTAAAAAGAAAATTTACTCTGGGATGTATTGATCTTATTTTTTCTTGTCCTAAGGGAGTCATCATTTTGCCAATATGCTGAAGTTCTCCATTATTTGGAAAGTTATAACTAGTAATGTGAATTTGTCCCACATTAAATTGTTAGTGCTCTGATATGTACCTGAGCGGTTTAATGCCTTTGTATTATGCACCAGAAATAAAACTTTATTTTACCTTTGTAGTTGCAGAAACATACAGAAAGTTGCTGTGGTCCTTCATAGTTACTTTCATCTGAGCATGATTTTAGAAAACTCATTATGGTTTAATGACCTGAAATGATGTATTTTACTGAACGTTGTTGTTTGCCTGTATTTTATTCACGTTTTAGCTTATTGGGCAGCTAAAGGGTTTATGCATCGATTCTAAACCTCTTTAGAATCACAGAATAGCTCAGGTTGGAAGGCAATTTAGAGATCATCTACTTCAACCTCCCCACAATGGGCAGTGACACCTCTGAACTAGACTTGGCTGCTCAAGGCCTTATCCAGTGTTTTAATCTTCCTATTTTTTAATTGAAAATCATTCATAATTAAAGAGAAAATCACAAGGTAGAAGACATTCACTTATGTTTCTGATACCCTAGTTAAGCATAACATATCCTACTCCATATTTATCTGTCTGGAATTAATGGGACTTTATAGAAGTAGTTACTTCTTGGGAAAAGTGGTAGTATATAAGGCCCCTGTTAATGCATCAATTGCTGAAACAAAGATCAGTACTTTAAGAGGTATCCACTGCCTCATCATAATGTTATACAGACACAACCTCTGCATTTATTTCATGGGCTTAGGATGACACGTATCATGGTGCCTAGTGGTGGCTACCTCAACAAAATCTTCATCAGTAACATTAAACTTGATGTCTTTGGTGACCCTATCTCTACCAGGAACCAAGAAGGCTCCTAGGTGTTTTGGTGCTTCACCTATTAATTTAATAACTAATAAATACAAAAAGCCACTGTGACCTTGTCACTTGCTTCCCTTGTGAAGGGCTGCATGTGTCATTTTGATACTTGATGCGGTGCCAGTGGAAATTGCTGCCTGCTTTCTGCAAATCAGTCTGTGATGGCATATAGAAAACTGTCGTTTGTAGATTCTGAGCAGTTTGCTGAATAGCTCTATTTTGGTGCATATCAAGGAAAAAAAAAACCTCTGTTTGCTAAATGAGCTTGAATTATATTCAAGTATTCCACACTCATTTGTAATATGTGCATAGATGGGATGAGGGTATGGTATGCAAGTTTTTGCATTTTTGTATAATATGGAAGGTATTTGTGAAAGCAGAGAAGTGTTTCTTCTTTTTTGTGAAATCCCTTCAGCTCAGCTCTGAACTACCTTAACCCTGTGGCCTCTGCCTTGTGAAATAAGATGTTTTTAAGTATCCAGACTTTGCTGGAGTAAAGGGTTTGGAAGGGAAGTGAGAAAATGAGATAGGTAGTTGCTGAATTCTGAGTGCTGTGAAAGGATTTCCTGGAGCTGCTGAAGTGGCTGTTTTTGCATAATCATATTTTAGAAGTAAGCACCATGATTATGCAAATCCTTGAACTCTGATGGACTACAAGCAACTATTAACCAATCTGAATTACTTTCATAGTTCACTAGTACTCAGGAGTAACCTTGGGTTGTAACACAAATACTCTTCTTCTAATGATGATAGGATCTGCCAAGATATGTATAATGCTCTTGTAGAATGCTGCTTGCATGATGTCTTCATGTTCTAAAGTCTGAAGAGTTCAACCTGAGTATAAAAACTCGTAAGCTCTAAAAGGAAAGGATTTATACACAGCAATATAGATAATGTAATGTAATTATGCATATATGTAATGTACATATTCATGTATTTATGAGGGTGTGTTCGTATGTGTGCAGGGCAAGAGCAGGAGGGTAGGTGGTAGTCAGGGATTTGGTTGTGACTCCCTGCCTGTGTGCTTTGCACCAGTCCATCTGTAACCCTGAGGCAGGCACATCCAAAATGTCCCTGCTTCCCAGAGTGAGCACCCCATCCATGTTAGGTAGCGCTGACACTGGGAGGGTGCTGCAAGGCAAACATTTAGTTGCAGAGCAGCTGTGTTCCCTTTGCTCCTCTGCAGTAGCTCCTGGAAAGCCATGTTCACCCCAGGTCTTGGCCCTTAGGAGGAAACTGTCCATGAAGCTGTTAGCAATGTTTGCAAAAGTGCACACAGTTGGGGGGAACATAAGAGATTTGTTTCTTCATGTATGTAATTTACTGTGTGATTTTGTTCCATTGCTGTCATTGATTCCTAAAGAAATTGTAATTTATTTTTTTTTAATGAAAAGACAATTTGAAGGAACAAGTAGTTAGAAGAGATCACAAAGTTCAATGATCTGTTTCCAACTTCTGACATGTCTTTTTAAATTCCTCAGATGACAGCATCACCAGCAATTTCTGCACCATGTTCAGAATTCACCTCTAATACACTATGTTTTTCCCTGCCCTATTTGGTGTTAGTAGAAGATACAGCTGTGGAATTCACTTTCTATTCAGCACATGGGTTCACATTCTGGGATATTACTTACCAAAGTTAGAACATGGAATAACTCCTGATAACTTCCCTCAGCTAAGCATGATTGTCACACCTAACTGGTGTGTTGTCCTTTCTAGTGACATGTCCTGTATGCTATCCCCAAACATACATATCTGGAGGTGTTCTCTGGGAACCCATGTAAAAGCAAAGTTGTACAATATCCATTGGGAAGATATCTCCTCCACATTCCAACAGTAATTCACAGGGCATTTTACTAACAGAAAACAAAGGTGGAACTTAGTCACTGACTTTCAATTCCTTTTTCCAAGACTGTAATCAGAATGTCTTCTAAATATAAGCATTCATAGCTTTGGATGAATTCCTTCATATGTTGAATAATTTTATTTCCTCTCACACCATTTTTTTTCTTTTTTCCCTCAACAACATCACCACTTCTTCTGGGCCCTACCGTGGTATCTTTGAAATTGCAATCATTTCCCATTCATCAATCACTAGCTTAATGCTTGGCATTTGCAACCCTCTCATCAGCTGAATTTGCCATTAGTCCATGAGGAAACATCAGTGTCTGCGTGATCTGAGTTTAACCTGTTCTCCTGCCCCCTTCAGAACTGTATGAATCTAGCAATCGTTTCTGGTCCTGAGGCTAATGTTTTCATGCCAAGACTCTAGGAAAATTAATGCAGCTATTATTCAGAAATAGACTGCTGCCTAGACCCTGAAGCACAGGTGAATGAGCCTGGGGTGCTCTCCACACCTGAAGAGAAAGGTCCCCCAATAGATGATGTACAGGAACCAAGCACTTCATGGTGCAGTAAGTTTAAAAAGAGCCTCAATCTACGGAAAAGTAAATGCAACATTTTCCTGTAGTGCAGAGGAAGCCTCTCTCAAAAGAGGCTTTTTTTGGCCAGGCAGTATCAGACAGTATGTTCTGAAGGGTGGATGTGGATGATTTCCTTTTTCTTACACAAGACTAAGTCAAAACATCCCATAACAAAATATTGCTGAGAATCGAGTGGCAAAGACTTCCTTTATTACATTTTTACAAACTAAGTGAAGAAAACATCTTCAAGGAGAATGAATGAATGCACTGGATACCTGCAGTCCTAGTTTTTCTTAACACTTGATTTAATTTGAAACCAGCAGCACTTTGAAGCTGTTAAACAACAAAATTCTGATAACTAAAGACTGCTGTTTTCCTACCAGTCTGAAAAGATTAAAAATATGTTGAGAGGAAAACATCTCTCATGACAGTGGGTGCACAATCAAAGTTTCTAAGTAGGGCAGCCTGAGGAACAGCCAGCGCTTTTTAACAGTTATGGGAAAGTGTATGTTGTTTGATGTCCCTTTCTGATATCTTCCTGTCTACCTTATTTGTAATATCAGACTGTCTGGTTGTGCTTAAAGAAGGCTTAATAAATGTTTTGCACACTCAGCACATGCTACCCACATAAAAGATAAAAGTATGCAAACTCCCAAGTCATCCAAGCAACAAAGAAAGGGTTGGGGGTTCTCCCACAGACTCTTTCAGTTTGATCTTAAACAGTTATTTAATCTCTGTGTTTTCACTCTGTAAAATATCTCTGTATTTTTCCTGTGCATTTTAAGGATCTCTTTTCAAATGGCAAGCACTGAGTATGATTCTGTTCTTGATATAGAACATATTCTGCATGCTTTGTGTAAGGACCTTTGCTACAAAATAAGACTTGTGCAGGGTTTATAGTTTTTCAATGACCTTGGAGCTGCTCAGTGCTGACCTGGTATGTGACCTCTTGTTTGCATCCACACCTCTCAGAAACATTTTTGCTGGTGTCTTGTCATGATTCTGGAGGAGAAATCTGTTCTTTAAAGAAGTATATGCTAATTAAAAGGCTTTTGGTTGAGAGGAAGCATGCATGGTAATGATTCTAATTATGGCCCTTGGTATTCAGTATAAATATCCATTAACTGTTACTTAGATTAATTTTCTTTTCTGTAGTATACCAAGGCATTGGGTAAGGGCTCTATTAGAACAACTAGAATAGTTTAGGTTGGAATGGACCTTAGAGATCATCTAATCCAATCTCCCTGCCATCGGCAGGTGCACCTCTCAACTAGGCTGTTCAAGGCCTCATCCAAACTGGCCTTGAACATATCCAAGGAGGAGGCATCCACAGCCTTCCTGGGCAACCTATAGCAAATGGGTATAGGAAATTGAGGAGAAGTAGGAGAGCTACGTGGTTAACTAGGGAACTGCTGGGCAAACTTAAGTGGAATAGGTGAGTCTATAGATCATAGAAGTAGGGGCTGGTCACTACTTGGGAGGACTTTAAGACTGTTGTCAGGGAATGCAGGGTGGCAGCTAAGAAAGCTAAGGCCTCCTTAGAATTAAACTTTGCAAGGAAACTCAAGGACAACAGAAAGGGCTTCTCCAATTGCATTGCAGAAAAAACCTGATGCTAGAGGCAAGGTAGGCCCACTGCTGGATGAGGTGGGTGCTCGGGTGACAGAGGATACAAAGGAGGAGCTGCTGAATGCCACCTTTGTCTGTACTGCTGACTGTCCTCAGGAGCACCAGACCCTTGAAGCCTCTGGGGAAGTCAGTATAAAGGAGGAATCTCCCTTGCTTGATGAGAACTGGGTTAGGGAGCAATTGGGCAACCTGGATATCTATAAATCCATGGATTCTGATGGGATGCACCTGCAAGTGCTGGGTGAACTGATGGAAGGCCACTCTCCATCACCTTTGGCAAGTCATGGGGAACAGGAGAAATGCCTGAGGACCAAAGGAAAGCAAATGTCACTCCAGTCTTCATAAAGGGCAAGAAGGAGGTCAGCCTCACCTCCACCCCTGGGAAGGTAATGGAGCAGCTTATCTTTGGTGCCATCTCAAGCATATCAAGGATAAGAAGGTCATTAGGTTCAATCAACACGGCTTTACCAGGGAAAGTCATGTTTGACCAATCTGATAGTTTTTTCTGAGGACGTAACCAGGTGCATATATGATGGTAGAACAGTGAATGTGGTTTATCTGGATTTCAGTAAAGCATTTGACACCGTCTCCCATAGCATCCTTGCAGCTAAACTGAGGAAGTATCATCTGGATGATTGGGTAATGACATGGATTGTGAACTGGTTGAAGGGAAGAAGCCGTAGAGTTGTGGTCAGGGGGACAGAGTCTAGCTGGAGGCCTGTGCCCAGTGGGGTCCCTCAGGGGTTGGTATTGGGACCAGCAATGTTCAATATATTCATGAAAATCCTGGATGAGGGCATAGATGGCACTGTCAGCAAGTTTGCTGATGACACCAAACTGGGAGGAGTGGCTGACACACCTGAAAGCTGTGCTGCCATTCAGCAAGACCTGGGCAGGCTGCAGAGTTGAGCAGGGAGAAATTTAATGAAATACAAGGGCAAGTGTAGAGTCTTGCATCTGGGAAAAAACAACCTTATAGCCTTGTGTAGGGCAAGGGGCAACAAGCTGAAGCAAAGGACGTTCCATGTGAACATAAGGAAACCTTTTTCATTGTCAGGGTGACAAAACACTGGAGTAGGCTGCCCAGAGAGGTTGTGGAGTCTGCATTCAATAGGTGCCTGGATGCATTCCTGTGTGACCTACTCTAGGTGATCCTGCTCTGGCAGGGGGGTTGGACTAGATGATCTTTTGAGGTCCCTTCCAACCCCTAATGTTCTGTGATTCCAGAATCTCACCACCCTCATACTCATAATCATACTAGTTAAGCTGCAGATAGAAATGTGTGTTGTTTGCAAAGACTTGTTTCTGTTTTGCCCAGCCAATACATAGGAAAATTGTCCAAATTCTGGCTTTAGAAGTGCATGAGTTTAAATCTAAAAGGCTAAATGTAGCATATTTGGTAATGTTGTATGTATCTTATTGTTGACTTATGTGTCTGTTTTCCTTGAAGCTAAACTCACTGAAATGTGGTCAAGTCATAGGTCCAATTAGGAGAACCACTGAACATACGCAATAAATTCAACTTGAAAGGCCACATGCACAATCTGCCTTGGGTTGAAAAGCCAGGAGATGCTGTAACCAAACAAAACCCCCAGGGAAGTTGTTCAAAATCGTAGCCCTTTGTTCCCACAAGCAAAACTACCCCTTTCTCCTTGTTTACTACTTAACTCAAATAGCAAACAAAGCTGGTGGACTTTTAAAGTCAGATTGGAGGAAGATAAGGAAAAAAGAATAAAAGCATTAGAAAGAACTCTGGTGTTGAAATGGAAGCAGCAATTAAATGGGAGATACAGGAGGAGCCACTAGGGCCACTGACCCAGAAGTTTGATTTGATTTTGGCTGTAACTAGCTGCTGGGAGATGAGCCACTCATCCTGAGGAGCTCCTAGTTAGCCCACAGTGTTTTGCCCAGGCTGAGCCAGTGGATAAAACCTGGGAAAAGGGGGAGCAGAATGGGACAAAGCAAGCACAAATTCAGTCTCTGCTGGGGTCTGGGCTCTGGGCTCCGAACCCTGCTGAGTTCAAGGAGGCCTGCAGTTCCTTTCAGGACAATGCGGATAGGCTCTGTGAGCAGTAAAGGTGATGTATGGCTGAGTAGATGGCTAAGGGGCTGGGTCTCTTCCCTGAGAGCATCAGCCTACTGCAAGCGAGCAAATACAGTGCTGCCTGCAGGGCTGCTGCTTTCTGATTGCATTGCTGCCGTGGGACTGCAGTCCTCTGCTAGCCCCTCCTTCCCGCAAAGAGATGCTAGCTTGATAAGGGGAGAAATTCAGGCATCAAAGTAGGCAAGAAGATAAAAAAACCCTCCAGCTCTATATAGCAGGGTGAGAAATTTAATTGGTTGGAGGACATCCAAGAGATTGTATCTCATTAAGTCCTTGAAAAGATAAGATCTCTTATCTGTTATCTGGTTGCATTAATTTATACGGCAGATATGTAGCCTACTGATTTGTCAAGGTCCATGTACAAAGAGGTAACCAGGAATTAATCAGGACTTGTCAGTTTTGAGTTATTTCTGGTACAAAACTGAGCAATTCTTTTACACCTATGAACCAGCAATTGTTCCCTAAAATAGCAGTCTCCTAACCAAAGTGTATAGTTCTTCAATTCATAATGTTTAAGGGTGAACCCAAGATTCAGCTTTGTGTCTTTCTGTGTGTTTCTTTTTCGTTTTGCGGTAAAATTTTCTCACATTTTCTTGACAAGCCAGAATCTCTGTCCTAGTTTTTGCAAGACAAGCTCTCTGTGCCTGCCTGTTTCTTAGAAAATAGTTGTCTAAAAAGTTGCCTGAAAAAGGATAAAAGGTAATATCCCAGAAGGAAAAGAAAGTCATTGATTATATTGTCATTCAAACTAAACAATATCATAGGGAAAGACTGAGGAAACAGAAAGAAAAAACAAAAACTTGAGGTGGGGAGCAGGGGAGATCTTGCAAAGCTTGCCAGCAAAATCCCCTCCAGAGCCTTCGGAAGCTTCCAGTGGGAACATTGCAGTACTTTGGGTCTTCCTATGGGTTCAGTTTTGTCTGCTTTAGTTATCCAAAATAGCAATTTTCTTTCTTTATAGAAACAGGCATGTTAACTAGTAGCAGTTGGTTTTGTCATTTTATGCATTTATTGTTCAGTTGAATACTCAGTCTTTTTGCCTCTTGGATCGTTTTATACATTCAAGCAAATTGAATGTATGAAGCTTTATTAACATATAGGCTGCCTGAAATCAATTTTACTTCATAGGTATCTCATTACTGCGATTCAGTAAATGTGGTTGTCTATAGTTCTTGTATTTGGCAGTTGCAAAGTAGGGCTGTGTATCTTTAGTGAAGATTTTTTTGCAGCACAATTTAGGTTTCATATGTAAGAACCTTAATTTTAATACATCCTGCTGTTTGAAGAAACATTAATGGCTGCTCAGAAGGAGAGTGGTGGCAAGAGAGGACAAGGTCAGTGGTAACTCGAAGTCTATTAACCAGCCTCAGAATGACAACACACAATTTTTGCAAATGGCAGAACCAGAGTGTTTAATAGCAGACAGTGACAATACTGACAGATTTCACACTTCCTTCTGCAATTAAGAAAAGACAGTTGCATTTTGCAAGAGACTGTTGACGACTGTCCAGGCACTGAATGCTGCCAGTCCACTGAAGTCAGCGGAAGGAAGGTCCTTTGGCCTTGTCTTGTTAATACACTGCTGGTATTTTAGGGATCGTTTTTATTCCATTTCTTCTTCTAAGTCTAGTTAGAATGACTTGAAAAAACATCTGACCCACAGGCTGAGGCATTGTTGCCTTTCCTGAATGATGCTGCAGTGGGAGTGCACAGGGAAGGGAGTCAAACCACTTTTAGTATAGCCTGTAAAATGAGGGAAACTCACCTGTCTCATCAGAAAGAGAGAATAACAGACATCTTTCCCTCCAGGGAACTAAGTTGCTTTGCTTTGTTCCAAGGAAAGGTTCTCTTTGGTTTGGTTTTATAAATCTCTATCTGCAAAAGATGTATTAGCCATTTGCAATGGAAGTGCATAGGGGGAAATGATGTTATATGCTGGCCACAGATCTCAGTTTTCAGAAATCAAAATGTTTGCAACTAGATAGGCTGATCAGCTTTACATGGTGAGCTGACAGCAGAGGAAAACATAAGGCAGCTTCTGGTTTTGAAATCTATCTAATTTTTACTTCTACTTCTGTTTTCAGTCAGAAAAACACAGTAAAAAGGTGCACCATTGTTTCTCAGTGCTCACAAATGACTAAGCAAACTGTATGATGTCTTTACTTGTGTTGTCATGAGGCTGGTCAGTCAAAAGTGCTAAATATTCTGGCACTAATCCAGTAAAGTACTTGAGTTTGTACTTAAATTTAAGGCTATTCGTAATTCAGTGAGTATAGCGACAACAACGTGCTTAAAGCCGAGTCTAGTCTTAAATGATGTGTTGAATGGAGGCCATGGTACTTACCCCATCAGCAGAGAGAGTTTTTAGAAGAAAAGGCCCATCCTGAATTGCTATCACTTATCCCAGCTCTTGAGCAACTTTAATCTGGAGATGACATAATTTATTTTGAATAATAGATAGAAATTCTGGGAAATCAAATCAACAGCAAACCTTGGCATTTCAGTGCCATTATTTTCTTCATAGGTTTCTGTTTGCTTGGTTTGTTTTCTTTTTAAAGAATGGGCAAACACTAACAGTGAGAAAACATTGAAGATGAGAAAAATTAAGTCCATTAAATATGGCAAGGAAGGCCACCTAGCACTAAGTCACAGCTGATAATTGCACTCATATTATTGATTTAATCATGCTTATTAAGCAGCTAATTAACTCATCATTTGGCTGGTGTTACAGAGGTATTAATCCAATATGTAAATTATAAGCATATATATTCTCCTTTGGACGGTTACTTGCATGCCCCAAACAAATGTGTATTGGAGCATACCAATTTATTCAGGGCAATTTTTTTCAGATAAGATTCCTAATTTGAAAAATGCAGAGTTTGATATGCTCAAAGTCATAAATTTGGTTTAAGCTCAACAAAATATTTGTCAATTATTAAATGAGCACATACTGAGTAACAAAGAAATGAAACCAACTTAATAAAATTCTGATTAGAATATGTCATTTATATGCAGCAAGCAATTCCTAAAATAATTTCCCTGTAATTTGGTGGGGTTTTCCCCACATGGCTTTTTATTGCTGTGAACAAAGGGAGCCATTTCAATCACTAACACTGCTCTCTTTGTGACAGGCCTCCAAAAACATGACCCTATAGCAAATTCAGTCTTGTGAAAACTGTTAAGGATCAACTTGCCCTAAGACTGCAAGGAAAAAGAAATACAAGCAGTTAGGAATGTACTTCCATTCCTGACACATCTATGATTCTGGAGACTCAACTAAGCAGTCTCATAGTTAAGTAATGGTGTTATTCAGCTGAGCATGTTCTTTGTGACGTTGCACAAGTATGTCTCATCTTTTGAAATGGAGTAAGTTAATTTGTTGAAGTATTTTTCTAAATCCAGGAGTGAAACATGAACATCTCCACTATCATTAATACAGGCATTTCATGCCGTGTGCTCTTGTAGTGATGGTTCCATTCAACATTTGTAATGGCACTAATACTAATTGCAAGTAACTAAAATGTGGGCTGTCTGCTGAACTGGGGATGAATTATGCACTTGAAGGTTCAAGGTCCTCTGCTTTCCCATTCCCTGCAGATGAGGGATTTGTACAGAGGTGGCTGTCAGAGTGAGGTCCAGGTGCTAGAAAGGTTAGAATCAGTTCTGTGGGCATGTTGATTTACACATGTGTTTCCTTTCTCAGGAGAATAGACAATTTTGTGATGTTTTGAAACCTTTTAAAACTGGTTAAGGTCAATGGATTCAAACCAAAGGTTGCTAAGAAGACTATTTAAAATCACAGCCATTATCTATTTTAATTTCCGCTGCTGGAGAGTACCCCAAAACATTCATTATGTGAAGGGTATAATCTCTGAACAAATGACATGGTGGAATTAATGAACAATTAACTATGATCGTACGTTATAAACAGAGCTGATTAGAATCCACACATGCCTGGGTTTTAGACAGATTCTCTTTTGACTTAGCTTTGTGTTGCTGAAGTAGGACCATGCAGTACTCATTTCTTATTCATTGTGTGAGTATAACATCATTTCCTCTGAGGTAGGGCTGTATCTTTTAGTTTTCATGGCAACCAGACAAAGAATTAATCTATTCTTCAACTTCTATGTGTAGGGAGAGTAGGGGTGAGGAGAAATATAGAATCCATCTTGGTAATTTTCCTCTTATCCATATATCTTATATGTGTACATTACAGACCTTCTCCCATATCCTAGAGACTATTCTTCAATATACTGTGTGGTGATTAGATCAGAGAGAACATTGTAAAGCTAGAAGAAAGGGAATATCTGTCCCCAGTAGCTGTGGCTGCACGGTGGTGTATGCAGCATGCAATGCAGTTACTGTGCTGTGCAATTTACTGTCTTCATTAAATCAGACACGCGTCAGGTGAACCGTGGAAATTCCATCTGCATTCGCAGTGGGCTCCATGCATACTATTTACACTTTGTTCCTATCACTTTATTTAACTTCCACATGTATGTGTTTAATAAATGAATACCATTATAAATTATGCCGATACTTTCAACCAGTAAAGATGTCAGGTGCTGTGGTCAAGAACATTTTTCAACCTTAAAGGGAAAATGCTTCTGACACTTTAAGACAGAAGCAGGTCCTGAGCTCTCCTAATGTCACTGGGGACAGGCGAGGATTTGTTTCAGAAGCTGCAGTGCAGCACCAGGCAATGACTGGACATACAGCTTGGTGATTTTGCATCACATAAAAGCACTAGCTTCTTTCTTATTGCCTTAGTGCTCTGATCATTTGGAAAAGTGAGACAAAAGAACTGATCCACCGTGTACTGACCTTCATTGTAACAGCAGAAACCTTTCAGTATTTTATCACATTACTTGATACCCTCAAGGGCAATCCATTTGAAACTAGGAAATTTCATTTGCAGAAAGCAAGCATGCAAAATTTCCATTACATAAGGAGAGGTGGAGTTTTACACATGTACTCTGTGTGCATATTTATGCTTCTCAAAATATGTATACTTGAGAGATGCTTAAGCACTAACTTACAGAACAGCTCTTTAGTCAGAGACCATTATGTCTGAAAAATCTCTTTTGAAATGATAAAAAGTTGTTCCTGAAGTCGGAACAACTCAGTCAGATAAAACACTGTAAATGGAGAAATGGTTTGTTCTGATTTCACAAAGATATGTTTAAATGTTGCTTTTAATATTCCTAACGATTACCAAGTATTCTCTGCCAGTGGCATTCTATGCTAGTAGAGACTATGTTCCCTGTCAAATATTCAGTTGGTGGCACATCAGACCCTTAATGGGAAGGTTGTGAGTTCAAGCCTGCAGTGGGCAGTAGTGTCCTCCCTACTCTACTCATGAGGTCTGTGGTGACAGGTTGGACTTGATGATCTTTGAGGTCTCTTCCAACCTTAGGAATACTGAATAAATAATTGGCTTGGAAGGGTTTTTAGCAAAATGCTCAGAAATCCAAGTTGATTCATGTTTATGACTTTAAAATATAGAATCATAAAATGGCTTGGGTTGGAAGGGACCACCAAAGGTCTTCTAGTCCAACATCCTTGCAGTGAGCAAGGGCACTCTCCACTAGATCAGGTTGCTCAGGGCCTTGTTGAGGCTGACCTTGAATATCTCCGGAGATGAGACCCCAACCACCTCTCTGGGCAACATGTTCTAGTGTTCCGCCACTGTCATGATAGAGAACTTGTTCCTAACATCTCATCTAAATCTGCTCTTCTTTAATTTAAACCATTGTCCCTTGTGCTATCCTCACAGGCTTTTGTAAACAGCCCCTCTCCAGCCTTCTTGTAGGCACCCTTCAGGCACTGGTAGGCTGCTATTAGGTCTCCCTGGAGTCTTCTCTTCTCCGGGCTGAACCGCAGCCTTCTCAGCCTGTCCTTGTAACAGAGGTGTTCAGCCCTCTGATTGTTTTTGTGGTCCTCCTCTGGACTGTAGGATCATTATATGATTCTCACATGTTCTTATCTTGCAAAAACATCCAGGTATAAATGTAGAGAAGTAAGACTTAGGCTGATAGAATTTCTGTTCAATTATCAAGCATTTTGCTCTTAGTATGTTCCCTTTAAAGCCATGATTTGTCCCATTATCTGGTCTCTAATACTGAAAGCTGGAAATGCAAACTATGGCACAATGTATTTCACAGTATCACAGTTTCACAGTATCACAGTATCACTTAGGTTGGAAAGGACCTCGAGGATCATCGAGTCCAACCTGACACCGCAGACCCCATGACTAGACCATGGCACCAAGTGCCACGTCCAATCTCCCCTTGAACGCCTCCAGGGTCGATGACTCAACCACCTCCCTGGGCAACCCATTCCAATGCCGAATGACTCGCTCGGTGAAGAACTTCCTCCTCACCTCGAGTCTGAACCTCCCCTGGCGCAGCTTGAGACTGTGTCCCCTTGTTCTGGTGCTGGTTGCCTGGGAGAAGAGGCCAACTCCCTCCTGGCTACAACCACCCTTCAGGTAGTTGTAGAGGGCAATAAGGCTTTTAACTAAGAATGTGAGAGTGGTTTTGTAAATTATTAGGTACTAAAGGTTTTGGCTTCTCTCTTCTTTGCAAGGTAAATGTGGAATGTGTGAAATCTATCTGCACCTTGTATAGGTATTCAGCAGTTACAGGACCATAGATGCAGTGACTGACCAAAGAGTAGCAATGAGTGCAAATGGGCCAAAGTATCCCTGTGAGACCATGTTCCTGTTTGAAGGTCAGAGTATACTCTCCAGCTGAACATCACTAAGAGAAGACCTCAGAAGCCTTGCTACTGGTCATGATTCTTTGTCTTCAGAGAGCTAGTGGTGTTCAGTTCACTGTCTTCGAGGAAGTGGGTGAAAATACAGCAGGGTTTGGGTGAAGGTGCAAGAGGACATGTACAGTAGGTAGCAAGCTTTGTTGTTTATGCCTTCAGCTTTTCATGCACTGAGACCTGAGAAGAACATCTCCCTGTGTGTGGAATATCCCCCCTCCTGCCTGTTTAGTCTCAAAGCCACTTGGTTCTTTTGACTGCCCTACCTTGAGGAGAGCTACAGTGTCTGACAGCAGCTGCAGATGTGATAACTTGCTATTAGAAAGGATATGTTATCTTTGGAATGAGAGAGAGTGAGGTTTTCTTTCTTCTGTCTCACAGTATCAAGGAGATTGGAAGCAGTGAGATTTGAAAGTTTTAACATTCAAGAATGGAAGGCTTGTTCTGCTTGGTGGCTGGAGTCTGTGTAAGCAAGAGAAAGGGTTCATCTCCACAGGGAACTGAGAGTTGCTGTTTCAGTGGGATTAAAACGTAAAGAACATAGAGGAAGCTTCCTTCTGCTTTAGAGATGTCTGTTCCACGATGATCACTATTCAAAGACCCTTCTACTGGCTTTTCACAAGGAACCTCCAGAAACAATGTAATTTTATCAGACCATTGCTCCTTACAAGTTAGTTATCACAGCTTTCCTATAGCCCTCTATTGCTATAGTTAGGACAATGATGTCCTAACACATATGTTCTGCTTCCAGGATCTAAACAGCTCTCTCTTCAAGGCTTTTCATTGTTCACCATGGACACACTAGGTTGTTCAAAGATGGTATGACTGTCCTTGATCCATTTTGTCATGAGGTCAGGAATATGCTCTTTGACTTCTACCAGCCAGAGTAATATTCAAAGTTTTACAGCTGAACTAAATCTCTTGAATCACCTGAAGGAGTATCAGAAGCAATTTTTTTTTTTTTTAATTTGAAGGGATAAACAGCATAGTACTTAAAGTAAATGCTTGTGGAGGACCTGTTAATACATTATTTTTCAGGATAAAATTAACAAAAATAGTGCCTGGATTTGTTTTGCTTTTTGTAAGAAGCCTTTCCAGATCAAGAGTGGATGTCTGGAAGCCAGACCAAGAAAGTATTGATCAATACAGCCAAAGAAAACCTGAAACATTAGCTCCTCAGCCAGTAATGCAACTGCTTTAATGACTGGTGGCATTGATTACTGGGGAACTGAATACTGTGTGCTAAAAAATTAGAATATGGATTCATTTACAACAAAGCAGCTCATCTCTCTTCGGGCTTTCAGAGAATATCTGTAAGCATACTATGAGCTACAACATGTTGATGACCTTGGAGAAGCACCAAGATATTAAGATGCATGAGAAGTCAGAGACTTAGTTGTAGTCTCATTTTGGTGTTGGAGTATGGCTTGGTGTTTCTTGGACTACAGTCTGTTTAGACTCATTGAGCCCTCCCGTCACTGAAAGCTGCAGGGCTTAATTCCTGATTTTCCTCCATCTCACCATTCCCTCTATTTGCATATTATAATTGTAGATGTTCACCTTTTGAGGGACACCAGTGGCTTAGGAGTGCAGCAGTGCTGGTCCAATGGGAACTTAGTGTGAAAGAGGTGGGGAAGAGTACATAAGCACCTTTTTTTTTTTCCTTTTTCCCCCTGGCTTGCAGCCCAAGATTAAAATGCACCCTCAGCATTTTTATAGCTTGGTTCTTTCTGCAGAACCATCTATAACACTTAGCTGGATCACAGATAGTGCTGTAGTTCTTAGTTGTTCCTATTATAAAAGTGTAAGGTAAAAAGAACACATTTTCAAAACATGTTCACAGAGTCTTTATTTAGCCTACAGGACCTGAATTTTTCTATTACCAAGTGGTAGTGTCTACAGCATCTCTGGTTTTTCAATAACCTCACCCACTAACAAGACAGTATTTGCCAGTTAAAAAGTGGTGCCTGGCATGCACTCAGTTGTTTTACTGATAGTAGCAGATAAATCAACTTTTTCTTCTATTGTAATTGCATATATGAGTGTTTGATGTGGCCTCAGTTTGATTTGGCACATGAGGGAAACCTCCATAGGCTTGGTTCATACTCTGCTTTCTCTCTGTTGCCATCAGAAACTCAGACTGCTACCTATGCTGGTAGGAAACAGTGACTGAAAAATCAAAACAGTATGAGTTTTGAAAATCTAACCCTAAACATATGCTGCTGTTATATTTCTGAGCTTTAACATTAAGCTATTTTGATTTTCTCTCAAGAAAAAAATGGGGGGAAAAGATGGCTGCTAAAGCTTTAACAATTATATTTTTTTGCTACACATGAAGATTGAGTCCCAGCATCAGTATTTGCTAAAGTACAAATGATATGCTGAGGATGAAGTAAAGGCAGGTGTGATACACATGTTGACTGATTATTTGGTGAATGCTTACTGATCAGGAACTTTAAGCTCAAGCTACTGGCTGTAGATGTAACTGTTCTCCCAGCATTACAGGCAAATGCAGTAGAGCTGAAGACATAGCCTTTGAATCTTTGGATGTGAATGTTTGTAGACAATAAAATGAATGCTACCGGAGACTACCTTCTACCAATACCTTCTGCTTTTCTCCTCCTTTCCTCCATCATGCTGAACATGTGTTGGCTGAACATATGTTGGTTTACTTTCTGTGTAACGTTTGGCCATATGTTGAACAAGTCCTCTAGGAATGACTTGCCAAGTGCCAGAAAATGCTCGGCTGTGGCAAATTGACAGGTAGACTAACGCTATTCTCATTTAATGATGTTGTAACAAAAACAGCTATTTGATTGTGTCTGAAAATACATTTAGAAGGAGTGACCAAGGATTTCTTAACTATAATACTAGAAAAGAAACAACCATGAGGAGTGTTTTTTAAATCCCTCCCAATCTGGTTGTTTGAAAGGACTGTTAGGAGATTCAGGGTTTTTAATGGTTAGCCTCTCATCTCTTTTGACTCTCATGTAAATGGTTCCATTGTATATAAAAACTGCAAAGAACCAGACCCTTGCAAGCAGGTTTTGTTCCATTTAATGTTTCAATGAGAAAGAGTTTTCTATTTAAGCCTACCAGCATGCGTATTCCTGGCAAGAAAGAATAGCCAAACAAACATTTTTGTTGTTATTTAGAATCAGTTGGAAGTTGTAATTTCTTTACAACCATATAACTTTACTTTGCTTATATTAGAGTCTGCTCTCTGAGAAAGAATCAGTACATTTCATTCCATTTGCATCTTCTTTTGATACTAAACATTTTTCCAAAGGAACAAGTGATTCCTGAGTTCCTCAAAGAAGGAAATTGTGCAGTCTGGATTTTCTTGCAGTACCATAAAAAAAGCAACCTGCAAATGGAAACTTTTGAGGGTATATATATATATATATATGTATATTCAGCAGTAAATTCAGGCAAATTTTTCTGGGTGAACAGATATAAACTCCTAAAGACTACGAAGACTAAAACCTAAAGTGACAGAAATTAATTTGGAAGCGTTTCTGCCCTGCTACTGATGTGGACCTGAGCCTGCTAGATTGTGGTGGGTTGAAGCCTAAAAGTACCATATTGGTAGTTATAGAAAAGGATAACTTCTGTGTTTACTTTGGTTTGTCTGTTAATTTATTCATTTTAGAATGAAAGTGGAAGATTTGAATTTACATGGTACCCAAGCCCTGCTAGGGATGTTATTTGTTGCCTGGGGCTTCTAAGGAGACTAAGCAGAAGGTAGGAATAAGTAGCATGTCTTGGAAGACAGTTTTGGCTGCAAAACTGTGGTGGAGTTCAACACATCACCACTACAGTGGGTATTTGTTGTTTTGGTGTGTGTTGGGGCTTTTTGTTAAGCTGAATTAGTAGAACTGTTTTTTTTCTTTTTTACAGAGTTGAGTCTCGTCTTTCTCTGTAATATTATTGTAGCATATAGGATATGCCTGGGAAACCAAGTTCTCAATATTTCATTGTCTGAAGTAAACCATAGTCTTTTTGAGGGTTGGCATTAGCTAGTTTTTAAAAGTACCAGTGAAAAGACACACCCATAATGACACAGAAACAGTACTAAATATTTTTCAACATTTGATTATATTTTCCATCACTTCTGCAGTGCTTTCTGCTCTGATACAATGAACTCATCAACACCTTAGTAAACATCAACTGCAGCCTGCAGCTTTATTTTTTCATCATTAAACAATTGACAATGTGTTCAGTATTCCAGCCCAGCTGATCATGAGATAAAGTGTGACAAAAAAGTAGATCATCTGGTGGATGCTCCAGCATTTGATATGACACAGAGGGCTCTTTTATTCTCTCCATTATGTCCGTGCAGCTCCCACTGCAATCAGTTGGAGTTGTGCGTGCTTATTTGAGGCATGTTGCTGTATCTGAAGCACTTGCTCCATTTCATCATTGATAGCAATAGTAGAGACATCCAAGCCAAGCACAGCCAATTCTTGACTATTTGTGTACTCAGCTGGTTGCAGAATTAGGGTTAGTGTATGAACTTTTCTGTTGTTTTTCTACTGATTTGGGCTGCCATTGTGTAAGGACTGAAGGCATGAACCCTGTTGCTGTATAGCAATGAGATTCCAGAAATGCAGAGGGCAGAGAATCTCAGAAGTCCTCCGAGAAGTCCTTTATTGCTATGGTGTAGAATCCCCAGCATTACAGTCTCAGTCCCTCACTTACAGAAATAGTCCTGGAAGCCCTTAACAGATGAAGCATCTAAGAGAAGTCCTGAGCATATCCCTTGCAGCATTCAAACACCAAAGCCCTAGCCAGAAGAAGTAGTGAGCTAACAGAAGCAGAAGTCCCTAACTGAAGATCACTATTGCTCAGAGTGGTTGTTTATATATTCTTTGTTATCAATCCCTTAACCAGTAAAACCCAACCATGTATATAAGCTAAAATCTTTTCCCAATAAGAGGTGCCAGCATGTCAAGGAGGTGGCTTCTGCAGCATGTTCCAATCACAGGGTGCCAATGTGAGGATGTTGTTCTTGGCACACATGGAATGTTATTGTTTTGCTCTATGCAGCATGCTAAAGAATTGGTCATATAAGGAGTCATGCATTCTGCACACGTCCAGCAGCTGCCCTCAGAACAGTGGCTGCAACACTTTCTGTGGCCTGCATAGTGCTTGGCATTAATACTTTTCGCGGTGGAAGATGACTGAGGGTGGTGTTAGACATATTCACTAATTACCTAGAGTATTTCTCAAAGAAAGTTGTTCTCTTTTCCTTTTATCATGAGGTAACCCTTTTTAGTGAAAACTGCTGTCTTGTAGACAAACATCCCACAAGTATAGTTCACAACTGTTGAAGGTGCAACTTTGATTATTCACACCAGACCTGCCATGTCCAGGTGGTGTTAAAGCCACTAGATGTGATAAGCAAACAAGGAACTTGGTTCTATTTCTGAATGCATGTGGCACATGAGAAGGGAACCAAGCCCTGAAGAACTCAGATGAATTTGGACTAATGTCATAGAGCTAAGATGCTTCCTTTGGAAGGTTTCTGCTGCCAAATGTTTCATTGTATTTTCATGACTGGAGTTGCATTATAATGTTAATTATTCAGACCCTGTGTATTTTCTGAATATCTTTTGACGGTGTTGTGCCACAGACTGTGGAAGATAGAAGTGGTGTTTTTCTGTGTTTGCCTTTGCCTCCATGCTGAGGCAGGGCTGACCCCTGTTGGCCTCTGAGTTTTTATGTTTTTTTGTTTCTCAGAGCCTGGAATATTAAGAGCTTTGCTGGGTTTTTTTGCTAGTACCTGACAAAGGACCAGAAACTTGTGGCTCACACGCCAGATACAGCTGGAAGCTCTTATGTATGTCATGTTGTGGGTGTCTGGGCTGCCAAAGACATTTGGAAATAGTCAGCCCTCTGCAGAGTCAGCTTCTCACATGTGTGGGAATTTGTTGCAGCTTGTTTCCTAGCCATCTTTTTAGGTAAAAAAAAATGTATGGGGACTGCATTTGCAGTGTTTGTGCTGCTATCCTAGGATTACCCATATGCCCAGAATTTAAACATATCCATGTAGAGCCTTTACTCAAGCTTTCTGCTTCATTGTAGACTGAATATACCTGCATGGCCTTTCATCTTGGCAGGCTCTTGTGTTCCTAAAGCAAATGGTGGGGTTAATGTGGACAGTCATGCTAGAAGAACAGCAGTATCTAAAAACAGGAGATGGTCTTTACAGTAGTGCTTATTCAGGGCCAACCAGCTGGAATCAAAGTTGAAGACAGCACAGGTTTAGTTGCAGAAGGCTACATACTCTGCAAATGTACAACTTACCACGTATTGGTATGAACTCAGTTTGGGCATAGAAATCATGGTAAAAATACTCAATTACGAAACATTGATATATTTTTATCTTAGTTGTCATTTTTTTTCATCTATACCTTCAAGATATTCTACCACCCTTCCCCCAGCCTGAAATTTTTTATCTTTCCAATATTTATAGAAGTTGATCATAACTGGGAAATTTTATGTCTTCTTTAAATGTGTGAGCAGCTGTACCCTTACTTATATCTGTGTGTTACTAGGCTAGTTCAGGTATGGAAGTGAGTGGGGTTTTCTGCACTAGCCTCAGTGGCTGCTTCTCAATTTCAGGTTGTTGTGGGCTACTCTACCCTTAGCCTTCTGTCTGGAGGCATTGAAGACAGCGTGTGGTTTTTGGCATGTGCAACCTGGATATTTCTCCCTTGTTATGTAGCACAGGATGTAAAACATCATTGCAATATGGAGTTAAGAGTTCTCATAAGCTGAAAGGACTAGTGTACCTACACAGGTATACCTACATGGGAGTGCTGGTGGCAAGAGGGCCAGTGACAGTGTGTGTAGCTCAGAAAGCTTCAGTTGCCAGTCAGACAGTTCATGCAAACATTGTACTGGTCCCTTTCCACAAAGGTCCTTTTCCCCCTTTGATACAGATGCATGTGAATCCTCAATCAAACTGACTGATCCACCTCATCGATGTAATTCTAGTGACTTTTCTTTTCTTATAAAACAGCCTCTGATAGCACTGAAGTGAATAATTCTATATTTGGCAATTATTTATGAACTGCAGATCTCATAAACACAGCAGATGCAGTTCCTGGATGGAAGCCATTAGTGCATCTGGGGACTTATTTGTTAGATATCAAAAATACTGGACTGAAAGGGAGAAAGAAAAGATGTTGCCACTTCTTTCTAATTTTTGACTAATTTCTGAGGGGCTCCACAGCATTCCTTCTTTGAGACGTGTCATGTTAGAAAGAAACTTTGACATATCACAAATATTTAATTGTATTTTAAAAAAATATAATATTTTAGAATACACTGCAGTTCCTGCTTCTTGCAGGTTTGGATCCAGAGCCACTTAGAGCAACAACCTCTCAATTTTGTTACAGAAAAACAAGAAATCCTTGCCAACAATTCTTGTGCTATCTGTGACTAAGCATTAGAATGAATTTTTAGAGTAGTTGAAAAGTGAAATTGCGTATTTCAGATAAGCAAGTATCTTCTGTGATCTACATAAATGTATAAACCTAGGACAACAAGTGTGAAGGCCACTGAGAAGAGCAGCGCAGCAAATGGGTGTCAAGTCCCTCTGCTGTTTCTTCCTTGGCTGCCTCGGCTGCAGCTGATTACGGTGATGCCAGACATGATGCTTTCCTGTGTGCTGTTAATATACCTGCTCCCTTGGGCTGGTGCAGAGGCTCCAGCTCATTTCACAGGCACCAACAAATTACAGCTCCCAGTTATATTTTTATAGGAGAAAGGGGGGGGTTAGTCTTTTTTCAGAGGTAAAGGAGAACGAATTTGAACATAGGAAGTCCCATCTAAACATGAGGAGAAACTTCTTTACTGTGAGGGTGACAGAGCACTGGAAGAGGCTGCCTAGAGAGGTGGTAGAGTCTCCATCTCTGGAGTCATTCAAAACCTGCCTGGATACCATCCTGTGGAATCTGCTCTAGGTGAACCTGCTCTGACAGGGGGATTTGACTAGATGATCTCCTCCAGACTAAACAGCCGCAGGTCTCTCAGCCTCTCCTTGTATGGCACATGATCCAGTCCCTTAATCACACTCATAGCCGTCCATTGGACTCTCTCGGGTAGATCCCTGTCCCACTTGAACTGGGGAGCCCAAAGGTAGATGTGATATTCCAGGTGAGGTCTCATCAGGGCAGAGTAGAGGGGGAGGAGAACTTCCCTTGATATGAAGTTTAGAGATTCATTTTTAATATGGGCTTAGTCTAGGGAAGAGCATGCTCTATATGACACAGAACATTTTGTTCAATTCCTGTTCAAATTTCATATGTGAATATTTATGGCATTGGGGTTGAATCCTCCTGACTTCCCCAGGAGAAAATACCAGTGACTGGCTTTACAGTGCCTACTTCTGTTCATGGAATATATTCTAGTTTAACAGAAAAGCAAATATCAAGGGCAGTTTCTTTAGCTGTACATGATCTTCTTCCTTCACACTAGCTGTATGTTATACTGTATGTATAAAGCAAAACACTTAAACGTATAGAGTGAAATATATGCCAGGTCAATTGCTCCTACAAAACCAGTTGTAATAGGCTTATGAGAAATACTGATTTCAGTGCTAGGCTTTCATGCTTTACATGCCCTTGGCATTTTCCATATTGAGGTGACCCACCTGGTGGATGTGGGGAAGGCTGTGGATGTAGTCTACCTGGACTTCAGCAAGGCCTTTGATGCCATCCCACATAGCAAAATCCTGGCCAAGCTGTCAGCCCATGTCTTTGACAGCAGCACTCTGCACCGGGTTAGGAACTGGCTGGAGGGCTGTGTCCAGAGAGTGGTGGCGAATGGTGCCTCATCCAGCTGGAAGCCAGTCACTAGTGGTGTCCCCGAGGGATCAGTGCTGGGCCCCATCCTGTTCAGTATCTTTATTGATGATCTGGACAAGGGGATTGAGTCCATCATCAGTAAGTTTGCGGATGATGCCAAGCTGGGAGCAGGTGTTGATATGTTAGAGGGTGGGAGAGCTCTGCAGAAGGACCTCGACAGGCTGGACAGATGAGCAGAGTCTAAGGGCATGAGATTCAACACATCTAAGTGACAGGTTCTACACATTGGCCACAACAACCCCAGGCAGTGCTACAGGCTGGGGTCAGAGTGGCTGGAGAGCGGTCAGGCAGAAAGGGACCTGGGGGTACTGGTTAATAGTAGGCTGAACATGAGCCAGCCATGTGCCCAGGTGGCCAAGAAGGCCAATGGCATCCTGGCCTGTGTCAGGAATAGTGTGGCTAGCAGGAGCAGGGAGGTCATTGTGCCCCTGTACTCAGCACTGGTTAGGCCACACCTTGAGTCCTGTGTCCAGTTCTGGGCCCCTCAGTTTAGGAAAGATGTTGAGTTGCTGGAGCGTGTCCAGAGAAGGGCAACAAAGGTGGGGAAGTGTTTGGAGCACAAGCCCTGTGATGAGAGGCTGAGGGAGCTGAGGTTGCTTAGCCTGGAGAAGAGAAGGCTCAGAGGAGACCTTCTTGCTGTCTACAACTACCTGAAGGGAGGTTGTAGCCAAGTGGGGGTTGGTCTCTTCTCCTGGGTGGCCAGTACCAGAACAGGAGAACACAGTCTCAAGCTGCACCAGGAGAGGTTTAGGCTGGATGTTAGGAAGAAGTTCTTCATAGAAAGAGTGATTGGCCATTGGAATGGGCTGCCCAGGGAGGTGGTGGAGTCGCCATCACTGGAGGTGTTTAGGAAGAGACTTGATGGGGTGCTTGGTGCCATGGTTTAGTTGATTAGATGGTGTTGGATGATAGGTTGGACTTGATGATCTCAAAGGTATTTTCCAACCAGGTCTGGTCTGGTCTGGTCTGGTCTATTCTATTCTATTCTATTCTATTCTATTCTATTCTATTCTATTCTATTCTATTCTACAATGCAGCTAATGTCTGAAAACTTAGAAGTACAACTAAATAAAAATACTCCATTTGTGTGCTATTTACTTCTTCACGATGGTTAAAAGTTCTAGTGCCATCACTACGTGAATCTTTTTGAAGACACTTTTGGCTTCAACTTAATTTTTAAACAATATCTTTTTTAAAAAATCTCTGTCATTTCCCTGTAAACAGCTTAATTGCCAATGTTTATTCTACTAGGAATAAAAGAGTTTGTCATTTTAAGTATGAATTAATTTCCAGTCTTCCAAAATGTCTTAGGGCATATTAATCTACATTGTGGATGTGAGTGTCATTCCTGATATTTTTTTTTGCTACTGTATCTTTCCAAGAAATATCTTTAAATGTCTAAAGGGCCATTACAGTTTGATGCAAGAGAACAGACATAGCAGTAAAATATAGCTCTTGGGTACGTGGTTCTCTGTTATCTTTTGTGCAAGAAAATAGCATTGAGACCCAACCTTTCAAAGTGAATCATGTTCCTAAAAATAGGTTAATTGTTTAAAAAAAAAAGAAGAAAAAGAAAAAAAGAAAAAAGTGTGGAGGTTGGGGAAGTAAAAAGCTCCACTTTCTCTGCCAGTGGCTCTTTATGCATTTCTAGTAACACTGCTTATATATTGGCATCCATGTGAGCCCTTAAGCTTGAGGAAGTCAGAGAAGACACTGCAGAATGCATTACTAGAGATTTCAAGTAGCATAGTGTACATAGTGTGTGCACCTAGGGGCATTTTGTAAGGTAGCAGTTTGCTGTTAAGGCATATCCTTGTGTGCTGGCTGTGCGTCTGTCAAAACCAGGGTTTTTTTTTCTTGTCATATGAACTCTAGCCTTTCACTTCATCAGTCTCAGAAGCTGAAGTGTCAAGTCCAGGTCTACACACACTCTGTAATGGAAACTTCTACTGATGTCTTCCTGCCATTACCTGGAATTCATAATGAATCTGTGGATTAATGGCTCTCACTCACTCATCTGTGGACCGTTAGAGATTCATGGAGTATTTGTTCCTGAGGTGATCTTTCCCTCTCATTGATGCTTTAAATGAAAATGACTGGAAATACCTGATTTCTGTAATTGCTGGGTCACCCATAGAGAGCTAAAGAGTCTCTATGCAATAAAAAGAAGGGTCAACAAGATTATTTCAAATGAGAAATTGCCATTGTATGACTGTGAGCTTGAACAGAACAGATTATGTGATCTATCTTCATCCACTGTGCAATCCCAGGACACACATTGTCCCCTGTGTGAGAAGACAGACTAACACCTAGCTGTCTCCATGGTCAGGATCCTCCTGAAATACACAGGTTCTAGAAATGCAGACCTGGTAGCATGAGTGGTTCCCTTGCAGAGCCAGGGGAAGCCAACTCCCAACCTACCATAGTTGCTACTGCTGCAGACAGTATTGATCTTTTGCACCTGTGCTAGAAGAGCAGGAGCTACAGGAGCACACATCAGTCAGCACTTTTACTGAAATCTCTTGTTCCATAATAGCTCTTTTGAAGTCACTTGATTCAGTTGATGCTAGGCTTGAGCAGCCTCCCTTAGGTCAGTAGGTCCTGCCTCCAAATGTGGGTCATTTGGCAGCTATTCCTTACTGCCAGTGTCACTGGGGATAACGCCACATCGATAAAATGGCTGCCATCAGCAGGATGCCTGCACTGTCAGTTGTAATTAAAATCTTTGGCCCAAATAATCCATTCTGGATTCAGACAATGAAGGGACTTTCCATGTTTCCCCTGTCTGTGCTGCAGAGAATGTCACCCCCAGAAAGACACAACTTTATCCCCCTGATTTGCAGGTGATTTTGGCTTGAGGTCTGTGATGATTCTGTAGCCTTGGGTCTGGATAGAGTTGGTTTAGGCAAAGCAGGGCCTGTCAGGCCCTGGTGGGATAATCCTTGGACCCAACCGTTTTTGGTTTTGTATCGGGGAACATACAGGGACTTCAGAGTTCTTTCATCTGAAGAAGGATGGATGGATACTGGGTACTCACTGAGTTATGCTCATGGTGGTGATTTCCATGTGATGCCTCTTTGCATTGGATGAAAATGTCAGCAGCAATGAAAGAATTGTTCATTAGTGGTTGTGCATACAAAGGAATCACCTCAGCCTCCTATCTGTTCATTTGTGGGGAAAAGGTGACTGCCTTGTGCCAGCTAGGCTTGGTCTTAAGTTAGGATTTTTTATCTGTGTGGGTTTTTCATTTGTTATCTTTGGGTTTTACTTGTTCTTTTGTTGTTTTTTTAGTGTTGGTTGTTGGTTTTTTTTGGTGGTTAGTCAGTTTTGTTTTAAATTCCAGTATAAGCAACTTGGTCATTAAAATGCTCTGACTGGTTGGACTGAGTTTTTCAGAGGCACTTGAGTCTTGCTCACAGATGTAAGTCATTAATAAAAAGAAAATAAATTAAGCCCCTCTTACTTTTATATGGGCAACAGATTCTCTTGGCTGCTTTGTGCTCTATCTGGACAGGCAGTCTCACCTAAATCTCTGATCCTAGTGTTTATTGTTAGCTGGCTGCCTGCCTTTGCTATGCCGGAGACATGAGGCCTAGGGACTTACTGCCTCTGAGACCTTTTTTATAGTCACCAAAGCACAATCTCCTTAGTCCAAAGTCACATTGCTTTTATTCCTTGTATCATACAAAATGTGGCATAGGAAACAGGTCTTTTCCTCTGCTCTTGCCCAATTGTTTGCTGGTGAAAAGGTACATCTTCCATCAGATGGAGTTAAAAATTCTCCTTCTCTGGAGACAAGCATCATGAGGAAGTTCCATCACAGAAAGAGGGGGCTGCCTCTCACCAGCATTCTGCTGTCTGTAGGTGGTGCCTCTGGCAGCTGCTGTGTTTTTCACTAGGGAAAGCTCTCTAAATCTCAGTCTCCCAAGATATTTTGTGTCAAAACCTGATTTACCATGTTAGCTTAATTTTGAACAGCACAGTCCTTTCACTGAAGCTGTGAGAAGAGTACTCGCTGAAAAGCATTTTATAATTGCACATGGTTTTATGTCTATTGATTGTGTGTTACATGGATTTACTGAAAGATCTCCACTGATGCATTCCCATTAAAGGAAGGAAGCTAATACCTTACTGGAAAAAAAAAAAAAAAAAGCTGAGTAAAGATAATCCAATTAGGCTGCTGCACATAGCTGAATTTCTAAATTATTAATGTTGTCTTCAAATTGTTTATAATGCAGTAGAAGATGCAATGTAGAAGATGTGTTTAGCTGTAGTACCATTACAATGTTACTATGCAGTTGGGGTTTTTAAAGGTACAAACCCTAGGTTTTTGAGACTTGTTTTGTCATGCAGAGCAGAAGTTCAAAAGAACATGTTTATAAGTTAAATATCCAGTGAATAAATAGTAGAATCATAGATTCATAAAATGCTTTATTTTGAAAGAGGATGAAATCCTGTCTGCTCTTGAAATCCTCATTGCTCTTGAAATCCAAATAAATGAGCTTGCTTCACGCTCTCTTTGACATCTTGAGGATCTTAAACTCAGTCATCTCATGGTCTGTACAGCCAAGGCTGCTCTTAAGTTTTATGCTACTCACCAGCCCCTTCTTGTTGGTGAAGACAAGATCCAGCATAGCACCATTTCTTGTTGGTTCCCTTTTATCTACGGGGTTAGTTTCATAGCCTGCTTCAGAAAAATTCTTTGTGTCAGAGAAGTTCCCATTGCCAGTAAAATTCAAAGGATTCAAGAGGTACATGCAAAACTGTAGTGGTAGAGTTTTTACCCAGTCGAGCAGCATCTCTATCATTAACCAAACCATGTGATAAGTTATTAGTTTATAGATATGGGTCCAAAAGATCCAGCCAAAAACCCATGTAAAAACTTGGAACATTAGTGTCTGCAAAATTAACATATCTGCTTCTAATCCTTTCTTTCCAAACAAAATATTACTTTTCAAACAAAATATTATTTTTCAAACCCCACATTGGAGTGCCAAAAATATTGTGGTGATTTGAGCCTTGACTTTAAGAGCTCAAAAGACAGAATTCCTCCTGCTCTCCCCCCCATCCCTTTCCCTGAGAAGGAAAAAAACAAAAACCAAAAGGGGTAGGGAAAAGGGAATGGAGGTGAATCTACACACCAAAAAAATAACCTGGAGTCGGCTTGGAAGTAGAAGTAGTAAATTTTTTAACAGTGTATATATACATATAGCAGTATCAGGTGGGGTTACAAGGGTGAGGGATAAGGATAAATAGGAAAGTATACAAAACCAAGCCTGGATGGCCTTGTATTTCCTTGGATGTAAGTGGATTCAGTCCTCTATAGAGTGTGGGAGCAGCTTGGAGAGACCAGGCCTGACCACATGGAAGAATCAGGAAAAACTGCTGTAGCTGTAGTCCTTTTGAGCAGGCAAGGCAGGAGAAAGAGGGCAATGGCAGAAAATGTCCTCCTTTTTATAGGCTTGCTAGACAGGAAGGAGGAGTGGAATAGACCACCTTTGTCCCAGGGGACTTCTTCTCCTGGGAAGGGGAAACCAAGTCCCTCTCTGTTCACCTGGATCAGGTTTCTTTTATCCTGGGGAACAAGGCTCTCTCAGCCCTCCACTCAGGATGGGTGTAACCCAGCACAGTCCACCCCTCTATTCCACTTCCACTTTTCTGTCACAGTCTCTTTATCCATCCGTGAAATGTGGTATTAGAGTTCTTGATACAAGTCTTTCTTTATCCTGACTGTTTCTCTCTCAGGGCAGTCTCTCTCTCTCTGGTGCTGGGTGATGCAGGTGCCTGAGCTAGGCAGGAATGTGGAGAAGAATCAGGAAACCAGGAAGCCATCTTTGTTTTGAAGGGAAATCAGGAGCAATCTGTTACTGTAGGGAAACAGCAACAGTCTTTTACCACCTGGATGAGAAAACTATCCTCCACGCATTCCAGGAACCTCTTAGGTTGCTGGTACCCTGCTGTGTTGTCCTTCAACAGATGTCTGGATGCCTGAAATCTCCCACAAGGGCCGTGGTTTGTGAATGTGAAGCTGCTCTTATCTGTTTATAGAGGGCATCATCCATTTGGTCTTCTTGGTCAGGTTGCCTGTAGCAGATCACCAGTAAGATATCACTTTCTCTTGCTTTCCCTTTAATCCTCACTCATAATCTCTCTGCCATCTCTTTTTTTATATCCTCAGATGGAACTCCATAGACTCCAGATGGTCTTTGATGTAGAGGGCCACACTCCCTCCCCTCCTCCATTGCCTGTGTTTCCAAAAGAGCTTGTACCCGTCTAGTTCCACACTCCACATTTCAGTAATGCCAATGACATCACATCCCTGTAGGCGTGCTCACATCTGTAGATTCATGCCCTATGTGTTAGTGTAAAGGCATTTAAGTTGGGGGTCCATTGATGCTAGTTTATTCGCTGGAGTTCCCTTATCCTTCAAGTGCCTTCTTCACAGCCTGCCATCCAGCTTCAAGCCTAGGGTGCTTATTAGTGTCATTGGCTTTGAGATGGATTGATCACCCCTTCTCCCAACAACTCTAGTTTAAAGTCCTCCTCACTAGAACAGAAAGCTTCTTTCCAAAGAGATTCTTCCTTTTCTCTGGAAGATGAACCCTGTCAGCCCAATGAAGACCAGATTGCTGAAAGTAAGTTATGTAGCTTAGAGGGCCAAAACCCTGTCTATGACACCACTCCCTCAACCATTTATTGATTTTTCCCTATTCTGTCAGCCCTTTCAAACCCCTTTCTCTTAACTGGGAGGATTGATGAGAAGATGTTCTGTGCTCCTGAATCCTTCACTGCTGCTCTCCAGTACCTTGTAGTGCCTCTTGAGGTTATGTTGTTCACTGCTGTGCTGTTGTTGCTCATGTCAAACAGTAGCAGTGGATAATAGTCAGTGGGATGTACAAGGTCAGGCAACCTCTCTGTTACATCCATGATGGAGCCTCTGGTAAGCAGCACTCCTCTCTAGCTTGTGGGTCAGGATGGCAAATGGGAGCCTCTGTACCTCTTAGCAAAGAGTTGTCCACTACTATCACCCATTGCTTTTTCTACGTGGCTGAAGAAGTTACATGACAAGGAACATGATCTGGCCATCTAGCTTGGGTCTGTGGACCTACGAGATGCAGATTCCTTGTCCTCCTCTATCTGCAGAGCTGGAATCACAGAACGGTTTTGGCTGGAAAAGACCTTTAAGATCATTGAGTCTAACCATCAACCTAATGACTGTGCCTATTAAACCACATCCCCAGTAGGACCTGGATGAAGTGTGTCTGTACCTGTTGTTAAGATTCAGGAGGACAGCTCCTGTCTTTAAAGCTAAGTATGTGGTGTTATTTGCAAAACTCAATGCCAAAATCTGCAGTTGCCCAAAGGAAAGCCCACTTGCAGCTCTTGACTTGCTGAAAGAAAGTATATTTGCACTGTGGGTGGCTCTTAAAATAAGTAAATAAACAGATAAAATTAAGCCCCACTGAAACTCCAGAGCAGCTAGGCAGTTGAAGTGGAGCAGTTCACCTATAAACAAGCTCCACAGGTGAGGGCTGCATCTCTGGTTGTTCCCTATGGTCCTATGGAATGGCTGCAGAAGTCTCTCTCAGGCAACGTGATTCAACACTATTTAGTGCTTTATTTTTTTTAAGCAGTGCTTTCAAGCTCAGCAAAGAGTCAACAGCTCTTGCACAGTGATGCTGTGTATTAAGGAACAGCTAAAGAAGAGTACCCTAAACTAATCCAATCTGAAGACAATATTAAAGCCATTGATCACAGTAGCAGAGCCTGTGTCCAAAAACAAAGAAACAAAACATTCTTCCCAGACAGATTAAGGAAGAGGTATTGATTATTGCCCCTGTTATCAGGCAACTGGAACACTAATCAGCATCTCAGTTGTGCATTTTAGTAATGAAGAAGAAGAATAATTCAGTGTTTGGGAAGGCCACAGGATTAAGTGGGAAGGAAAGGGAATCATTATTATATTTATTCAGCTGCTGTCCACATCAGAATAATAAAATATATCATGATTGATTTTTGTTTTGAATGGGGACTGTCTAAAATATTACTCCAACAGAATATCCTGTTTTAAACATAACCTGGACAAGTTTACTATTTCCCATATGTTTTGGCTGAAAACAGCTTGCAAAGTCTCTCATACTCTCTGAGTAAGGGCTTTGTGCCAAAAAAGGAGTTAACCCATTAGCCATTTAACTGTTAAAAGTGGTTGTTAAATGAAATATGTAAATCCCTATGAGATATTTCAATTCAGCACTTGTTATTTGCTGCTCTTATGATGCTGGTAAAACATAAATGGAGAAAGCTGGGTACTTTCTCAGGCCATTTGTCTGTCTCACGCAGAGAGAAATTAAGAAAGGGACTGTTTTGCACATCTTTGATATTGAAAGTGATATGGTTAAGCTAGCTTTCAGCTTTCACTAAAATCAGGTTAACAACACCTGAGTTAGGACCCTCATGTCATAGAATGGTTTGTCCCTCAGTAACTGGTGGAACAAGAGTGACACCTCCAGATGCTCACTTGGGCACCTTCTGGGGCAGTTTAGCCAACTTTTTTTTCCTTTCTCTTATTGACCTTGCTGAGGGACCTTGATTGAAATTCTGAAGTCACCCTGGATAAGTTTGATCTGTCTGCCTGTGTCAGACTGTGCTCTTTTGTGTGTGTAAGTATTCGGCTTCCCCTTCTCCAAGCTGCAAGAGCTCATACCCATGAGGTAAAATCCCATCTTCCCAGTGGGTATTTTATGGCTGTGCTGGCCTGAGAGGGAGCTCATCAGAATATCACGATTTATGCCTGTGGGTTTGTGGTTCATCATAGCAGAAGTGAACACCTGTGCAGGAAGGCTCTAAGTTGTGGTTGACTGGGATGATAGTTAAACCATGGTAAGCTGCCCATATTTGCTCTTTCTGCAGGGTATGTCTGAAGAAAATTAATCTCTCCTGCTAAGTTGTATTTCATTCTGCAGTTCTTGAGACCTCATTACCAAAGCGGTACCAAAAGGTGAAGGAATGCTATTTTTGCATTTAATCCTCACATTTTTTTTCCATATTCTCCCTTGGCTCTTATGTGTTACAGAGCTTTAAGTATGTCTCTCTGAAAATATCAAGTATAACATTCCCTAATGCTAGAAATCTAAGCTATTTAGGGCTTCTATTTACTGGATAATTTTGTAACTGAAACTACACAGCCATCATTTCCGATCATACAGGATGTATTCAAGGGAGGCTGAGTGCCCTGAAAGTTTAAGAGCAATAGAAAACCTGAGTCAAATGTGAGGCTATTTGCATTCATTTTGCAGTGCATCTGTGCATGAAAAATACAATAAATTTTTAAAAAAGGCAAGAAGCTTTTAATGTTGGCACAGGAAATGCTAAATGTTTAGCAGCAAAAGTAGTCAATAGCTGAGGTCAGCAGATGAAAGACTACTGTAGGTAATTGCCACTGCTTTGGGAACTGGATTAGGCAGAACTTAATTCCCTGATCTGGAATTTGGTCAAGGCATTCATTCACCTCTTTAGTCTGCAAAAGGCAAGCTGGGATCTTTGAAGACTATAAGGTGCTAAGGAACACTGTACTTCCTCCAAGGTCTTACTGGTGATAAATAAGTGAAATATGACAGCATAACAACATGGGGGAGCTTTTAGATGTAAATTTACGTAGTTGTACAGACGTGTTAGTGTTTGGGCTAACCGGCTGTCAGAGAAGTACTTGAGTCATCATCCTAGGAGAGATGTGGCATTTGGAGACATGGTGCAGTGGTGGGTTAATGGTTGGGCATGGTGATCTCAAAGGTCTTTCCCAAGCTAACCAATATTATGATTTAGTGACAGAATGAAAGGCATGTCCTGTAATAAGACTCAGTGAGCGGTAATTGCACAATCTTTTTTGCAAATAACTACCGACTCCCCAGTCTTACTGATATTTAAAAGCTGTATGTACTCATACTCTCTTTCTGATGTAATCATGCTTTTACAGTCATGATTTTGTTGATATCACAGTTAATACTCTCATACAATACAGATTTACATGATGGGTTAAATTAAGCAGAAAAACACCACCAAGAGCATCGCATCCACCAGTGCTATTGTCATGAGAGGCAAAGCTGCAGCCCACCTCTTTTGCTGCATTTGTAAGCTTTCAAGAAGTACTTTTTCAGCCTTATGTGTGTATGGTAAAATGTTAAAGTAGTTCATAACAAAAATACCGAATGCTAATTTTTAGTATTCCACTTCTAAGTGTACTAAAATGCTAATAATAAGGATAAGAATAATGAATTTTCATTTGAGTCATACATACTGATTTGATATTAGACCTTTGGATAGTGCTTATTTAAAGGAGCATTCTCTTGCCACTAATTTAAGAAATCTGATTCATGTCAGTAATGACATGGTTTTCCATCCTGGAGTAGTCTGTCAGAGCTCCCAGGAGGGTTTGCTTTAGTTTAATATTCATAGATGAACTAGCCCTTGTGGAAGAGTTGTGTTTTTTTTCTGCTTTTTCTATTTACATTTCAAATAATTCCATGAAATTGCGTGGGAGCAGGAGAATTGTCTGCTGAATGCTGATGGACACAATAACAATAATAATATCAGTGGCAGTGCTAAGGAAATGGATCAGAGAAGTTTGCATGTGCTTTATTTTGTAAAATTCTGTAGCTGTAGCTTTTTCCTTCCTCTACAGTACATATATTGCTATTTTAATCTGAAAGGAGAATGTTTCCCTGTCCTGTTGAATGGCATCTTTCATAACCCAAACAACACATATCCCCTGGTGAAGGTTAACATTATGCATCCACAATGCAGGCTCATTTTAACAGACTAACATTTTCCTAAGAGCTTGAGCTCAGCTTTTGTTATAAGTACTCTCTTCTAGGGAGAAAGACATTTGCTCTGTAAATCAGAAATGACAATTTATAATAGTACTCTAAGACAGGGAAGAGAAGAGGAGCAAAGAGAGTGGAATTCTATATTATGCAAGCACTGTAGTTTCTCATTACAGCCTCAGAAATCCTCATCTACAGTTCTTTGCCAAAGAATGTATGGGCTCTGCTGCCCATAGGGCTTTGTATGTAGGTAGATAGGGACAAGATTGCCTTAATACTGAGGATAGGAGAAAGGCTTATTTTCCTTTTTATTGTAAGTGTAGTGGACCCCCATCAAAATAGTTTTATTCTTGTTTCTCCTTTGTTTTGTGTCCAGGTGATAGTCCCATTCAGTTTATGAGAGAAGATTGTAAATCCATATTTATTCTAATCCGCAGGCTTTCTGGTTCCACAAGATAGTGCTTACAAACTGAAATGGAAATGGAAGTGTTTGCCCTCCTTTTAAATTCTCTGCTGTTAAATCTCAGATCAGATCCAGTACTTGTGTGCTGCTGCAAACTACATGATATTTGTTAGACAGCATGAAAAATCCAATTGAACTTAAAACACAGGTATTAAGTATACTAATAAGTACAGTTTCTGATGCATTCATTTTACCTTTTGATCTGTTTTTTGCTTTAATTTTTATAGTCAAATAATTTATAACACTTGGTAATTAAAAATGAGATTCCTTAATAAATTATGTGAGAGGTGGGTCAAATTTTGTATTCAGACTTTTAAGTGCCTTGTTCTAACTTTGAGCAGGAGTGGTACATGTGCAAGTCTGAGCAGGCTTTATTTATTAATGAGAAAAAAAGATGTCATTTACTTCATGGTTATACTGCCTTGTGTCTCAGGGGCTTGTTACTTCTCCATTCTTCTTTGCTTAAGCCAGTAAAATTACTACATAGCAGTAGTGGTTGATGAGGTCCTTGCCTTCCTTTTGTTTTAAATTCAGGATCAACACTATTCTCTGCAGTTTTCAGCAGCTGTCTGTCTGCATAGACAAGGGCTGGGGAATATGTTGATAGATATCTAGCAAGCTCCAGATCTGTTTGTGTGTATGCACAGAGAATTGCCTAAACATTGAAAGCAGTCTTTGAAAAGATCTTTACTTTTCTTGACATTACAAAAGACAGATAAGTTATTGCAGAGATTTCTTTGCATAGATCAAAAATTGGATCAGTGATACATTTAATATGAATTTTGGATGAGTTTTAAAACCCACATTAAAGCCTTGGCTCATCCAAAATGACCACGGTATGATTAGAGCTCGTTAGCCACTGCCCTGGAGAGAGGAACTGGAAAATGCAGAAAAACTATTGGATTCTAGTATTATTCACAGAAGGTATAGATACAGGATTGATGGTTTGTTCTGGCAGCTCCTAGAAGGTATAACTGTTTACAGATAGTAGAATCCAGCATGCTTTTTGGATGCAGTCCTCATTCTGGAGAAGGATCTGGGTTGCAATATAAAATACTGCACACTGAAATTATGTTAAATAGCAATGCCTGCTATGTAATGCCTGAAGAACTCAGAACTGCCATCTCTGTTATTCATGAAGCTTTAATTGTTCTTGTCTTGCTCAGAAAATGAAGATGTTTTATGGAAAAATAGGAAGCTCTTATCTGTGAAACTGTAATGTACTTGCCAAAGGAAAATTTAATTGAGTTTGCTTGGGCAACATCTTGAAAGCTTGATTTTTATCTCCTTTTAGTATTTTAATTTATAAAATTCTAAGGGTTATTTTATTTCAGGGAAAAAAAGATAAGAGTACTGTGTCTTATGTGATTTTAGCTATGTGTTGTCAGCAAAACTTGAACTCTCCAAACCAGAGTGCACACTTCTGCTCTTACTGATGAGTGCACACCCCGTGGAGTTTCTGCCCCATTGTTGTTGGGACACTACTTGAGGCAGTGTCCCCATCTCGACTGGTGTGACAGGTGGTATGCTGGGTGCCACCTTTCCCTCTGATGGCTCCTCTTGAATCCCCAATGAAGTGAGCTGGGAACGCTGCCTTAGTGGGGCCCCACAGCCTTTGGGTAATTTTGAACGCTTTTTACTTTACTAAGGCAAATCAGTAACTAAGGGAAATGATCGAATTGCTAATTAAATAGAATTTTCATCAATCAGAAAAGGCATAACTGTATCAGAGAGTTTTGAGAGCTGTAAAATAAACAGATTTATAATGGAAGAAGATATTCATGACACTAAATATAGCAGCTGCTGCCTCCTCCATAATGCAGTGTGAACACTAGCTAGTTTGTCCTGCCAAGGGACTGCTTTTTCATGAAGCATCATGTAAGTAATGCAGATATAAGAAATACTACTGCTATACAGTAATTTTAGAAGCATTGTGAAAGCTATTTAACATGAGATTAGAAATAACAATTCACAGGGTGAAAGGAAATGTGAGAGAGAGCTACATTAGTCACTACAAACCTCGAGGTTCTCCCAAGGAAAAGAAATGCAATGCTAACTAAACAGGTTAGGATAAGAAAATGAACAAAAGAATGTGGCCATGTGTGTTGTTGTAATGAGTGTATTATTCATGCAGTCGTGCCAAGGTATATTTGAGCATCTGCTCAAAGTATTTGGGGCAATATTGGCTATCAGAAGCTTCATGAGCTTATTTCACTGATGTAGCACAGAGTAAAGCTATGCAAGCCAGGGCAAAACACACTAATGTTCTAACCTGTTATAGTTTGAAATACGTTTTGATAAATATAGCTTGGCTATTAGATACAAAGTGTGGTGCACAGGAGTTAAGGCAGTGCAGAGACCCATAGCCCCTTTGTAAATAGAGATAGGTAAGTCACCCTAAATTTTTGAATGAGTTTTCGGAGAGCTACTTTACAGTACAATAACAGTTCTCTTGTGGCTTAAAATACCTGAAGTTAGCTGAAAAATATTGCACCACAACCTAGTAGAATCCACTATCAAATCAGTCTGTATCTTGAAAGCTCGACTCTATCTTTAGGAGTTATGCTTCCTACAATTTCCGCCTGCTTTCCCATCCATAATTACTAAGGAGCCATATGAATATTGGTGCAGTCTCTGAAGCTGCCCTTTTGTCTTCCTTTCTAGCTCTAATGTAGCTTCCGAAAACATCCCTCTGAACTGCAGCCAGCATCTCATGTGTGTAACACATAAAAGGATGCTAAGCTAGTAGTGTTTCAGGGAGAGCATTACATATTGAGTCAAGCTGCCAGCACTACACTGAGAACTGAGAGACAGTCCTGTTTGGAATGCAGTTTGCACAGCTGTCCTCATCCCCTAGCAGCATGTCAGAAATTATCTCAATGACTTTTTTAAAAATGAATTTTATTGATTTTTCTCTGTTTTGGGGAAATGCCTGCATCACCCCAACGCAGAAAAATGTTTACCCCTTCCTGGTGTAATACATCTTGACATCATAACATGTGACACCTGAATGCTTTCTGTGTTCCTGGAAAATGCTATTCACAGCCTCAGCATTGTTGCAATAACAAAGTTGAGGCAATATGACTCGTGTTGCCACTTACCTAAAATAGGAGAAGGAAAAGGCTGTGAATGTTTCTTGTATTTGCTATCCAGACATCTCAGAGAAAGTTTTGTACCTGATCAGAGTATTGACCTCAAATTTCAGTATATTGTTTTATAATTTATCCATGCCATGATTTTATACCTTTGAATAGCTCAGAGTGCAACCTAAGTATGAGAAATCATATGAGGTTTTGCTGTGACTATGTTGAAAAGGGACTGTGCACTTAAGCACCATGAGATGTCCTTATTTGAAAAACAGTGCCTTACAGAAGGAAGTTGGTAGGGAGGATCCTACTGAACAATGCACTTACTGGAGTTTAGAACTAGATTTTGGTCATTTTCCATGACAAATATAGGTTAATACTCTCCTTGAGAAAACCACCTTATAACTATGAATGATTGCTTTATGTCAGTCTTTTGATGATTGGTGACTAGTTTGTGTCTCCTAACAATCAGGCCATATTAATACTGAGGTTGGGGATAATTTGAGTGATGCTATAATCAACCACAGTTACATTTACTCATTTTTCTTTGGGTTCATTGCCCTGTAACATCTTGTTTTTTACATCATTTTAATGATTATGAGAGATTTAAAACTTGTAGTTTCCCTGGAAAGTCCTTCCAAAGTGTAATTTGAAGAAATTTCAGAGTACTTTGAAATGGTTGCTTTTAAAAAGATGACAGTGCCCTGGAGAACAGCAGGCCAATGTGAGCAGGATGATTTCCCATGCAGTGTCCATAGGCAGGGTTCAGATTGATTTTATGTGGCTAGGGGCTTGTGTCCAGTGGCATCTTGTTTTAACCCCTCACTGACTCTGATGCCAAGTGTGGTTGTCCAGCATTATTAAACTCTGAAAGTGTTAGAAATCCCATCACTTCATAGACAAGCTGTTCCCATATTAGTTTTCTCATGAAAGTTCTACCTTGTGTGTGCACGTATTTTTACAGCGTAATAATCTGGCCAGAGTATACAACACTGGAGTGGGGAACAATCTAACTGTTTTTAAAAGCCTTGGTCATAATATTGCTCTATCAAATTATTTCCATTGCGTTTGTGAACAGATTCAAATGATTATAGTTAGTTCAGTGGTTCCATTTTTCTTTACTGCACCCTCTATAAACAAAGCTTAGTAAGCCACTGGACTCTAAATGATAACTGGTTTAGGTTGTGCTTATTTCACATGGCCTTGGACACCTTCATACACCTGTGGCGAGAAGATATATTTGCATGCTCTTTGTGATACGTCTCTCTTAATTAAGCCTACTTCTGTTCTCATTTGAATTATTCCTTTTAGATTGTCCCTGAGGCATGAACAAGGTTAAGATGTATAGTCAAATATTTTGTGGGGGGTTAGCTAAGGTCTCGTGGAGGCAGTCAATTGACAGGTGTCCTGGACAACTACTGCTTTTGTAGTACTGCTCTCAGAGTGTATTTCATGGCAGAAGTTTCTTCAGTGCAGAAACTGAGTATTTTGAAACCATTTGGCAGTTATGTTCAGAATAAACCTAAAAGATAGAAAACACAGAGGGAGTGTTTGGAAGGGCTTATTTGCCAGCAGCCACATTTCTGGTGCTTAACTTTCAGATGAAACACTTTGCTGTTGTCACCATGAATCTTGATGATTAATTCTTTGCTCCTGGCAATCCTGGAATATTGAAAATTGCTAGAAATTGGATCCAGACTGAGCGCCAACTTTTGTCACATGGATACCACATACAAACAGGCAGTATGCTTTATGTAACATTCCTCTGATGCTTGTAACTAGCTTTTTGGTGCATTCTTGACAAAATGAAGAAAAAAAAGAAAAGTTTCTGAACTGGTCATTATTTTCCTGTGCTGTGCTGCAATAGTAAGGTTAGCATGGGATTTTCAGTTCCCTTTCTATGTGTTTACATACCTACACACGTATGGAGAACATCAACAGCAACTGATTTCACCAGCCTGCTAGCAGAATTCTATTCAGAACACTGCTCAGATTCAAAGAACTTCTACTTTCTGGAATCCTATTCTCCAGTGAGGTATGTCAAAGGAGTAGTAAGGCAGTTGCTGTTTCAATTTGTACAAAATCCCAATTTTCAGCATGACTTGGAACAAGATGCATGGCATGCAACAAGCCATTTGATTAATCAGCAGAGAATTTGCAAACATCAGCAATGCTTCCAGATGATATAGGAAGATCTGGTATCGTGTCTCCTTGTGCTTTCCATATATAGTCCTTTGCCCTTGCTCTTCCCTTCATCTCCACCAGAGTTCATGTGAGGTCTGTTGTTTCACTAAACATAGAGCTGCCTAAAGTCTCTGGTTTTTGGCTTTTCCCTTCCTAATTGGCTTCTACCAGTTCTTTATCAAGCATGATGGTGTCAAGTCAATTTGCTCAGGAGCCAATCATGTGATTTTCATCATGGTGCTTATGTAAACCTTTGTTCCAGCTTGCAGCTTTAATATCTCAGTATTTTCCAAAGGTGCTCTCCATAGCAAATCAATGACATGGATGTCTTCTAATGAGAGAGAAAGAAGTCTTAACACAGCCAGGGGCTTTTAGATGGTTTAACTGAAGCTGTTTTCTGTGGTGCTTACAGGATAATATCATGAAAGTCTGCTGCTCTCTTTAATGGGTGTAGAGCAGTCTTGATGATAAAAGGTTAGATTACTAATTATTGTCTGAACCTTCATTTTCACATAGCAGCTAATTATGCAGTTTATGTAATAATGTGGCAGTGGTTTTGCAAAATTAACTTTCTCTAGGTGGAAGATGCACATTTCCCATGGAGAGGTGACATGTTGGAGAAGGAAGATACATTGTTGAAATCTCAGTGGTGAGAGTCTGGCATAATACACATCTAGTTCTGGAGAGGAAGTTTGGATTCGTCTAACAGTCTATATTCCACTTGCTTGCAGTTGTTCTTAGTTACTGGTGACAGGGTTATTCTGGGGAATAATCTGCTGATGATTTAGCCCCAGGGTCCCTGGAAGTTAAAGGAGCTTTAGAATTTAGGTATGAAAACCACAGCTAATGGATGAAAATGAAACAATGTGGCCTTTCAGAAAGCTTGAGGTGATTAACAGGGCTGACTGGAAGCACGCAATCTACTCTGCTATTTTAAGGGAGCAATACAGGGTTAAAAAAATGGAATTTGAAGTGTTTTTGTAGATAGCAGTTCAGATGCTTTGGGCATACCATTCATACCATACATGTATCGTTTATTTTAGTCCATAATCCCAAGAGCCCCTTGCCCTGCTGTTGAAAGCAGCATAGACTGGTAAGGCGAAGTGCTGATGGTGAGGTAACAGGAGCTGTTACGGATCTTGACAGAGTAAACACTGCAACTCTTCAGAGTGTGTCTTTCCTGGGCATTTGGAATATCTGTAATGTGCTGAATTTCACAGGTCACAGCAGGGCCAGCTTCAAGGCATGCTGGTTTGAAGCGCTTGGAGACTTCTGAAAAATTACTGCAGGCTATCCTTTAAAAGTGATCACATTTCAGTCATTGAGGTTTGATCCTAGCTGCTGCTGAGGAAGAATAAGATGAAACTATGGGCTTCCTGTTCATTTGTTTGGAAAGCCTTTAAAGAGGAATTTTAAATACCTTGTAGCAGAAGTTACAGGATTTGCATTTTTTTTTCCAGTTCTGCAGAGCTTTAGATTATTTGGTGTGATGAGAGATGAGTATCCTTGTGAAAGTTTAGAAGAAAAAAAATAACTGAAGGGTTTACAAATTTTGTAAATACTTTTTATTCAAGAGTAATAGATTGCACAGGAGCACAATGCAGATCTTTCTAGGGGGGGTGAAAAGTGTATATCTTTGTCTTGCTGTGTGACTTCAACTTATTTAAAGTTTGGACTACTGTTTTCCCATCCTGATTCTATAGTGATATTTAATTATTTATTTTTTTTTTTATTATTGGAAAAGAATATATGCTTCAAACTATAGTTTTTTAGTTCTGTGTATGTTTTAGCAGATGATTTGAGCGGGCAGCATTTGAACGGTGGTATAACAGACAGTATTTTTGTGATGGATGGCAGTTGAACAGGCAGGTTAAAAAAAAATAGTCATACACAAATGGTGATCATTTTGGCTGTATATTCTCAGGGTCTATCATTATAGTATTTAAAATATAAATAAGTACATTGGATTTTCTTTTGGTAGTAACTTTGTAAAAGCCTGGTAGCTATCCATAGTGGTTAAGTTCATTGTGTCTGAGATGGACTCCCTCTGTCTGTTGAGTTTCACAACGCTCCTTTTGCTGCATGCAGTATGAATCTTTCCTGGCTTCACATATGATCCTGTTGCTTCTGGATGTCAGGGAACTGTTCTGTGCGCCTCTTGTTTTGCTGTTTGTAGCTTTTGCAATGTCTGCACATTTTGTAGTTTCAGTTAAAGCACATGCTAACCATTTTTATTTTAGACCAGAATAGAGTTTTTGATAATGGTATTAAACATCTCAGATACTACCACTGGTTTCTGTGGTATGAGAAATTTAGAAGTCTGAAGACTCTTGATAGCTTTAAGTTGTATAAGAACACTTCTGTACCAATGGTGTCAACCATTTGATCTCTGAAAAGGGTGTCTGAAATACCAGAGATCTATAAATCCCCTGCTCTGGTGGGCTTCAGCTGACTCTTCAGAAATGTCATCTACTGCACTTTCAGGAAAAAAAAAAACTATTTCTTCTCACAACATCTGGATCAGTAACTCCAGGTTATGGTTTAAACTATTTCAGCTTGTCTTTCCCATTCTTGGGAAGATATTTATAATGTTTTTATCTCATGTCAAGCCATGTTTTTCATTCTGCAGAGTTCTGCCATGTGTTGCTTTGTTTGCTAGTCGCTTCCAAGCCAGTAATCATAAGCACTCCATCTGGCTAGGGAGCAGAGTAGTGATAATATAAAGGGACGTTTCCACTATTCTGTTTAAAAGAATCCTCCATCTGTACCAAATCTGCCATTTTAATGAGATTGTAAAGGGGTTTTGTCTTTTTTTTTGTTGTTGTTTTTTCTTTTTCAAAGAGGGGAGGAGATTGATTGTTGAGATTTGTTTTCTTTTCCCTTGCATATATACTCATTACATGATTGTATCCAAGGCCATTTCTCTTTCCCAAGCTATGAATGACTATAGGAATTTATAGTTCATGTATTTCAGGATACAAAGCAACAAAGGATCCTGAAAATTTTACCCAAAGCCTACAACAAATTGCTTGTGTCTTAGTATTGAGCCTTTCCTTACTACCTTTTGTACTGGCACACACATGAGAAATCATCCTGAATGCTGTAAAAGTGATCCACAAGGTTAAAAAAAATATAGTGTCACCGTGATTTATTACACTAACTTTCAGTAATCAGAGCTGAATTGATGGATGTGAATATGCTGAGATGACTTTTCTCTGCTGGCAAATTTTAATTTTTCTTTGTGCTTTTCTTTTGTAATTCTGATCATCACTCTTTCAAAATTAATGGAGAGAGAACTGAACAACTTTTCTTGTGGGAATGTCACAACCAAAACCAGGACAGTTTTGTGGAGGTTAATAGGCAACAGTGTGGGTCATTCATCCACTGGTCTCATCATACTAATGTGAACTCAAAGAGCCAAGAGCCAGTGTCTGGAAAAGCAAAGCAGCTCTAGCAGAATAAATAAGCAGGCAGTGGACAGGGGAGAGCAGTCTCAGAGGAGCTCCTGGAGGGAGCAAGCTGTCACTCAGATCATGCTGGAAACATTCATGAGACCTGGGCTGCCTGAGGAACAAGGGGCACAGCCTGCTGGTAAAACAGACACACACACACACAGAGTGTGTGGAATCCTTTTTTTCTAAAAGTGTTGTTCCTACTTTCCAAACAAGCAGTAATTCAGCTTTAGGAGAGCTGTTGAATTGCAGTTTTGTTGTCACTGGTCAGTATGCCCTGCCAGGAGGTTGCATTTCAGTGGTACCCAGTGGTTTGGGGATACCACCCCACCATGGGCTTGATTTTCTAGACAGACTCTTGTGAGTTTTCATATACTTGACCAAGTTAATCCTTTTATCTACAGAAAAAACTATTTGTCAAGTTTTAAATTTCATGTGGTTCCCATTACACAAACCATTGTATTTCCCTTCTCCTTGCTCTCAGGTACCTTTTCAAAGGCAGAAGGAGGGTACGAGGCACCTAGTTATTATTCAGAACAGAGCCCTCTTTAGTTAGAAACAAAAATTCAGTCAGTAGATTGTAGCCCTATGACCTTGGCTTTCTAGAAATGGGATATTACCTTTTATTGTTTTGAAATGTTAGTCCTCAGTCTTCAAAACAAAACAAACGCTAACTCAAGATTCAGCTTTAAAAATTGACTGTTTCAGGATACTGTGTGTTATTGTGGCAGCTTGCAGTGAGGACACTGCTGAGATAACTGTGGTGCAGATAATTGAAAACTCTGCTACAGGGAGATCTGCACAGGTATGTCAGTGAGGTAAATTCATTCAAACTGCCTTGGTCATTGTCTTGTACTTAAATCAAGATAGAAGGTTCCTCCACCCCTACAGACAGCTGTTAGCTTCTCTGCGTTTAGTCAGTGGCAGAAATGGGTCTTAGTCATAGATGCTAGAATGCCATAAGCAAAAATGTACAGAAGCAGAGAGTAGCTGTTAATAGACTGCATTGTCAGTGACATTAATGAAGTCATTTCAGGCTACATCACCTTGAGTGCATGGCCTACATTACTCACATAGCAATACACTGGGGGCTCAAATTTTGTACCTTCTAAAAGGTTTCATATAGATAATTAGCAACAAGTTCTGTGTTACAACACAAGAGCAGGGACTTAATAGTCAGTGGCTAGGCAATAGTCAGTGGCTAGGCTCTAGTCAGTGCAAGTACGGGCAAATATTTCTTGAAAATTTAAAATTATCCTTACAATATTTTGCTCATAGACTATTTCCTTTCATAGAGAAATGGATGTTGGGGATAATGTGTCTGACAGAAATATTAGACCTCTATGTATTTTTTTTTTCCCTTTAACTTTCCTTTTGTACCAGGGAATATCCATGTACTGCCCTTGCGTGCAAGGTGAGGTGTTTAACAGGCTAGAGCAGTGCATGCTGTGAAGGCGGTGTACTGAAGACATTTCAGTACCCCCTTTCTCAGATGGTGGATAATCTTTGGAGACACTCCTAATGTATGTAACTGTAGGGAAGCATGAAGAAAATTCCTGCTGAAAAGGAAGAGACCTGCTTTACTGAAATGATTATCTTCTCTCTGGGCTTCCCTGTGAAGCAAAATAATTTTGCTCATGGTACTGCTTTTAATCTCTCTGGTTTAGGAGCTTGAAGTATATAGAAAGCAACCTTTTAGTTCAGGAAAATAGTCTCCAGAATCAACAACACAAATCTATCATAATTAGTCATCAGAAAATCTGAACAAATATAAAATTACTGTGGAGTGGGAGACAGGCATATGTGGTATTCAAAACACACAGAGTGTAAAATGATGTTATTGTTGCCTTTAGAAATAGTTCAAAGTAGTCTGCATTAGAAAGAGCTGATAAGCAGAATGACAAAAGCTTGTTTCATGAGTGATTCCAAGCAGCAGTGGTTTTCTGATCAGCTGATGCTGCAGCTATTTTGGGTATTCTACAGATCATGATTACATACACGGGGAATGATTGGAGGCAGCAAATATGGTAAGCGAGCCAGGAATCCTGGGACATGCTCCGTTACTAACTTACAATCACTTGTCCTTTGCCATTTAAATTGCCTGGGGAAGTCTAACAAGTGACTGTACTTAGTTCCTTAAAAAAAAAGAAAAAAAAAAAAGAAAAAAGATTAAAAAAAAAAAGATTAAAAAAAAAAAAGAAACCACTTCCTGGGGCGCTATTTTTAGCAATGGTGCAGTGTCCAAAGTGTTAACTAATTGAGTCATCAAGTTTCATATCTGGCCACAGAAAATGGCAGTGGAAGAGGGAGAATGCTTTCCAGAACAAGTAAGCATTTGTGGATTGTGAAATAAGAGTGAAATCTGCGTATCGAATTTCTTGTATTAGTGTTTTAAGTCTTTGATTGTGTGAGGCAAAGCTGGATGTAGGAAGAGGTACATTTGGGCTTGTTTGGTGTGTTCTGATGGTTGGATTTACAGTACAGGGTGAGGCAGTAGTCAAATGATATATGGAATTATTTGTGCACTCTCTCCTTTCCGATGGTGACATTCTGTTCAGGATACTGTTGAAGATGCTGATTAATATTGCAGAAACATTTTGTAATGCTTTGTTCTGTGATCAAGACCTTAAGCAACCTAGATGTAAGAGTTTTGTTCATTGAAATGTTTTAGCAGATCTTGCATATGTTGAAAAAGGTTAATTGAACTCTGTGCTTTTAAGGTGTATCTATCAAACGATACACCTCTTCTACAGAGATCAGTGAAACTTCAAAAGGAGCCTGCTGTAGTGAGGCACCCATATCTCTCCTACTCTCATGGGTAGTCCCAATGGCCTTCAAGGTGCTCCCTGTGCAATTTAAAAATTCCTCAAGTGAGTAAGATGCTGTGAAATGAAATCCCTGTATGCTGTGAACTAGGCTCTAAGGTTCTTCAGTAACTTGAGTTAAAGATAGCAGTTAAACCCCACAAAGTTAAAACAGTTGCTGTTCAGACTGCTTTACTGCAGAATTGAAATATCAGGTTCCCAGGAAAGTTTGGTAACATGTTATTAATATTAATGGCTGCTGAGCTTTGTGGAAGCCTCAATTAATAGCAGTGAGGTTTTTTAGTGAAAGCTATTAGTGATGGTAGCACCCAGCAGTTTATCAGCTAATTTCCATGTCAGCAATAGCTTTCTGCTCTGAAAAAACATTACAGTGGGTTCTCTTAAACGTGTATGCTGGTTACTTTCTGTCAACACAAGTCCGGGTTGTTGTTCCCTGTTAAAATCCATATTGAAACTCTGGCTGTTTTCTGGTGATGCTATTCATGCTCAGAAATTCATTTCCAGCAGTAATTTCAAAACTATGAAAACTTTTATTTGGGAGATTATCCCTCTGAAGCAATTTTTGTGGGAGAAGGTTTGGATGTTTTATGGTACTTGATTAAACTATTTTTTTTCCCCCAGTTTTGACAACATTATTTACCCTCTCCTGTTTTTTGTTTGTTTGTTTTAGTACAATAATGTCAGTCTTCAGAGTGATAAAACTTCTTTGCTGATGTTTGGTATGAGCCCAGTATTACAGAACTTGATGTAGTCCTGATAATTCCTCTGTGCAAGAGTCTAGAGAGCAGAGCAAACTGAAAATGGTGCTTTCCTTGTACCACACCAATCTGTGCAATGCTCTGCCCCTCCGTGTTGCAACAGAAAATAGTATTTACTCTTGTTTTATGGGGTTTTGTGAGAGGTCACATAGAAACTGGTCTTTCTTTTAGTATATACATTTTTTACTGAAGGTGTAATAGCTATCTGAAATGGAGATGAGTGATGGAGAAGGGGTACAGTATGTATTTCCTTTGTAAGCTTTCTCTCGCTTGTTCTTTCCGGTAAATTCTGTTTTCGTTCCATAAATATTTAAATCTCCTGTAGGTTGCCATGCATTCTTTTTCCTTTTAGGAGTAAGGGACAAACAAGCTCTACTGCTCTGATTTTATTTTTATATTTTAATCCCGTAGATTTGCTATTCAGAAGTGATACTTTAATTAACATTGTATGGTAATGCTGTATTCTGTCATCTAATGCTAGGGAACACAACTGTATAGGGCTGCTAGACAGTGTGGTTGGCCATAACTTATTTGTGTAAGCATCACTTCAATGGTTAAACAAAAAACCCTAATTATAAATCTATGTTTATTAAAATAGTAAAGGTTAAAGCAGTTTTGTCCAGTTTGGAAAGTGTTCATTTATTAGCAAAATATCATTATTTCATTCAATTAAACAGTGATGTGTTTTCCAAATATACTTTATTCTGATGCTAAGACAAGCAGTGGTAATTTTCAGATGAAAATGAACTATGAAGCCTGGTTAGGGTGAAGCAAAAGGTTCAGACTATTCTGTTGCTTTTATTTTTGTCAGAAAATTAGATATCTCTCCTGAGATGTTCAGATCATCACAGCTTTTCTACAAGATTCCAACTCTGTAGTGCATAGTAGCTTTGAAAATCCAGAAAAATACTAGTTTGGTTGTGTAACTGAAAATGGGCTGTGTCAAAATGAACAGCCCAATCTGCAATTATTTATCTGTGTATTTGGTAAATTTTCTCACTTTAGGAAAAAAAATTATATCATGCCTTCATTCCTGCTTTCTTCATTTCAAAGACCCTGTACAGCTGAGATTGTTCTCATTGTTACTGTTTTCATCCTGTTTGTACCTGTAAATCACAGCCCTAGCTTTGCCCTTGCAGTGGCTTAGATCCTTCTTTTATTTCAAAACAGATCTCATATTTAAACTTAGAACTTGATTCAAGTTTGAAACTCTTATTTGTGGGTTTGCTCACAGATTTTGGTGTTTGGGCTGGGAAAAAGCAATTTTCTTATTGGAATCTGAGCTAATCTTCAAACCTGTGGAGTGAAGAGCAAAACACTTGTAAACTAATTTACATTCTCTGCATAGACCATGGAATACATTTCATCCAGACAGCCTCAACAAATGTTATCACAGAACTTTCCATGCCATTGCACAAATTTGCAGCAGTGAATGTCAGTGTTTAATCACAGAGGAGGAGGAGAAAAGGAGCACTGGGAAATGCAGAGGCTGGTTCCTTTCCTGTGTCCAACTCCACTGCTCTAATCTGGCTACACATTGAATTTGCCTACATCACATACCATTACACTGGGGAGAAAGAAGGCAGGTTTTCCTAAGTGTTTCTAACTAACCAACAGCAACATCTGTAGCACCTGCTCTGGTTTGCTCTATCTTGCCTTTTGTAGTTTAATGTAATGTGGTGGGCCACAGAATGGATCTGGAGTTACTGGGTCATATCAACAGTAACAGAATCAAGTAGAAAACAGGAGGTTATGGTCAACAGGGAAATTCAGTTCCTGTAAAAGAACACACCCAAGCCATTGCAGCCCAGAGTATTCACTGATCGTATTCTCCAATAAGTCTCATACATCTCCAGACCAAGATTAACATTGTCCCCTAGGAGGTTGATTAGCTCCTCTGTTAGAGAACTGTTAAGTCTCCTGTGTGAAATTGCCCTTATGAGTTTGGGAAGTGCTGGCTAGGTTTTGTGAAATCCTGAACAATCAAAACTACCTTGGCCATCCTATGACTCTAGGAATGTGCTTCAATCCCTTGGATTATTAGTTCCATTGATTATTTCCCAGTGTTCCAGGGCATATATATTTCACAGCCAATCAACAAAGGATAGATTGTAATGTAAATGCTACAAACTCTTCTAAGGTAAACCACTGTGACAAAGCTCATCTGATGCCTCTAACCAGCCCTTCAGAACTGACTGTTATCAGATTTATGGCTGTATTGCAAATATTGCCCTAAGAGCTCTCTTAGTACCTGAAAGCTCTTTAGATAATTTCCCTTCAGCTTCTCCATCTCCCACATGAGCTGCATGGGCTTTTCCATCCAAACACTTTCTTCAATGAGTTATTCAGGTGTGTGAACTGGAAGAGGGCCTTTACTTCTGATAGAGGTCATAATCCCTGCTAAAGAAAGCTGTGCCTCGGCACTTACAAACTGAAAAAGAATCCTGAGCAGTGTGTTAGAAAATATAAAACTCTAGCAAATAGATTTCAGACTAGCCATTCTAATGCCCCAAGCCTACAGAAGTATAAGCTTTTGTTTTGTATGGAGTTTGTTTTGTATGGATTCATACTTGCAGTATGAATCAGTATGCTTCTGCATATATTTTTGCCACCTCAGAAATGGCTTAACCAGTTGTCCTCAAACAATCTTTCAGTTTAATGACGTTCAAACATCCATGGCAGAATTATTTTGGTTTTGAATGAGAGATGCTTTCAAAAGCAGGCAAAAAGTGCAAAGGCAGAAAGATCAGGAAACTTCTGAATTCACTGTACTGAAAGCTCTTAACAAATTATCTAGCTACAGAAAAGGTTATGTAGCTTTTCTATAGTTCCTATAGCTTGTTTACTACAGGATTTTAGGGAGTATTATGTGAGTTATGCTCCCACTGACATGCAGTTTGCTCTACTTTATTACAAGTAATTTCCACTTCACCACATCTGATTGAAGCATATTTACATGATATTTTTTTTAATGAGCTCATTTTGAGTGAATAAAAACTCTCTCTCTAAAATCAACAATAATATTTGATTTACATTTATGCTATTTTATTTTTTTTCCATCTGAAATTGTAGAAGAATAAATACACTTTGTAAAAGTTTTTAAGAGGGTTGCTGACTTTTTTTGCTCTTCTTTCTGGATTCTGATCCTAAAATCAGATGCACACAGGGAACAGGAGGTGGACTGACTAACATAATTAATGCAATGATCTGAAGAATGTGACTTAAGGATGGAAACAGCTTTACATTTGCGCCTGAGATGTGCTGAAATTAACTCCATGCTCATTGGGTAGTCAGTTTCTGAGAGAAAAATTGCAGAGAGGAGATCAATGACATCTCATTTAGCTTGACATAGAAGAGAGTTATTATCTTCAGGTGAATATAAACATAAGAAGAAACCCTAGGAGCATATCCATCCCTTTTCTTGCTCTTTGTGATTGTGGTAGCAGTTATGAAAGCCAGTGATTTATTTTTCGCTTGTTAGGAAAACTTTAGAGAGTGAGAGATGAGTCATTACAGGCTCGAAAGTTTCTTCCCAGAGTTTGAAACAAACTTTTAGAAGCTGAGGCTGTCAGCCTGGAGAATTAATCTTGAATTTTAGATGCTCAAATCTTTTGCCTTTGCCTGTATCAGATCCTTCTCATGGATTATACATGTGAGTTAGTCACAAAGAGCCTGGTTCTTTGCCTGATTGTTCAGTCCTAATGGTGTTCAGTGAATCACTGGTGAAACTACTGGTTTTCCTGGGTTTAGGATCTTGAACACTTTCACAATTTGCCTTGTCATTCAAGTTTGTCTTTTCATACAAGGCAGCTTGTTGTCTTAAAATTCATTATTAAAGGAATCTTCTGTTCTCATTACAAGAAAATAATTCTTGTGATTTCTTGTTCATGCATAATTTGTGCATGTCATGCAGATGTAATCTTGGAAAATGAGTGTCTTGGTTTTGGTGTTATTAATTGAGCACGTGCATACTAGAAATTTTCTTCATAAATTCATCAGGTGACTCTGATACATCGAGCTTGTGTTTTAAACTCTCAAAACCTCAGCTGTGCAAACTGGGAAAGATAATGGGATGTAGCATAGACCCTCACCTCATACTTGAACACTGTACCTGTGAGACAATGTTCAGACCTGTGGTTCTGAGCTCAGTTCAGCTGTTCAGCTGAGTCACATCTTAAGTCATAGGATTGATTAGATTTATAGTCTGCTAAAGAAAACTGCATGCATAAAGGCCAAGCAACTTATACAGTAAGAAAGCTGCATTCATACCTTTACAGGAGATGTTTGACATAACAAGCAAACAAGTCCCTCTGGACCTCTTGATGGTGTTAAAGGTAGTGATAAAGACCTCTTGTACTGGAAGCTGTGAAATGTTCATGTGTATAGCCAGCCTTAACATCTGAAGTTCTTGGTTGTTTTCAACCATCTTCCACAGATGGCTAATTTTCAGTGGCAACAGTGAACACAGGATCCAGCTTTTTGCCAAGTTAACAATTAAAGTGGTGTGAGTAGTCTTGAAAATGATGTATACTAAACCTTCACATCAGATGGTAAAACCTCACCTGGAGTACTGTGTCCAGCTCTGGAGCCCTCAACACAGGAAGGATGTGGGCCTGATGGACAGGGTCCAGAGGAGGGCCATGAAAATGATGAGGGGGCCAGAACACCCCTGCTATCAGGCCAGGCTGAAGGAGCTGGGATTGTTCAGTCTGGAGAAAAGAATGCTTCAGGGAGATGTAATAGTAAGAAGGCTAAAGAGGGACTGTTTCCTAAGGCCTGTAGTGATAGGATGACAATTGTTTGAAATGAGAGAAGAGTAGATTTAGATTGGATGTTAGGAACAAGTTTTTTACTATTAGGGTGGTGGACACTGGCACAGGTTGCCCAGCGAGGTAGTTGAGCACCCATCCCTGGAGATGTTCAAAGTCAGGCTTGACAAGGCTCTGAGCAACCTTATCTAGTAGAGGGTGTCCCTGCTTGCTGCTGTTGGAATAGATGACCTTTGGAAGTCCGGTCCAACCCAAACCGTTCTATGATCCTATGCTTAGCAAGAAGAGAGGCTGATTTGTTTGAGTGGATATTTCCTGGTTTTGTCAAGGATCTCTAGAAAGCAAGCACTGAATCATAAATGTGTTTTCCACTGTGTTTTGAAAGGCTTAAATGTGTGATTTTCAGGAATTATTTTATTTTCTCTATGACCATGTTAAGATTGGCTACTGCACAGGGATAGAGCCTCAGTTACTGCAGATACTGTTGATTACGGGTTCACTTGTAATCCTTACAGAAATATGAAGCATTTTAATCTCCACTTGTGTGACCGAGATGGAGGGGTTACACTGAAAACCAGTGTAGTTTCTAACTTGTGGAAAACATCACAGTTACATAGTTGGAACAGGGCCAGTTGTGGGGACATTCCAGATAGTACAGTATTTTTGGGTACTTTTTCATGCACAATGCAATAATATTATCAAAGAAAGTTGCATGATAGGGAAAACAACTAGAAGGATTTGTTTGGGGTTTGACCAATGATTAAATAATTTCTTATTCTCTAGTCATATGCAAAATATCTGGCCTTCCTCTGACTGAAAATTTTTCCTTTGAATTGTCAGACAGTAGGAATGGAGCTTTATGTCTTGCCCTGTGTTTGTGTTCAGGGCTGTGATCCCCAAAACTTCTCTCTGAAGGATAATTGACAGCATAACTGCAGATAGCAGTTGGCCCCAGGCTGTCACATTGTTATCAGAAAACACGTACAGTAGGACAGTGTGCAAAGCATGAATATAGATGTAGTTGTTTGCACAAAGATCATATTCTCATCTCCTGCAATCAATTCTTTCTACTAAGGAAGATACAAATAATTTTTTTTAATGCTAATTTAGTTAGGAAGTACTAGGGAGGTACAAAGAAAGGTTGTAGCCATTTGGAGGATAGGTGATGAGTCTCCCCAAGAAAAATGTATGTTGGGTCTATTTCCCGTGGGTAAGACATTGCTGTTAACTAGCCAGTATAGGCCCACCCTTATCAAAATCAGCAAAAATGTTATGATCTGTTTCCTCAGATCACCTTATGCAGCTGCAAGACTAGTTTTGTTGAGCACATTTCCAAATGGAAGTAACATAAGCTCATCCCTTAAAATGAGGTCATTGCTATCCCCCCCACAACAAATGTTAGGCATGGTTAGCATCTTTTTGTTGGGACTCAAGCCAGAATGCATCCTGCTCCGGCACAATTGGAACCTGCTGGGGGTTTCCCTTCACAACAGCTACTGTTAAAGATGGAGTGAAAACAAAACCCAGCTCCCAATGCGAAAAAAAAGACAGGATTTTTAATCTGAAAAAGAAGTCACTGTAAGCAGAACACAAAGGATAGAGAGATGAGTGTAATAAAAATTCCATTGGTATTGAAGGGGGCCTGTGCATGTTGAAAATAATGGCTTTGCACTTTTGAGGTTTTACTGAATAATACATATTCTCCTTTTGCTTAGGGGCTAGGCTCATGGAAAACCCAGGCTGAAGCCTGGGTTGACAGTCAATGCAAATTTACTAGCAATTTTTGGTTTTACTCATGCTAAATAATCTCCTGCTTTGCTGGGAGCACCTGGAGAAAGAGTTAATGAATATGTATTTGCTAGCCTGAGTCAGCATCAGCATTTTCTGTTTTAAAATGGAGGCTTGAGATCATATCCAAGTGACTTAAGAGTTAGTCTTTCCTGTAATAGAAATATTTTAAAGTCATCTAGCTTTTCCTCAAAATAGGGAAACCATTCTCAGGTGTTACCCATGCATTTCACAGGCTCTGTCATCCATCATATGGCAGGTCTAGAGCAAAGTATGCTTGGGAAATAGAGTACTGCTACCTTCATAGGTTATTCAGCCTCAACCCTTCCCAGAGATGTCTCAGGGCTGAAGGATGATGAAAATGAACTCCAGGATGCAAAACCTGTTGGGGGCTGGAGGCAGCCTGCAGTCTGCAAACTCTTTAGCCTGCTATACATTAGAAAACATAATTTTCATGGTAGAGAATATTAAAGGGAAAGCCACAAATTTAAAAGAAATACACATTGCATAAACCCTGTATTCATTAGCCAATCATCTCCATTTATGCATTTATTAGAACTTGAAACACTCCCTTATTATTCCAAGAAAGTACAAGGGAAGGGGGAAGAATTCATACCATCTGTTAAGAAAAAGCTTGATATCACTCATGCATCAATACTGGTACTCTCATAAAGACACCGTTTATGAAATATTGTCTGAATAGCCATACCAGAACTAAATACTATGCATGGAATCTGAATTAAAACACTTGACAAAATCTTGATTTTTAATTTTAGTCTGGATATAGAGATTGAAAAGGTAGCATCGTCACAGAGAGCAAAAAGGGAGTAGGGGACACAGCCTGAAAACAGGGATCCAGCGCAAATGCACAGGAATGGCTACAATCGTTTTGGCTGATTGCAAGAACATCGAAGGTTCAGGGTGCTTTGTTGTATGTCCCATGCCTGTTGTTCTCCTGTTGTTTGTCAAGACAGTGGATAACCAAAAGCCAATCTTGTTCTTCATTTCATGCTGGGATTGATTACACACAAGGAAGAAAAAAAAAAGGAGATCTGAATAGGTGGATTGCATACAGAATGCCTCTCTCAGGAGTACTGAGGCTGAAGTAAATTTAGAATTAGAGATAATTTTGTGAGTTCTCTTAAGGGAATGTCCTTTGTATATACTTTCTCTCAGGGCTTCATCTTTTGGACACTAGTGTGGAAGGTGTAAGTGGCTATAATTGAAAACAGATACTCACAGAGGGTATCCACCTGTGTATATAGGGGTCCCCCTGCACTTACATGTGTGAGTATCCTGAGCAATGGTTGGAAACCTACAATTTTTGTTCCCCTGTTGTGTTTTTTAATGCATTTATTATAACAGGTCCTTGAACAGCCTTTGACATGAGCGTTTAGGAATGATGGCAATCCAGATAAGTAATTACTAGCATTATTGTTTGATCTTATAATTCTTTCAGTGATTTGAGCGCAGGCCCTGATGTCACTCCTGTCTTTGCAATATAGAGGCAATTATAGCTTCTGTCAAGGGCTCCAGGAAGTTTTATTTTAAAGAAAACAGTACCAACTGGAAAAGACGTTTTTATACTCTATTATGGCATATAAAAATAATTAAATTGAATTTAAGCTTGAAATAGAACTATAAAGTTGAGAAAATTTTAGGTTCAGAAATGTAAGTTTTACTTTGGTGGTTTTGATCAAGTTTTCCTGACTGCTCCACTTAGCTTTTGTAAAAGTTGGACACTGTACATTTCTTCTTCTGGGTTTTGAATGTGGAATGTCTTAAACAGAAGGGTATTCAAGGCATTTTGCAAGGTAGAAAAAGGTTGTGAGACTATTCTCTCTTTAAACAGGTCTGAAGTAGTACCTTAGTTATAGGGAAAGTGGAACCTGGCAATGCTACTTTTAAAGAATTTTAGAGAATCTGGAAGTGATTTTGGTGTCCAAAGGTGTTGACTCTCCTTTCTCCCTGACATTATTGGTTGTTTCTGCATGTGTCAGAGACCATAACGGACAGAGAGTATCCCAGAAGCCCCACTGAACTTTTTACACAATTGTACAACCTCTATTTGTTATTCCTCTGTGCACATCTTAAAATTTCTGTCCATGATGGTCCAGAAAGCTGAGTTAACCAGCTTGAGGTGAGCTCTGAGGGCTTGGGAGCTTTAGTTAGGGTTAACAAACAAGCAAACAACAAAAAACCCAACACAACTCCAAACAAAACAAACCCATTTGCCCTTTTCTCAGTGTGTGGGGATATCTTACACCCTGGCTGTTAAAGCAACTTATGCTGTTTCAGATGCTACCAGCTCACATCATGCTTGTGAAACTGGAAACCAGTAAGGTGGAAATTGGAAGAGCCAACTCAGATCAATTAAAGTGTGGGAGATTGTGTTACACTGGTGTGCTGTTAAATGGCAGCTCCTCCAGGTGCTTATGGGTTATCATACTGCCTGTGCTTGTCAGCTATACTCTTTCTGTACAGTGCACTGGGAACCTATCCCTGTTGGAGCAGTGGGAACCCAGGGTGATGTGTGAGTGTTCCCAGCCCTGCTGCTCAGGTGGCAACCTGGCTGCTGGTATCAGTGATGTTTCTGGACAGTTTGAGCAAAAGGAGTGAGTTTTCAGTGGTAAGTGGCAAAGGATGGCATGCTGTTTGCTTAGGAGTTTTCAGCAATAGGCTTATGCATCACTTGGTAGCACCTGATCTAGCTTGATTGGAAGCATTTATATATGTACTCAGGCAGGAGGTGTGACCTAAGCTTTGTCCTTCCTCCCACTGGCAAGCAAGTGCTTCCAAGAGAAATCCGTAAAAGTCATAGGCATTGCTCCATCTGCAGGCAAACAGCAGTTAGCTACTAAAGCAAATACCAGCTAGTTATCACTCCTGCCTTCCTTCCTCTTCCATTTTGTTTGAGCAAATAGAACGGTTTAGATGTTTCTCAGCAAGAGCAGTGGTTCTTGTCTGGAGTGCACTAACATGATCAGTGGGGACTATTTTGTTGTAGCAAGCTTCTCCAGTGCATTCCTTCTCTGCTCAGAAGCAGCTGTAAACAGCTGATGTTAGTGATTGTTCACCTGCTGACTGTGCCAAACAGACATGCCAGTATGCTGTGACAAAAAGGCTCCCAGTCTATTAAGTCCTTCCTCATACCTTTAATAATGCTGATAAAATGCTGACCTGTTTTTTTTACCCCAGTGGCTGCTGTTGCTAAGCACTGAGGATATGACCTGTCTCCTGTAATACATTGCACAGTTCAGATACATTCCAAATGAGTCTTCTACCACACCTCTCAAGGCAGCTGTTCTTCCCAGAGGCTTTACAGTTCTGGCCTTACAGTAGCACCTTGCTTTTGATAAACCCTAATTAAATATTTGTAACCGAGGGCTGTTTTGTCAGAGCACATCACGGAAGTTGATTTATTATGATCACCATGGTAGGCTTGGTTATAAAGTAGTAACTTACCGTTGCATTGCAAAGTGGAATGTCATGTGTGCAAAACTTAGGAGAAAATTGAAAGCCCATAAGTAATTGTTCTGACTTTGGAAAAGATAGCTTGTTCACTGAAAGTACTAGCAAAATAATCTTGTAGCTTGTATTGGCACAAAGAAGAAAACAGACTCAGTACTTACTGTTTGCTGTCCTTATGCTGAAGATTGCTTCATCCTGCATGTGAAGATCACTTCAGGTGGGCTTGAAGCAATGCTCAAAGAGAACATCAAGTTTGCAGCAGCTGCATTGACAGGAGAGGAGAAAAGTCTATAGCAAATGCAGAAAATGAGGAATGAAATTAAAAAAACTATCTGAGCACTGGATAAGTAACTGAACTTTGGTACCAGGGTGTTTTGCATTTCTCTTATCAGTTACTGCCTTTAATTTTTTCTCTAAAGGTAATAGTTTGTCTCTTAGGACCTCACTTGTAGTGACGTAAATGATCCTGTCAGGAAAACAATGAAGACAATTCCTGTTACACCAATGGATAAGAGAGCACCAAAGAAAGTGTGGACTTCAAGATGCCAGGGAAAAGCTATGGTGCAAATGGTAGGCTGAACATGAGCCTGCAGTGTGCCCAGGTGGCCAAGAAGGCCAATGGCATCCTGGCCTGTATCAGGACTAGTGTGGCCAGTAGGAGCAGGGAGGTCATTGTGCCCCTGTACACTGCACTGGTTAGGCCACACCTTGAGTCTTGTGTCCAGTTCTGGGGCCCTCAGTTTAGGAAAGATGTTGAGTTCCTGGAATGTGTCCAGAGAAGGGCAACAAAGTTGGTGAGGGGTTTGGAATACAAGTCCTATGAGGAGAGTCTGAGGGAGCTGAGGTTGCTTGACATGGAGAAGAGGAGTCTCAGAGGAGACCTTCTTGCTGTCTACAACTACCTGAAGGGAGGTTGTAGCCAGGTGGAGGTTGGTCTCTTCTCCTGGGTGGCCAGCACTAGAACAGGAGGACACAGTCTCAAGCTGCACCAGGGAAGGTTTAGGCTGGATGTGAGGAAGAAGTTCTTCATAGAAAGAGTGATTGGCCATTGGAATGGGCTGCCCAGGGAGGTGGTGGAGTCACGATCCCTGGAGGTGTTTAGGAAGAGACTGGATGGGGTGCTTGCTGCCATGGTTTAGTTGATTAGGTAGTGTTGGGTGATAGGTTGGACTTGATGATCTCAAAGGTATTTTCCAACCTGGTCTGGTCTGGTCTGGTCTGGTCTGGTCTGGTCTGGTCTATTCTATTCTATTCTATTCTATTCTATTCTATTCTATTCTATTCTATTCTATTCTATTCTATTCTAAATAAAATCACATATTATATGATTTATTCCTCTTGAAAGCTAACCTGGTTCATTCCACTTGTTCCAAGGGAGGATCAGCATTATCTAAACCTTGGTGGATATATGCATAACTTGTTGTTAAAACCCTCCGGGGATGGGAGTTACTTTCAGCAACTTTTTTTTTTCATGACTTATCCATCCTTTCTGCCATCCTTACATTCGAGCGGAAGTCACAAGACAGGAAATTTGCACAACTAGCTTTAAAGCAAGATCTGAAGAAAAAAAAAAGGAAAATTCAATTTAGATAATGGTGCTGTACTTAGAGGTTTCTGGCTACTTTACTGAATGTGTACAGATATCGTAAATAAAATCTACCAGAAAATGTGGAAGAAGGAGAAAATAAACCAAAATGCAATCAGACATTAGATTTTAACATTTCTTTATTTGTAGAAACGTGTCTTTTTGTTCGGGTAGTCCAGTCCATTAATGTTGAGTATTTTGAACTGGTTTTAATCTGTTATGTGAGATCTCACAGTACTGGTCTGGTCTGTTCAGCTTGGACATGAAAGGTAGTGTGTCACTTTTGGAAAAAGCAGAGTGGTTTCCATGGAGTCCTATCCTGAGCATCACCGTATTTATCTTCCATGCTGGGTACCAGATGTGTCCCTGGCTACTATCCTTGCATGTTAGACAGTGCTGCATAATTCACATTTATATATGGAGTCAAATTTCGTGCTGCCTAGTCAGGCGAACAGCCTGTTTACACCAGAGGGAGCATGCATAAACTAGGAGGTCAAGATTTGACCCATATTTGGTAAGACAGTTTGGGATCCTTTCATGTCTGGTTAAATGTGTGTAGAATATGTTGTATCATTAGTAACTTTTTATTTTTTGCCACAGGAGTTTCTGTGCTGCAGTTGCTAATGAGATTTTTCCATTTTTTTCTTCTAGTCTGACACAAATGCAAGTTATCTGAGAGCTGCCCGAGCTGGCAACTTGGAAAAGGCTCTTGACTACTTAAAAAATGGAGTGGACATCAACATTTCAAATCAGGTTGAAGAACATTTTCATCAAATTTGCTGGATAAATACTTTTTCTCACTAGTTCTTGAATCTCTCTTTATGTCAGCGCTAACTTGTATTGATAAGTCACGCCTACGTATTTTATCCAATGAAAACTTTTTTTCACCCCTTTCCATGACATCATTTCACTTCACTTAGAAAATGTTGTGCTTGTTAATGTTACCTTTCATTCCATTTGTATTGCATCAGATCATGGGAGAGCATGCAGAAATTGAGACCCCAGCATTAGCATGTCCTGACTGAATTCATACTCTTTCTTTATAATCTGGGTCTTATAAAATTCACATAAGTGAATTGTTTTTGCAAGCAGTCCTGTCACTGGATGTAATAATTTGTCTCTTGAGATGTTTGTTGTGCTGGAAAACTTTTGCCAGTGTTTCCATTTGTCTTCCTGTTTTTGTTTGTTTTTTTTTTAATCAGAATGGGTTGAATGCTCTCCATCTCGCTTCCAAAGAAGGACACGTAGAAGTTGTCTCTGAACTGATACAACGAGGTGCCAGTGTGGATGCAGCAACAAAGGTCAGTCAGGCCTACCTAATTGTCCTCTTGTTCACACTGATGGCACAGCTACAAAGAGTTGGCCAGCTGATTACAGTCATTACTGCAGCAGTAGCTGCACATTTTCCACTGGTGGAGTGGTCTCAATAATTCTTTAATAGAAACTTTTTAGATTATAATAAATATCACAGGTTATTAGAGAAGAGATTTAATGAAGAAATTGTAGGTTCCTGTCTTGGATTCTGTACATATCTTGCAGAATAACTTATCCATTAGAAGTGTTCAGTGAGAGTATTATATTGCAAGAAATACAACATTTTAAAATTGAATATGTTCCTGGTTTTGTTGTCATATATTCCAGCTCAGGTTTGGTATTCTTCAAATATTGATTTCTCTCATTTCAGAAAGGAAACACAGCATTGCACATAGCATCCCTCGCTGGACAAGCAGAAGTAGTCAAAGTATTGGTTACAAATCGGGCCAATGTCAATGCACAGTCTCAGGTAAAGAAATATTTCTCAATTAGGTACTATGAAAAACTTTGGTGACATTAAAATTCTTCTCCCCTTATAAACTGTAATATTATTCAATATAGTAGTAGATCTCATTGTGTTAATGCTGATTCTTGAAAACAGGGTTGGATAGTCACTAATGTGAATATAATCACGCTAACATAAAAAAAACCCACACACCCACAACATTCTTTTTTGACTGTTCACACACATAGGTAACTGATTGCGGGTGCAAAGACAAGGTTAAAACACACAGCTGCCATTTTATTAGTAAAGCAGGCATTTTAGTGAGTGCAGTGCTGAGTTCATTTTCACCTTCTAACTCAAACTATAATTAAAACCTTAAAATGCATTCAGCTCTCCCTTTTCTTCTCTACCCTCTGCCAGGTGGCCAGCATTCCAAGAGGCATCACTGACACATCAAATCTTGTCCTCTCTCACAGGCATTAGAATGCAGTGAAATCACAGGTTGTATTCAGGTCTTTTCCCATGTGGGATGTCAACCATCATTAGTAATTAACTCTGAGTTACCCAGCTCATTCATCAGCTGAGAAAGCACAGAAATAATGTCTATATTTTAAGCTGTCCAGAAGCCCCACAGAAGCCCACCCCTGGAGATGAGTAAAGTGGGGGCACATTCAGGTGTGTTTGCAGGATACATGAAGTGGTTGTGTAACAGTAAGGCATTTACCCTTCAGCCTTCCATCTGCCCTCCAGTGTCCCAGGAGCTGCTAATTGTTACAGAGTCAGAAGAGATACTGATAGAACAGGAGAGCAGGAGAAAACTGGTTCAAATGAAAGGGATCCTGTTTCACACAATTCAGTGTCTCAGGCTTTTGCTTGTACAGGATGATATTGCAAGCATATGCAGAGATTTAAAGTTTGGTCAAGTCCTTTGAGTGAATATTTAGGTCAGTTACAGAAAATCTGAAATAAGGAGAAAGAGTGCTGGTGTCGAGAGCAAAGCAGTAAAATGAAACAGAGGAAAACGTTAAAAAATGCATAAACCACAGATTGATGAAAGCCAAGATGACTGTGCCATGGGAGGTGTCCCTGCATGCCTGCCATATTCCTCTTCTCTCCTTGGAGACTGGCTGGCAGACAGTGTCAGAGAAGGGTTCAGATTAAGAGATTATCTTCTTATCTGGCCCAGTGTTGCCCAGTCTGTATTATGAAAAAATACTTGTTAGAAAGGGAACGTAAAAAAATTACATATTAAAGAAACATGAAGTTTTGTATTGGTCTCTCAGTGATATGAACAAAGTGCTTGATAGAATCTGTTTCAAGAACTTGAGTTATTTGTGATCTGTATTTCATTATTCCTTCAATTGGGCAAAGGAAATGAACAGCTCAGTTCTCTTTTTTCACTTTTATAGTGGCTATATACAGCAATACTTGTTTCCAAGCACATTGCAATTTGTATTTAAAGAGAACAACAGCATTAAAAAGTAGTTTTAAGTAGAATCTTCCATGATGGTTAGGAAATAGAACAGAGTAGAAATGCTTCAAATGTTTTTTTCTGTTAAAGAGAGATGGTTTTGAAAGGATCTTTTCCGCTTGTGTTTGAGAACTTGTGTATTCAACCCTGACACTAAAAATAATCTGAGATTGTAAACATCTTATATAACTGCATTGTCTGTACACCCTAAGGTTTTGCCACATGTTACCCTTATTTTGCTAACATATGAGAATGGAAGATTTCATTTTCCCCCCTGTTATGGATGCTTTGGAAGTCTTTGCTTGAGACACCTGTATACTGGCCATTTCACATCAATATCCTAGTATCTGGCAGTGAGATACCCCAACTGGGATTGAGGTTTTTTGGGAGGTCCCTGGAAGTCCCTGTTAGCAAATTGCCCTTGGACCAGTTTTGTCCTTAGTACTGGGCATCACCTGAGCCTTTCTCAATTTTCTAATAAAGTTCTGCTGAATTTGTCATACCCATAGAGATGCTACCCAAATAATTTTTCTGGTTCTCTTTTCAATGTTGGCTGTTTTCTAAGAGTTTGGCTGTATCTCCTCTTCCCTTAAAGGTAACAACTGTACCTTGCTGACAGAACCAGTGTTAGTGATGTAAGGTCATTTTAAATAATTCTTTCTGTCCTTAAAATGTTATTTTTACTGAGTCTGAATTTTGTATCTCTTCTAAAGGCTGTTTGCTACTATTGAAGACAAAATGCTTTCCTTAGGCATGGGGTTTTCTGGCAATGTCATTCCCTTTTTAAAGGGAGAAGAAAAAGCAAAGTATTAAGTGGAATGATGTTGAAAACCCCACAATATTTTAGCGCAGAAGAAAAGGTTCTACTCTACCTCCAAATGCTAGTAGTATTTGGTTCTGAGCATTTTTGTGTATTAATTATTTTCTGAAACCAATAATTAGTGTTTCCTGCTTCCTTTCTAAATGCAAATGTTTGAAACAAATAAACAAAAAAATAATCTTTGTTTCCAGCTGAGTTGGTAAATAGCTATTGAATATGCCATGAAATAATAGGGAAAAATGCCAGATTCTGCTGTTTGCTGTAATAATACCTGCAATGTCACATTAGGTACCTTAGCAAGTGCCTTCTGGCTTCTTTGGTTTTCATTACGCAAATTTTGACTCAACTGTTCGACTTTGGTCCCAGCGAGTGCATTAACACATTGTTAACTTTAGACTTTGGCTCTGGTAAGATTTCAGTGCTTGCTCATAGTGATGCTTTCCTGAATAGAGACCGAATTAGCAAAATGCTGGAACAGCAACAGACCTTGCAGCTTGTGCAAGCCTTGTAAACATGTGGCTTCACAGCTGTTCGGTGTCTTCTTGATGGTAAAGTTCCTTTTGGATCAAACATTCAGTTTATGTCATTTCCTATGCAACTGTCCTTTCTTTTGACCTCCTCTTTGTCTCTGCTGCCAGTGAAGCCTGCATGCTCAGTCTCAGGTCACCTGTGCTGTCCTACATGCTCTGTGTTGGACGCGTGCCCTGCCGCTCTGCCCTGTTGCTGTGACAGTCAGATGTCTCTCAGCTGCTTTTGCTGCAGCTACTATAACTCAGCCAAAATTCACTGCTAGAGGTCTGTCTACATTTAGTCCATATCTGGGGCTAAAATACAGCAGTTATTCTAATGGCCTCTCCCCAGCAGGGAAGAAGAGTCAGGAAAAGGAAAGAAGACTCACAGTTTGAAATTAAAATGGGTTTAATTAAATGGCTAAACTGGTTTTAATGTCAATACAAAGTCATACTTAGCCTAGCAAAGGTGCAGTAGTCACGATATCCAGGAAGGCAGTCCTCAAGAACAGGAAGAGGAGCAGCATGATAAGGAGTCCAAACAGGAGGCTGTTCTTTCCTCTGCCATCTTCTTCCTTTATACAGAGTGTGATACTCATGGTCTGGGATACCCCTGTAGCCAGCTCCAGTCAGCTGTCCTGGCTGTCTCAGAGCTGCTAATGGCCTGCAGCCCACAGGTGGCATGGGAGTCTGTCCTAGCAAAACCAGGACAAGGTCTTAGGCTACGGTTTCCCTTCATCTCTCCAGAGCCCTGAATGTTGATGTTTTTTCTTTGATTCAAGCATATGGCTAAACTCTTCTCAGCTCATCTCTGTTTGGGTCCATTGGTCTTCTGCAAAATCTAGGTCAGTGTCCTTTGTAACTGTTCTAGCTGAATCGCTGAGCTGCTCCCTCTTCATCTTCCACCCTGCTGGTCACACTGCAGATGTGAGAGTGCTGATACTCTTAGCCAAACCCAGTCATATGGAAGTACTTCCTGAACTTTTGTGTTATTTAAGCCAGATGAAATCTTCTTCTATTTTCCTAATATTTTTAAAAAGCCATTACCTCCTATTTTAGTTTGTACTTCCTTTTCCCCTTGTACTTCCCACATTCTAGAATAATCATCAGAAGTGGTGTGTAGCAGAGTAAAAGGTCTGAGACGACCTGAGGAGGGAGCAGTTAAAGAGGGAAGCTGCTGCCCTGCTTGCAGCTGACTTGTGTGCAATTTACTTAATTCTGAGTTTCATAGGAATCCAAATGGCATGAGATTTGGATGACAGTGAGAAGACAGGGCCTTAATAGAGCCTCACTGAAACCTCAGTGACCTCCTGTCCAAAATGTTGAAGGGCATCATTATCCATTGCTGGTGACATAAGGAAAAGAATTAGACAAAATCTAGCAGTAATAGGTCTGACAGAGTAATCCAGGAGTATGAAGGCTAAAACCATGTATCATGACAGGTCAGAAGAGAACAGGATTGTGTTTCTTGTTGCTGATGCTTCTCTGGCTGCTCCAACAGTACCAAACTGTTCAGTCAATAGTTTATGGACCTTTTTAGCTGTTACCATAAAATGTGTTTACCACTAGCTCACAGTTCTGTTAGACTGAGGCACATGCAACACTGTATGAAAGCCAAGCTATTTCAGGTGCAAGTCAGCAACTTATATATATTCCTTTAGAGGTGTCTGATCTCAGGACAGGTTTCACTATCTCAATTTGCTGTTTCAGTTTTGTGAGTGGCATCAAAGCTGTGGATTTCAGAAATGCTTAGGAAAGTAGGGAACTATGCATTGCCTTAATACTAGTCCCCAAAAATTCAGTTCCTGAAATATTGTAACCTGCCTTTAAGGCAAAAATGAAAACATGGACTATAAGAGGAGAAAGCACTTTCTAAAGAATGAGTTAAGCTCTTCAGCTTCTAATAGTTGTGTCTGGTCAGCTGAAATATTTCACTGTGCCCTATTAAATAATATTACCCTTCTCCTATATTCTCTCAAATTAAAGGAGATCATACCATCAACTAGCATGGGAGCATGCAGGTTTGGGTTTGGTTTTTTCCTAATCTACCCAAGTTTGGAGGATCAGTGGTATCTATTAAATGTTTGTGAAGTATTTATATTTTTGTTTTCCCATTTCAGAATGGTTTCACTCCACTGTATATGGCAGCCCAAGAAAACCACCTGGAGGTTGTTAAGTTTCTTCTTGACAACGGTGCCAGTCAGAGCCTTGCCACAGAGGTAAAAGTCTGAATTTCACTCTTTACGAACAAAGTAAAATGTGCTTCAGCTGTGATCCTCACCATCTTCTGTCAAACTAATCTTTTAAACACAAAATTAAATGCCAATAGGAAGTTCTATCTGAGAAATGTGCTAATGAGTACCAAGTGACTGACTTTTCAGCAATTCAAACCATCTCTTGCCATTTCCAAAATAAAGCCTTACTTTAACTAGAAGTGGTTCTAAATATAGATGTGTTCTTAGTCATAACTGCTAGACTTTCAGGTTAAGTGCTCCAACAGGGAAGCTGTGTACATAATATAGAAGTTCTCTGCACTTTCATTAAAAATAGTGAGTAATGTGGAGGGCAACCATAAATTAAAACCAACTGTTAAAACCCAACTACACCTTGGAGCCAGCCCTGGGATATCGGGGGAAACCCGGAATTAGTGTTTGGAGCATTTTCTAAACTGCATTTATAGCCTCTATGTATCACCTGGTTATCCCATCTGGCCCAGCAGTGATCATTTCAGAGTGCCAGAAAGGTCTATCCTTGGAGGTGTTCTGTCACCTTTCTGGAACAATTTTACTTCTTGCTTTGAAAACTAATTCTAACTCAAATAGGGTAACATGGAAGGCAAAAAAAGAGGCAGATATATTAGTAGTCATAAACTTGACAGGTTTTTAATTTGATGAATTGTCAGTTGTCTTAATTTCAAGATTTTACTATAAAAAAACATTTCCATATCTGCTCTTTCTAAGATTTGTTACGTTATGATTGCTCTAACTGAAATGACCTCATGAAGAAAATAATCCTTACTTGAAAAAGCCTACTTTTTGCAAAATGGGAAACGCAAAATGACTTTATTGCATCGCTATACCTCATGGGATCACTCTACAATGACGTTCATATGGAATGTTTTTATTTTCTTCTAAAGTCAGCAGCATAGAAATGAATCGCTAATGGATCAAAATTATGCTTTCAAAATTAGTTGCAACTAGAAGTATGCATCAGAAACTATTTTCTGGAAATGCTTGAAGATGTGAAAGCCAAGAAATACCAAAATTAAAAGTTTTACATCTGGAAAATTGATTGAAAATTGTCGTTTTCAGAACACTGATTTAATTTTCTCTGTGACAGCTTCGAAACAAAGAAGCCCTGGGTCCCCCATAGGTGTAGTTTTCAGACTTTTGAAAATATTTTTGCTACTATATGATTTTCTGAAAACACACTTTTTAAATTGTGCATGGGTACTTGGTTAATTTTCTTAGGTATTATTTTTACCTTGAACATTGTATGCCAGTCCAGCTGGAACTTGTCTTCAACTCAGCTTGGTGATAAGGTCCAATCTAAATTTATCCATAGAGAGTTCCTTTGAAGATACCAGACTACAGAGCAATGTTGTTTGTGACAGTTTCGTATGGGTGCCTTTTATTTTCTCTTTGCCTGTTTTCTTATACTTCTGAATTGTCTTTATAAGTGCAAAAGCCTTTATTATGAAATGATTGCCATTTAGTTAAATATTCATTAGCATGAGAACATCTTAGTGAAGATCTTGTAAATTAAAAAAAAAAAGGGAGAAAAAACCCCCACTATTTTCTTTAAATGTTTTTCATTTTTGAGGAGTTGCTTTGTTTTTCATGGAGTAAGTTATGCCTTAGGTTTTAAAGTGCAGATGCTAATTATAGTGCTGACATCAGGGTATTTGCTTGCAACTGCTTTTTGTGGGTTGGCATCTTCAGAGAGCATGTGGTGGAAATGCGTTCTTGTTGGTGTTAATATTCTTGGTCTCAGTTTACTTGGCCTTGGTACAGTGAGCTCTGCACACACCAAAGTGATGGTAGCTTTCATCAGAGTTAGGAGGTTCAGGGGGTGGCAGCTGTTCTGGGATTCAAATGAAGTGCTTCCTCCTATTTGTCCACTGCACTCTTCTGTAAGGAGAGGCAAAAATGAGTTCAAAATTCTACCACTGTTACCAGTATTTTTAGAAGAGAAAGCCCAAAGGGAAAAGTCATTGTAGGCTGTGCCACTGCTGGGGGCTGTAGAAAAGGCCAAGGAAGCCAGCAGCTCCAGGTTACTACTATGTGAGCTTTTGCAGTCAGGGTTTCTCCAGGCAAGAGCCTCCCATCTCTGTAGGTACAGCATAGCTATATTGCCAGAGCCCTCTTGTGGGGATGCTCACAGAGTACTTTAGCCTTCAGAGCTACACAGCATATTCACACCCTGTGCTGCTCTCTGCTCATAATCTGAGGTTGTGTGGTGGTCACACCCCAGGAGCAGCTCACAGGAGCACAGCCAGAGCCCTGCCTTGCTACTGGAGGGTGGTGAGCCAAAGGCAAAGAAGGTGGCTGTGGTTAGAATTGTCACGAAAAAGAAAAAAACATCATTAGGACCCCAAAAATGTAATGTATTTATTTTTTTCCCCTCCAAACCTTTGGCAAAATGCTCTCTTTTGGAACACTTTCTGGTTTTTGCTCCTTTCAGTAAGCCAGAACAAAATCCTTACTGAAAACATTGCTTTTAGTTCCAAAGTTAATGGATTAACCCTTGAACTCTGCACTTTTGACATAGAGTGAGAATCTGCATTCTTCTGTGTCATTGCTACACTTTTATTTCAACACATTTTCTCCTTGATAGATGTACTTGAAAACTGAAAGTGTTTACCTATTAAAGCAGATATATTAATTGAGAGTTAAATATAATAAAGAAATATCCTAAGTAGACTCATTTCTACTTGTGATTTATTTTTCTTTTTTTTAGTGATTTATGGGTATTATCTTGGGCAAAGCTGAAAGTCTTCATGGATTGGAATATGATTTAAATGTTTGGGAAGGAGCAGAATCTAAATGACAGCTCTCATTATTTAGTTTTCTAAGAATCCATAAAAATAAGATTCTAAAACCATCTGAGACTGTACTTTTCATCTGTTGGAATCCACATTAAAATCCCTGAAACCTAAATCTTCTGGTTTTCAGATTTCTTATTTTGCACTACTTTGCCTGTTTGCTAGTCTGAAAGGAAATAATTCTGTTTATGAGAGGATTGTTCATCACATCTATGTACATTTTCATAAATGGACGTTGTAATAAAACATTTGGTATATTGGGAGAATGTGGTAGTCATGATCAAATATTATTGGATTTTAAATCCTCATATAAAATACATCAAAGGATAGAACTGACATGTTGTTTTGGTTGTTGGTTTGTTTTTTTCTTTTCCTTAAAAAAAAGTAGATTATAGCTTGAGGGCGGAAGGAATAGATGACAATTTGCTATGGAAATATCTTTAATTATTGTAATTTGAATATTCCAGCTTTTTGTATTTCTTCATATAATTCTACACTTTGTTATACACATGTTTATGTAACTTAATTCAAGAGTAATTTCACACTTTTTTTCTCAACTCTCAGTCATTTTTATTTACATTGATGTTTAAATTAGGATTGCCAGAAAAGTGTTTTCAGCATTTGGGAACTAGTTTACCTACACTTTACTTCAGTTTCAATGTTGTTGCCAGGTATGGGTACTTTTAATTTGCACCATGCTACTCTTTATGTCTGAATTTGAGCCAGTACTGTCACTAATGCACAGAGCTCTTTCCTTCCCCTTTCCACCCTCCTGGAAAGCCTGGAACATGTGTTGAGAGTCCCCATTATATGTTGCAGGATGGTTTCACGCCTTTGGCAGTAGCTTTGCAGCAAGGTCATGACCAGGTGGTTTCACTGTTGCTTGAAAATGATACAAAGGGGAAAGTCCGTCTTCCAGCCCTTCACATAGCTGCTCGCAAGGATGATACGAAGGCAGCGGCTCTGCTCCTGCAGAATGACCACAACGCTGATGTGGAATCAAAGGTCAGTTGTAAAAAGGAAAAAGGTTTGATGCTGTGAAGTACTGACTACATGTATTAAATCCAGTGAAGGTCTCCCTTAGCTTGAAATATTTTGTTGCAGGTGATGCATAACTTTCTCCTATAGGATATGATTAGGAATAAAGTTTTATTTGCTTCCTTTACCTCTCTCTCCTCCATTCCCTTTTTGTTTAAATCAGGGATAATTTCTGCTGTAGAAAATAATAAGCAAAATATTACTAGAATTATTCTCTGGGAATGTAGGCTACTCCTGCAGTGGTGTGCTGTAGGTATTGTGCAATTGAATCATTGGATTGGTTGGCTGTGCAATTTCTCCTTTAAGAACCTTGGTAAACATGTAACAATCAACATTCTATATACTCGCTCATTCAGCTTCCATTCAGTCAAGCTTCCTTTGTGTGCCAGTCATGCTGTCATCTGAGCTGCCATGCCACATAGCAATCATGAAGCTTATTGCATCCATATCACCAGTGGTGAACTAACCGTTCATTTTTTCCCCTTCTTTGCTTCCAAATGTGTTAACCTAGATGATGGTGAATAGAACAACAGAGGTATATATAAATATATATATGCATCATCACTCCTCCATGACTTAGTGCTGCTGCATCATTTCTTCCTCTTCCTTTTTGCATTGCCTTTTATAGGATAGATACCTGCTTTAGATGAAATGAAGTAGCATGTGCTAGAGAAGACTGTAGTTTAGATACCAGGGCTTTCTGCAGCTGAAACTAGGGTTTAAAAGTACGAGTAAGCATTCTTGGGAACTAAATGCCATGATAAAAGAGCCATATTTTCTAAGATGTTTTCAGGGATCCTCATGGAACATATGTTTATCAGATATTTTAAGAGCTGCAGACAACCCTGTCATATTGTGCATCCAGATCTGATTTCAGGCTTCTGCATGACACTTACCTTGATGGTGTCAGCAAATACAATGATCTGAGAGTGGTTTTATATCTGCAAACTTCCCAAAGCAGGGCAATGGCAGCTAGCATGGCTTGCTAACAATTTAGAAATGCATCTAGTTCCCATAAGGTTTCATTCTTTGCAGGACTGATGGAATTGCTGCATGTTTTAGCATTACTTTTAAAAGAAGTAAAACTACTTAAATATGGAAATAAGCTGCTAAAGTAATTTTATCAGTTAGGCATCTTCTAATTAGGGTGGTAACTCCTGGTGTCTGGACGTAAGTCAGTGTGATTGCTCACAGTGGGAGACTGATCTTCATGGTACGAATCTTTGGAAAGAAAAACCCATATTAATAATTTAAAATAATCTTTGATGTTATTTTCATTTGCATCTACTTTGAATTTATAGAAAGAACCCCAAACAGTTAAATGACTTGTATCTGAACTTCTGCAAAGAATCTCTAAGAGATTTAACTTGCAGGACTGACATAATACAAACAGCTAGATATTTCTAGTTAGTAATTAATTTCATATAAATAACATCATTGTTTTAATACTCAAATGTTTGGTGTTGGGTTTGTTGTTTTGTTGTTTTTTTTTTTTTTCTGGAATAACCGAAAGTCTTATCCTATTTCTGGTCTTCTAGTATAAATATGTTAATTGTTTTTCCCTCCTGCATAGCAATACAGTTTTATTTAGACTCTCTGGGAGTCTATAAATAAATGTCAGTGAGTGAAAACTAGTACAGAATTGGAATGGTGACTTGCAGCAGACTCCTATTGCTGGCTTTTGGCAGCAGACTCCTATTGCTAGCTTTTGTCAGTAATGTGATACAAATTTTGAAGTAACAATGAGATATAAAAAAATAAGTATGTATTTGTTTTGTTTTGTTTTTTCCAGAGTGGGTTCACTCCGCTCCACATAGCATCTCATTACGGGAATATCAATGTAGCTACGTTGCTGTTAAATCGGGGTGCTGCTGTGGACTTCACTGCAAGGGTAAGTGTGAAATCTTACTGTTTAATCATCACTTAGATACTCTTTTTTTTTGTTTCACCACAAAGGTATGGAAAAGCACATTGCTCCTGCCAGCCTAAGGGCCTGGCCTGACTGTATCTTGTTCTGTTACTATATGGTATAAAGGGGGGTTTCCTGGACTGTTAAGTGAACCCGAACTCTAGTATTCGCCTTTGGAAACTTCTGTTTTAATCCAAAAGAGCTGCTATTTTCACAGTTCCAGTGCTGCAAAAGGTAGGCTGTGGTTCAGTGAATTGAATGTTTCCACCTGCATCTCTAACATATGTCAGGAGTGCACTCCCTGTTGAATTATCCTCAATGTGCAGTTGTTTCCAGTGAACATAAAGTGCAGGTGTACTGGTCAATAAAGCAGCTGTGCCTTTGCTGCATATACAAGAGTCCAATGATATGTAAATGAGATCTGAAAAACTGGAGATGTAGAAAATTAAATGATATATAGAAATGGAGAGGAGTCCATAATGGGAGCTGTATGGCAGAATCCATGGTGGAATGGTGGAGCTAACCCTCTTGATCCTTTAAGCTGTGCACCAAAGTCATGACATAGCCCTGGGAATGACAGGATAATTCCTCAGATGTATGAAAAAGGATCTAGAAGCAGGTGGGAAATGGTATGGTCTTTGTGGATGTCCCCTTGGTTGGCTCTGGATTGGGTTGGAGGCAGCTGACTGGTGTCTTCAATTGTGCCTTCTTGCTTGGGAAGTTGGTCTGTCCTCTCACAGGCAGCTGGACTGGTCTGAGAGCCTGGTGCCAGCAATGCATCATCACACAGCCTTCATCAATGTTTGGCTGTATCTGCTGTTGGAAGACCAAAGAACAATATTAGACTGAAGGAGCATTATCAGGGTAGGGAGGATGTGGAAACGATAAAATGTAAGCAGCATAAGTGTAGAGGACAGAAAACAACAGAGGGTGGTTATAGATAGTTGGAAGAGGGGGAAAACAAAGTGTAAGTGGGCAGGAATATAGCAATATGAAGAGCAAGGAAGGAGATTGTACCAGACACAAGAAGAGAGTCAAAAGAAAGGCAAATGCACAGGTAACACAAAATTTAATGAGCATGATGGAGAGCTAGAGAATGGGTAGGGTAGAGAGGACATGGGTAGAGAGCTGAGTTGGTACCATGAGAGTATGTGACACTTTGATAAGGGAAAAGCAGGGAGAGAAATTAGAGATTTATAGATAAATAGAAAAGGGGCTAACATTCAAAATAGGTTAATCTTGGAAAATACTGGAGCTAGAACTTTCTACTGAAATTCTTGAAAATTTCTTTGGTCATTAGCTTCTTCAGTAATGTCTTGGTTGAGGGTCTAGGTGAGAGGTGCCACTCCCTGTGGATCTCTAAGGTCCCTTCCAAACTAAGCCATTCTATGATTCTGTGAAAGCCAGGGAGGAGATGTAGTAGTGGGTCTTAGCATAACAGAGAGAGGAAGAGAAACTAAATGGAGCAAGAGGCATTCAACCTGAAGGCAAACACTGATGTAAAAATAAATAGGTATAAGCTGGTCATGAATTAATGTTGTCTAGAAATGTGTATATTTAATATGAAATATTAACACATGATTTAAATAATAATTGTTAACTGATATTGAATAGAAATTATGAGATCCTGGAGCAACCTTTCAATTAAAGTAGGGGGGGAAGTTAAATAGTGGGGGGTGGGGGTGGGGAAGACCTCAGCATGTATTCAAGATGCTATCAATGAGGGGAAATCTGTGCCATATATAATTCAGCAGCTCCTTTTCAGAGATTTTTGTTATGACTTGTGTTTATTACTGTTTGCAGAGAAAAAATGTTATTCTACTGCTTGGTGCATTTGTCACATAGAAAAAAGTAAATTTTCTTTCCATTTATAAAGCTTGTATATTTAAAAACTGGAATGCTTCTACAGTTAAGGAACATATTTACATGCAGCATGTAAATATGATGTTTTGCAAATCACATTCATATTGTTGATGAAAGCAAGAGGTCCCACGTTAGATCTACATGAAGTTCAGAAGCTAGGAGTAGATTTGAGGGTTAAGGGGTTTTGGGAAGTTTCCGACTATGCATGCATTGCTTTACTGATAATGTCAACCTCTAATTCCTAGGTCCTGACCACATTAGGGCATAAATGCATTTCAGATGGTCATAAGCTTTGGCATTCAGTATTTGATAGGCTTTAATCACAGAAGCAAGGAAGACAAATGAGGTCTTGGGTCAACTCTTTCCCCCTCAGAAACAAGATTAGGGACTAGCAGTCAGCATCATTTAGTACCACTAAATATCATCTTGTCTATGCTTGTTTTATGAAAATAATACATCTTAGATTTCAGCAGCTCTGTTCTGGACTGGGGACATTGATGTAGTACACATACAAAGTAATAAGGCCACCCCTCCCTCTTCAAGATAGGAAATTCCAGGTTCTCCCTCCATTAGTTATCATTAGAGAGGCAGGCTGCTCAGATAGCTGGGGAAGTGCAGATGCAGTGACAGCCTGAAAGAGCAGTGGGCTGATGCTGTGACTCAGAGCACTAAGCAGCTTGTTTGTGCTTGTGATAGCTGAGTGGGGGCATCCAGACAGCACATCTCTAATGTATGGTGGTTGCAAAACTAGATAAAGTAGCTGTGACAGTAGGAATTGTAGCATAAATAACATTAATATGATATTGAATTGTGATCTTTAGTGCTTATCAGACTGTGGCTAATGAAAGTGTTTCACAGAAAGATGAGTTAGTTTCTGGCAAAGCAGTGAATTTGCAGGCAGGGCACCAGTAGAAGCTAAATGTTAAGTGTAATTATAAGCACTGGGTAACCTTGATGACCCAAATTGCAAAACAGAGAGAGGTACTACTGGGAGAGGCACTAAAAATGACACACAGGTACAGCCTGCCCACTGCCACCTCATCACCTCTTATTTTAATTTCTGTAAACATGATCCACGATGTGCTGTTGTCCTGCTAGAGGAAGGACCTAAGACCAACAGCAGAGGAAAACTATGGAAGGGGCTGTAAGCCAGCTGCTATCACGCTGTGTGTATGCACTGTAGCTTTCAGAAGTACCAACCGTAGGCTGGGGTTGTCAAACACACTTTGTGCTTTTACAAACCACCAACCATTTTTCCTTTGTTCATATTAAACAAATATGAAACAGCACTACTTGTTTATCTCTCAGTTTACATTTAAACTATTTAGGCAAGTAATCCTCCAGAGGATGGAACCAGTCTGTTTTCAGCGGTGCTCAGTGACAAGAGGTAAGGGGCATGAACTTGAATACAGGGAGTTCTGTCTAAATGTGAGGAGAGACTTCATTGCTTTGAGGGTGGTGGAGCACTGAAACAGGCTTCTGAGAGATGTGGTGGAGTCTTCATCTATGGCACCATTCAAAACGTGTCTGGATGCCATCTTGTGCAACTTGTTCTGGCAGAGGGGTTGGACTTGATGATCTCTGGAGGTCCCTTCCATCCTCTATCATTCTGTGATTGTGTGTAGCAATTCTGAGGAGAGACTTCAACAAGAGCAGAGGATTATGGTAACAGAAGATGGTGGTGTGGAGGGAACAAATGTGTGAGGGTGGGATAAACAGCCAGATTCCACCATTGGTGTAGTGCAGATGGGAAAGGGAGGAGAAAATGTGAGCGGACATGTACGATGAAGGTAGAGCTCTATGCTTAAGGATAAGGGCAAATATGGTGAAAAGAGGATCTGATCATAGGATGTGATAATAAGGCAGACCTGTGGCAAAGGAGAGCTCTTCAACTGCTGTGTTTTCAGTACATTTCTGAGAGGTTCCAAAGATATGAGCTAACTGATGGCTCTCGGTTTGTGCACAGGAGGTGAACAGTGGCACTGTACTGTAAGTAAATTATGTCCCCAGTGATGTACAGTAGCAGCTGCTCCCCTCACCCCCACTGGTATACACCTGTGTGCCTCTCAGCTGTCATATATTCCCTTGTTCCACTCTTCCATTGTATCTAAGGAAAACAGGCATAGTTCCAGGAGATCTTATAGGTGTTACTGTGCCTACCAGCCTGTGCACCTGCTGACCATGGAGGCTGGGAGGATTGGAGATGTACCTGCTTTTAGATTGCACTCTTCCAGACCAGTGGCTGATTGCATGTCAGCTCTTTTATTGAACTGCATTGCCACTTGCGTGTCTTTCTTCTTGCTGCAAGAGCAAGGAAGATGGCACAACATGGAAATATCCCTGTGGGGTGGATAGAGATAATGTCAGTAAATCAGCTGGTGATGGCCCTGATTCTACCAGTTTATAGGGAGGTAGCTCCAAGAACCTTCATAACCTCAAGTGCAAGTGAAACAAGGTTCCTTATTGAGCTGGATGTTTGCCATTGTCTAATGAAATAAAAGTACTCATTCCAAATTGCTTGAGTTCTTGGACTCAGACTCAGCAATAAACCTGTCACAATTATTGGCAGGGTATGCACTGCAGAAGTAACATGCATTTTATGTCTCTTCATCATCCTTTTTCCGTAATACATTTTCACGTGTGGTTATGCATCTTTGAAACCCTTCATTGCATCATCATATTTCCCTTTTGATTAAGTGGGAGGCAATCATATATGGGCTAAACAAGTGGAGAAAGAGAACACAGGGTGGGATTGTGGTCAGTCTCCTTTCTTAGCCAGATTAACACATAACTGCAGTTGCTACGAGGGCATTGAAGGACTGTCCTTAGCTGGCAATGGTGCCTGATGTTGGAGGAGTAAAGATAAACCCTACCTGTGAACTGAAAGAAGTCCAAAGAATTTCAAGTCCATCTCTCTCTCAGTTTTCTCAACTGGAAAAAGCAATTGCTGTTACTTGAAAAATATTGTTTGTCAGCCACTTGTCCCTTTGAATTAAACTGTATCTGGTGTATCTGATAAAACCTAGACTTTAATAACTTTGATATCTGCATCCTGTCTTCTGGAACTACCAGCCTAGTGACTAGTATGGAGAAGTGAAATCCACCAAGTGGGCTCTTATGTTACAGGCTTTCAGTTCGAGATCTGTTGTTCACATAGAGTGGCCATTTGCATAGTGAAAAATGTTGTGCTCCCATCCTGGCTGCAGCTTCTGGAACTGGACACTGTTGCAGGGGCTTCATGCCATGGGCTTGACTTTCTTTATCAAATCAGGTCATCTTCAGCCTGAGGGTTGCAGGAGGGTGCTGGGAAAAAAAGACAGGTCACAGAGGGATTTCTCCTTTATCTCCACTGCTCCCTTGAAAATTTCTCTAAACTACCTTGCACTTTACTATCTAGGACTTTGAAAGGTATCCAGATATATGCTAAAGCAAGCAATAGCCATTGAAAGAAACAAGAAACCAGTTTCCTTAGCAGTCTGATTATACCTGTGGTGTCCTGTGCAAGAGAGACCCCTGCAGAGTGTCTGCTTGCTCCCATTCAGGCCTTGCTGTAGTTGCCAGCCATCTGTGATGGAGATGTGTGTCCAGACTGCACCAAAACCATGCAAATCAGTATTTCTCCAAGGCTGCAGTTCAGACAGGGAGGTGAGTAAGGTGCTTTGAATAGATATTTTTTGGGAATTTTAGTTAGGAAAAAGTTATCTTTTAGGGGTTCACTGAGTTTTCAGATGCCATTCTTCTGTCTGACAGTATCATTCAGTAGAAAGATCTGTCTAGTGCAGATGAGGAAATGACTTTATATCTAAGGAGCACAGTGGTTAGAAAGGAAGAAAAAAAGAATTTGTTCTCTGCAACTTCCAGAGCAACAGCTGGAAAATATTTGTTGACCTCCACATCCAAATTGCTTGTACTTGAGCAAGTCAGAACATTCAGGTAGTAAAGGAATCTTCTACATAAAGATGACATCTGCCCATATCTTTCTTGCCAAAGCGAAAAGGAGGTACTCACTGTGCCATATAACTGCATCCAGCCCTGGAATAATTTTCCTCATATACAGCACTCCTTATTCCGAAGGAGATCTCTGTTCCACTGGGACTGGGCATTTCCTGCAGAAAGTTTGCTTACTGGAAGGTTGAGAAAGGATTTGGCAATTTTGAGAGAGTGGTGTGAGGACAACATGCATTAATAATGACCCTGAGGCTGAGAAGCAGAGCACCATTAGCCCATCAAAAAAAGCAGGCAATATGTAAGTGACAGTAACATAAGAGAAAAACATCTTTCTATTTCCCTAGTGGTATTTTGCCATAACAGCTTCTTGCTATATTCTTCCTTCTTTTCTTCCTGGACTCATACATCTCAAGCCTGAAAAAACACATATATAAGCATACAAGAACTGAATTAGCATGCCTTTCTGCTATTTAGCAGAGGAGAAAAAAAGCTGAAGAATTATGCAGTGTTGTAAGGTTTCCTGGAAAGCCTCTGATTGTGTTTGTACTTTCCCCCCCCGCCTTTTCTCCTGAAAGTCCTGTACAAGTCTCAGTGACCTCACTAACTGGTACTAGAATATAAGGCCTTGCATAGATTGTGCTGTGTTGTAGCTTCAGTTCTGAACTGCAGAAATCTACAGAGGGAGACAATATTGAGTGTTTTCATACAGAACATCTTGATGTAGTTGCATAGTTGCACATGGCAATTTTCACAGCACAGTCTTCCTATACCTCCAAAAACTGATAATATCCATGCATCAATAATTTCAGTATATGACAATCAACAACCAACATTATTCTCTTTCCCTAAGAACCTCTACTGATGGAGAGATTTTCCTTTGTGTAGGAAATGTCTGCTTTAGCAGTCAGCCTATTTTCAGCTTCTGTTTTATTCACACATTCTTTGTCAGTATTAAGCTCTTCACAGAGTCTGCTCTCAGCTGAGAACTGAGAAGGACTATCTCGTTACATTCCAAGTTAATCTGAACATTTTGTTAAGAAACTGTTGGGTTGTTGTTTTAATCAAAGATAAAGATGTGACATTTTTCTGATTAAATTCCACTGAGAGGCTGGAAGGAGAGCTCACAAGTGGAGGTAAATTCTGTCATTGATAGTGAGGAAAAATATGATAGCAAGGGGAAATAAAGATGATCCAAGGGCTAGAACACCTCTGCCATAGCAGATAGGCTGAGGGAGCTGGGATTGTTCATCCTAAAGAAGACTGTGGGCAGGCCTTATAGCTGCCTTCCAATTCCTGAAGGTATCTTACAGGAGAGCGGGAGAGGGATTTTTCATAGGGGTGTCTAGCAATAGCAAAAGAGGAAGTAGTTTGAAGCTGAGGGAGAGTAGGTTTAGACTGGAGCATAGGAAGAAGCTCTTCAGTATGAGGGTGGTGAGACTCTGAAACAGACTGCTCAGGGAAATTGTGGATGCATTCTTACTGGGGGTGTTTAAGGTCAGGTTGGATGAGGCCTTGTGCAGCTGAATCTAGTGGAGAGGCATCCCTGCCCACAGTGGGGAGGTAGGGGAGATTCCAGCCTAAGCCATTCTATGAAATGTCAAATCCCCATGATGCTACCAATGACTTGTCACAGTCCCTACATGATCTGCCCTTTAGTGAACATTTAAAACAATGCAGCACATAACTAGGAGAGGTTTACCTGCTTTCATGTGCCTTTTTTCTTGTTTCTCATTACTTATTTCTTTATTAGCATCCTTATTCTTTTAAACTCAGGATGTCTGATGGGAGAAAGAGGTGATCCTATAGGACAGCATAGCATAGCAGTAACCAAGGAGATGTCTTAATTTTAAAATAAAACTTTTAAGATGTACTGTGTTTGCACTTTATAATTTTTTGATTTTTTTTTTCCTGACTTCCTAACCATTCTTGTTGCTAATTTGCAGTAGCAAGGAGTCATTCGGACCGCTGTGGTGATCTGTGACCATGTGTCAGAGGGGAGCCAATCTCATTTCAGATGGGGGGTGTAGGTGGCTTATTGCTCAGAAAAGGACAACTCAAAAGTTGTTTGAATTTTCTTGTGAAGCTGTAGATACCTGCAGCTGAAAGGATTTAGTGTTTCCTCTGATCAGGCATAAGCAAAAGCCACTGAACGTAAAAGCAGGTCACTGTTCACCCATCGTATTGCTGGATGTTGTGAGACTCCAAAGGCACAGGCCTTGTGTGAAAGGCACCACTGGCTGGTGGGGTGCAGCACGTAATGGATAGAGATAAAGGGAAAACAATCTTCCCTGGTGTTGTGAGATATGTGAAAAACTGCATGCATTCAAGCTGTCACACTTGGAGCTATATAAAGTTTCAGAGTACTTCAAGTCATATACTCCAGGAAATCTACCAAGGGGGAGAAGAAAGGGTATTTGCTAGTTCACAAGGTTATGAGTATTTATTGTATAGTTTTAGGTTGCTATTCTCACAAGTTCTGTTTCATATTCCCTGTGGAATTTGTTAACTCTCAACTTGAATGGCAAGTTAAATCTCAGTGTCGAAGGCTCTACCTGAGACATTATCCAACATTTGATATTTCAACATCAAGGGCAAGAAACACTTCAGGAGACATTCTAGATCTGAACCACATCTTTTAGTGGCAAATTTTTGAAGGCATTTCAAATTTATTACTGCAGGAAAACATTTTTGAAAGTTTCCTGATTTACTATTCTATCTTAAGAACAAAGGGAGAAATTTATAGAAGATCAAACAGATAAAAATAGATTGAAAAGACAGCAGATGCTGTTGATTTACTAAGAACTCAGAACCTCACATTTGGTTGCTATATTGTTTGCTGATACCACAGTTTCAGTAATAATAACTTACACCCATGATGAAGATATTACAAAGAGTTTTTAACATCTAGTTTCTTGTCTCAAGTACAAGCAACTCAATCTTGAATTGCTTGCCTTACATTTTGTCATGAGAAACCATAATGATGATGATGTCTGAGTTCTACTCACTTCTTGGTTCACTTTCTTCATTGTCAAATGAGAGATGGGAAGAGGTCATATGTGTGATACATCTAAATATAACTTTTTTAGACCTCAGCACAACACAGTGTTGAACAGCTCGTGGCCTGGACAGCAGCACTCTGCACTGGGTTAGGAACTGGCTGGAGGGCCGAGCCCAGAGAGTGGTGGTGAATGGTGCAGCCAGTCACTAGTGGTGTCCACCAAGGATCAGTGCTGGGCCCCACCCTTTTCAATATCTTTATCGATGATCTGGACGAGGGGATTGAGTCCATCATCAGGATATTTGCAGGTGACACCAAGCTGGGAGCAGGTGTAGATCTGTTAGAGGATGGGAGAGCTCTGCAGAGGGATCTTGACAGGCTGGACAGATGAGCAGAGACCAATAGCATGAGATTTAACACATCTAAGTGCTGGATTCTACACATTGGCCACAACAACCCCATACCGTGCTACAGGCTGGGGTCAGAGTGGCTGGAGAGCAGCCAGTCAGAAAGGGACCTGGGAATACTGGTTGATAGTAGGCTGAACATGAGCCAGCAGTGTGCCCAGATGGCCAAGAAGGCCAATGGCATCCTGGCCTGTATCAGGAACAGTGTGGCCAGTAGGAGCAGGGAGGTCATTGTGCCCCTGCACTCAGCACTGGTTAGGCTACACCTTGAGTCCTGTGTCCAGTTCTGGGCCCCTCAGTTTAGGAAAGATGTTGAGTTGCTGGAACATGTCCAGAGAAGGGCAACAAAAGTGGGGAGGGGTTTGGAGCACAAGCCCTATGAGGAGAGCCTGAGGGAGCTGGGTTTGCTTAGCCTGGAGAAGAGAAGGCTCAGAGGAGACCTTCTTGCTGTTTACAACTACCTGAAGGGAGGTTGTAGCCAGGTGGGGGTTGGTCTCTTCTCCTTGGCAGCCAGTACCAGAACAGGAGGACACAGTCTCAAGCTGCACCAGGGAAGGTTTAGGCTGGATGTGAGGAAGAAGTTCTTCATAGAAAGCATGATTGACCATTGGAATGTGCTGCCCGGGGAGGTGGTGGAGGCATGATCCCTGGAGGTGTTTAGGAAGAGACTGGATAGGGTGTTGGTGCCATGGTTTAGTTGATTAGATAGTGTTGGGTGTTAGGTTGGACTCGATGATCTCGAAGGTCTTTTCCAACTTGATTAATTCTATTCTGTTCTATTCTAAAGTTGCTTACCCTAAACTTCAGTGTGCAATTATTCAAGCATTCACATAAGGCATCTCTTCATCTGCATGGAGTCAGAACTCTCAGCCAGCAGAATAATTATTTTATGTCATTCACTACCAGTAAAAGCTTAAAAAGCTAAATGAAGACCTGTCCTATCTCTTTTCCCCCTTCACTTCCCGAGTGTTTTCTTGAGCTAAACATGCCTTTTCATCTTTGTTTCTTGATTCTTTTTGTGAACTGTCTGAATCTCTGCATCCTTCGTGCCAGAGCATGAGTGCTGCAGCGCTCTTTTCCCAGAAAAGAGGAGCTGAGTTTGATCATCCATAATGACAGTTACTTCACTGAACATACAGGGTTTCATTTGCTTGATTTCTCATGCTCAAGTCATTATTTCAGGGTAGCTGTGTGTAGTTCCTTTTCCTAACAAACTTCATCTGAAGCAATCACCTACATTCTCTGGGCATCTCTTCCTAATGTAACTCACGGTTTCAAAACCCTAGAAACACTAAATTTGTGTGAATTGTTTTATAATGACATGTGATGAAATGGAGGAAAGATGGATTGCTTGCAGAAGTGAGCTCAGGCCTTATTGAATGCTGGAGAACTTTCCCACAGCCCCAGCCATGGCGCTCACTCCCTGTCAGAAGCTGAGACTGAACTGTACTGTCCTGATAGTTCCAGTACTAACTAGAAATATGAAGGTCATTTGAACATGACTTCTTTTGAACATGAGAGTGGATATTTTAATTTTCTTTTCCTATATTGCATGCAAACAGTGCGACCTAAACCTTAATTGCTAAGTGGAAGTAATATCTTTTGGACTTCAGGTGTACATCTGCCAGTCATTCACCTACTCTTGAATCAACTGTCATTCATTTAAGGCAAGAGGAGCTTTGAATGATTGGATGGGTAAATAATTAGATCCAAAGTGCAGATTCTTATGTGATTATACCCTTCTCTGTGCTGAACTAGATTGATTTAGTTTAGTGTCAAGATGAATGGGAACCAGACTTCTAATATGCACTTGTCCTACCTTTTGTAATGTTGTCTGTTTCTCCTTCATTACTTTATTGATGCTTGGAAAAGGCATTTCTTCTACTCTGAGTATGAGGCAATAAATTATTTGTACTGAATTATTTTGACATAGTAACAAGGCACTGAGATCTATTAGACTGAATTAATCTCTTTGCCCATCAACCCAAACAAGTGGGAAAAAAAGTAATCTTTCAGGCTAAATTACCTGTGGTACCCTTTACTTCAAGACTTTACTATTTTTTGTTTTGTTTCAATTGGTGGGTTTGGTTTCTTGGGGGCTGTTTGTTTGTTTGGGTTTTTTGTTTGTTTTCTTCCTTAGGAAAGTAGAATTCATCTCTCCCTCTGACTTCAGTAGTATCTTTCCTCCTGCAAAGAGAAGAAAAACAGAATGTATCTCCTCATAACTGGTTTTCTCCTCTCCTTCTCTGACCTTTTTGTGGCTGATATAGTAACATACTGACCCCATATTATATCCAATGTCAAATTCTAGTCAAATAGAATTAATTATTTTTTTTTTTTCAAAATCCACTCACAAACTGCAGGTTAAATGATGACAGTTTTACATCCCTGGAAGGATTAGGCATAGTGTTCTTTTTGGTTTAATGTGTTAATCACCTTTCTGTTTTACTTCAATTATTAAAGAAATGAGAAGCTACCCTGGAATAGTAAGTCACTTTGATGCTCTAATGATCATTAATATTGGCAAAAGAAGCTCTGTCATTTTGTCTTGGTAAAATGTATTTTACCTCTGGAACAGCAGTAGTTGCTATGTATTAGCTTCATAATGATATCTTGTGTAAATGATAATGTTGCACACTGGATTTGGGTACTCAGTGTTGTTATTAAGCTGTGAGTCAAGTTGTCACATCTGAGAGGGGATCTGGGGATCTTTCCCAGTGCTGGTTTTCTATCACTCCACTCACCTTCCATTTTGAGGAAGCACTATAAATGGTTTGTTGGCCAAGTGACTCCTGTACCACTGTCCAGCTATTTAAGGCTGGAGAATACAAGCTCACTAAAATTTTCTGCTTTCTGCTCAGTCACAGGGAGACTAGTTTTAAACAGCCAGCTGTTTGTGCAGTCCCTGAATACAAAGAAACATGTTCTTTAAAATACTGTTTGTCTTCATACAGAAACTGCATGCTCTCTATTTAAATCCTTTCATCTTTACTTGGCTCCATATGATCAGATAGATACAAGATATGACCTTTGTACACCAGAAGATAACGGATTCATCAGAGCATGAAGAAACGTCCTAGCTACTTCTTGTTAAAGAAGTGTGTTGGTATGCACATGCATTGGTTATGTAACTGTCCTGGATGTGCAGCATTGCTGCACACTGCTGGCCCGCCAGGCAGGAGACAAACACTGATTTACAGTCTCACTTCAAGTACAGCATTACATCAAAACAGACAGAAACAAACTTGGCAGAAGAAATTAGTGACGTAACTGAAATGAAGGTGCTTGTGAGGCTTTCAGAGTTGGCTTATAATCTTCAGAATGTTCAGAGATCAATAGCATTGGCAACTTGTTGCTACAGGTGTAATGGTTTTATTTATTTTCCATGGCTCCCAGAAGGCCAATGGCGTTGTGAGGTATGAATCCTTATCATTACATGCTCAGGAACAACCCGAGTTGAGTTAAATTGCTGGAATTATGTCAGTAAAATTGCATAAATTTAACTCTTAGACTAAATCTGAGAACCGAGGCACAATCATATAACTCCAATCACAACTTGATAATCTGTCATCATAATATCTATATCAACCTATCAGGCCAGTAATTCACATATGTGGATAAACACAGCTTCCCTTGGCTTTCATACTCCCACAGAAACAAAACTCTGCTATGCTTTAGCAACTTGCATATGAGTCATTCTGTGCGCAAACTGATCACAGAGTTTTGAAAGAAAGATGGATATGGAAATCTGGATATTTACTGTCATGTTTTTTTCCTTCCACAGAATGATATCACGCCATTACATGTTGCATCCAAGAGGGGAAATGCAAATATGGTCAAACTCCTACTTGATCGAGGAGCTAAAATTGATGCCAAAACAAGGGTAAGCTAAACCATGAATGCTGTGAGTGACTGTGGAATTCTTGCCTCTGACCTGTTCCTTGCTGTACAGCTTAAATCATCCATCTTCCTGGCAGCCTACCACAGCTGCAATGCATTTCTTTCTGTAGAGAATGGTTGCAGTAGGATGTTAACAATTTACATCTCTTAAAGGTGAGATGCTGGAATAGGCTGACTGGAGAAGTTGTGGGTGCCTTCTCCCTGAAGGCAAGGTCAGGTCAGGTTGAATGGGACTTTGAGCAACCTGGTTTAGCGGAAGGTGTCCCTCCCTACGACAGTGTGGTTGAACTAGATGTCTCTTTAAGGTCCCTTCCAATCCAAACCATTCTGTGATTCTATGATATGTAAAAGGAGGGCTTCATCTGGTAGATGAGGAGCATGAAATCCAAAGACTAGAGGTTAAATCTAGGCTGGGCACATGATCACAAGTTGCAACAGGAACATGGTTGCACATTCCTCTGGGAATTATATGAGAAGATGTTCCAGTTGCAAGAGTTTTTAGCTGCCCAAGTTAATGTTCTGAACAGTTCTTGTCTCTTCATCATCTGGTGTGCTAGGAAGGATTTCCACATGTTTCTGAAGCACTGTAGCTTATCTTGCAAATCATATGCTGACAGAGACCTGGACCAGGCTGCCCAGGGAGGTTGTGGAATCTCCTCTGGAGAGATTTCAAACCCACCTGGACATGATTCTGTGCAGCCTGCTCTGAGTGACACTGCTGTGGCAGGACAGTTGGACTAAATGATGTCCAGAGGTCCCTTCCAACCTCTACGATTCTGTGTCATTCTATGGGAAAGCAGTGTGTGAAGCATCATGTATGACAAAGCTCAGAACCAACAAATCTCTGTGTTCTTTGTACAGTATTTAATTAGAAGCTGCTTCTAGCTATTTAGGGGTAGAGGTGAATGTACAGGAAAATACTAAAAGATGTGACTTCATATCAGATATTTCAGGATTTGAATGCTAAAAGAGTAACTTAGAACTGCACAATGTGTATTTGCCTTTCATGTGGCACAATGTCACTGATAAGTCTCACGCAGCTCAGCCTCTGTCTGACTGGGTGCTTAGATACTGGCTTGGATTTGTCAGTGAATGTGCCAGGCGTAGGGAAGGTTTCCATCTGGTTGACACCTAATACTACTGAGTGACTTAGAAGTCCAAGGCACAAGTTTATAACTATTGCTGTAGTTAAAACCCAATCAAACCAGTTTAGGGATATTTAATTTACTCAGTGTCAAAAAGAGAAGGAAAGCCTGGAGGAGGGAATACTCCTCACTGGTCAGTGAAGAAAGAGTTAAGGATCAATTACACAAATTGAATATTCACAAGTCCATAGGCCCTGATGAGATGCACCCAAGAGTGCTGAGAGAACTGGCTGATGTTATTGCTCTATCACTCCCCACCATTTTTGTCAAGTCATGGCAGACAGGAGAGGTATCTGAGGACCATAAGAGAGCCAATGTCTGTCCAGCGTTCAAAAAGGACAAGAGGGAGGTTTCAGGGAACTATCAAAAAGTCACCCTCACCTCCATCCCTGGAAAAATGATGGAGTGGCTCCTTCTGGAGGGCATCTCAAGGCACTTGAAAGAGAAGAATGTTATCAGTAGTCAGCATGGATTTACCAAGGGGAAATCATACTTGACTGATATGATAGCATTCTATGATGCCGTAACTGAATGGATAGGTTCAGGGAGACTAGTGGATATGGTCTACCTTGACCTTAGCAAGGCCTTTGACACCTTCTCCTGTGACATCCTAGTGAGCAAGCTCAGGAGGTGTGGGATGGAAGGACAGTGAGGTGGATTAGGAACTGGTTACAAGATTGAGTTCAAAGAATGATGATCAATGGTGCCAGGTCCAGCTGGAGAGCTGTGACTAGTAGAGTCCCCCAGGGATCAGTGCTGGGTTCAGTGCTGTTTGACATCTTCATCAATTACATTGATGAGGGAGCAGAGGGTCTGTTCAGCAAGTTTGCTGATGACACCAAACTGGGAAGCTTAGCTGATACAGCTGAAGGCTGTGCGGCCATCCAGCAAGACCTGGACAGATAGGAGAGCTGGGCTCAGAGGAACAAAATGAGGTTCAACAAGGACAAGTGCAGAGTCCTGCACCTGGGGAGGAATAATAAACTGTACCAGTACAGGTCAGGAGGCAGTCTGATAGAGAGCAGCCCTGTGGAGTCATGGTGAATAACAAGTTATCCATGGGACAGCAATGTGCCCTGATGGCCAAGAAGGCCAGTGGGATCCTGGGGTGTATTAAGAAGAGTGTGTCCAGCAGATCAAGGGAGGTTTTCCTCTCCCTCTACTCTGCCCTGGTGAGACCTCATCTTGAGTACTGTGTTCAGTTTTGGGCTCCCCAGTTTAACAGGGAGAGGGATCTGCTGGAGAGGGTCCAACAGAGGGCTACAAAGATGATTAGGGGACTGGAACATGTGCCTTATGAGGGGAGGCTGAGGGACCTGGGGCTTTTTAGTCTGGAGAAGAGAAGACCTAGAGGAGATTTAATAAATGTTTATAAATATCTGAGGGCTGCGTGTCAGGAGGGAGGGGAACAGGCTCTTCTCACTTGCTCCCTGTGATAGGACAAGGAGCAAGGGATGTAAGCTGCAGCACAGGAGGTTCCATCTCACACAAGGGGGAACTTCTTTACTGTAAGGGTCACAGACCACTGGAACAGGATCCACAGAGAAGTTGTGGAATCTCCTTCTATGGAGACTTTCACAGCCCGTCTGGATGCATTCCTCTGTGACCTGAGCTAGTTGTATGGTCCTGCTCTGGCAGGGGGATTGGACTCAATGATCTCTTTGGGTCCCTTCCAACCCCTGACATCCTGTGATCCTGTGAATGTTCAAATGTCTGGCAGGGAACCTAGGACTAGTAGTGCTGTGGGCTGTCATAGTAGTCTTTTCAGCGTGCTCCTGTGAACGTGAGGTGACCTTTAGGAGCTGTGCCTATAACTTTTGCCTTGTAATGTTAGCAGATAGCCTCTCTGTCTTTTATTTCTCATTATTCCACATTATTTCCACCTGAGGCATCCCTGCCCAATGATGAGAAGGTTGGACTAGATGACCTCTAAGGTCCATTCCAACCTAACCCATTCTATCAATAATTCTAAGTAAAACAAAGACATAACATCAAAATATTTTTCCCTACAGTTATTACTTTTGTTTGGTTTTCCTGTATTTCAGCAGTCTCTGAGATTTCCTGCAGTGCTTGCTGAGGCAGATTCATGCTACTTTTTTTTTCTGTAGCAAATTCAGAAACTGGGTCAATTTATTTTGTCATCTTTTTCAGTCTCTTCACATGTTCCCCTTTAGTTCTTCTATTTTACCTTTAGAAGTCACTCATGATTTCCTTGCAAAATGTTTCTGGTTCTTCTAATTGGGGAATATGGAAGAGAGGATTTTTCATGGATGACATGAAACATGGGTATCATTTCTAGACTAAAATAATCAGCCTCCTGCATTCTACATGGGGGCTGCCAGGCTGAAGGGGATGGGCCTACTATGGTGGGACGAGCCACATTTTAGTGATGCGGCAGAAGGGGTTTTGGTCAGAACGGAAAAGGGAGTGTGGGAAGCATTTATGTGTCCCATTGCAGCCAAAACACTGGGGACCACTACTTTATTAAGTTGAAGTCTAGCTTGTTGGTTTCTTTTGGTAATGAAATTTTGTGATCTTCATTTTCTGTATCATAGGCTCCAGGGTTAGACATTAGGATAACTCATGTAACTAAAAATAAAAACAGGATCCAGGAAGAGGGTGGAAGCATTAACAGCTCCTGAGTCTGGCAGAGCTTCTTAGTGAGGCAGAAGGCAATGGATGAATGTGGTTCAGAAAGCAGTGGTGGTTTTTTTTTTCTGGCTTCCCCCAGAGCCTGCTTGTTTCCCTAAATACCCATGTACACCATGAATCAGAGGGGATTTGCATAGCTCCTCCTCCTTGCACCTGTCTGGCATGACCAGAGGCATCATTCTCTGGCAGTTAGTGACTAAGTGAAAGTTTTTCTCAAGGCAATACTGACTCATCCTGGCAAGGGTTTACCAGCCTATGATCTGGGCAGCATGTGCCTCTGCCCAGGAGAATCACTGAACTGAGCATTCAGCTGTATGATCAAGAAAAGGGAAGAGCATTTCTGGAGTACATCAGGAAGGATTTACAAATATATAGGAGAAGCAACAGAAGACTGAAAGTAAATGGTGCTAGATTAAAAAAGAACATGGTTTTATCTGTCCAGTTCTCACATCTGATAGCAAAGATTAATTGCTGTGAGCTGTTATGTTTCTGCTAATTTTCTTGTGTTATTCCTACCTGAACTAATGTTCTTTTCCAAGGAAGTACAGCTGAAGTATGTCAACTTTGCAGTCATTTAATTTTTTTTCAGCACCATTCTATTTTTAATATCCCAGGCATAGCATGCCTTACAAAAATACAGGATGACAAAAGCTTCAGTCATATGCTTCTGCAACAGCATCACCACTACTGAATTTATTGAAAGACAGAGCAGGCAAGGATGTCTTTTCTGATACATATATCAAGCCTATCAACTGGATACCCAGTCAGAGCTCAGCATGTGGGGTCTTGTGAGGGGCAGGTATGGGTGCTGAATAAGCACACACAACTTGATAAAAAGATGGGATTTGCACATGAAAATAGGTGAGGTTTATATTACCAGATTTAGAAATGTGAGAATTCTCTTGTTTTAAAGAGACGATCAGAATCAGTGTTTTTCTTGTTTGGTTGGAATACTTCTATATCTTGGACACCATGATATTATTTAATTATTTAATACAGATGGAACACAAAATGCCTCCTTAAGGTGCATAGCAAAGGTTGCTGAAAATTGCTTGTTTCTTTTGTTCAGAGACAGAAATTCCTAGACCTTTCTTTCTTCTGTGCTAGCTCTGTAATTCACATTTAAATGAGTATATAGAAGATAGTGGGTTATGGTTTTGGCCAAACACTACAGGGCCAGGATTTGGTACTCTGACTTACATAGAACAGGCACAGCTGTTCATCTGTGGCTTTGTGGTCTCTTTCAGCAACCTGTCCTCTGTAAGGGGCACTGGAAATATGCTCCATGTGATGTCTATTTTTATTTTTCACAAACATATTTTATAAATTATTTCACATAAGGCTTTACTGAGTATTAAATAAGCTGAGGTAATGATTTCTTTTCCTAAGTCATTTCCATAAACATCTGCATTTGCTGCTGGCAGATGGCCGTGGAAACTGCAGTGCTCAAAGGTTAACATGTAGGGCTAAATCCTTATCCTATTCACAGTATTGTAAAACTCATCCAGGGACCAATTTCTCTTTAATTTAATATTGTTCTTCTCTTTAATTTAATATTGTTAGTTCATGTTTATATTGCATAATATATTTTAACCAGCTGTTTATCTCCTCTCTGTTGTTTGTACGTGTGTGAGAAAGAGATGTCTAGCAGCTGGGACTTGGGGCTTTGTACTGAATTCTTGAGTACTGCATGCTGCTCTTGTCCATCAAGGGCAGCTTTGGTTGTTCAGCTTTTTAACTAACATTCTCAGCAAAGACATCTTAATGCCTCATATAACATGTTTGCTGATTGTTGCCCTAATCATTTTTTTTCTCTCTTCCAGAAAAAGACTTTAAGAAATAAGATTTAATTAGAGATGTTGATTAAATCATCTTGATGTGCTCTGACTATCTAATACTGTATATGCCGCTGTGAATTTGTGTCTGAAGTAAACAGCAAGAAAGTTTTAGCCTGGGTTTACAATAACTATTTATAATCATTCCACTGATTTTGCAGCTAAATAATAGGCCAGCACTCATATCTGCATGAAAACATGTGGGATATGCTCTTTTCAGATGCCTCTGCTCATACATAAGCTGCTCTACAAAAGCCACACATATTAAGATATAAAATAACCACAATAGTAATACTGACTTGGCACTCATTTTGCACATGTACGAAGAGCAAGCCTCATTTGTTGTCCTGTGGTACAGAAGGGATAGTGTGAAATAGTGCCAACAAAGTGAAGAATCCAGGAGACTTAGTGTGTGGAGGGACCATGAGATACAGAACACTGCTAGGCTGAAGCACATGCTTGGAGACTTCACTAAGCAGTGATGGAGATGATAAACTCTAGAGGCAGCTATAATTGCCCCCTGGTGAAGCACACCTTCTAACTATGAGCCAAGGGACTGGAATGCCAGTTACACTTCTAGCAAGGTACAGGATTTGCCACAAACTCAGATAAACTCTTGCTGACTAATTATATCACAGTAAAGTGTGGAGGAGTTGTTGTTGTTTTTTGGGGGGGTGTGGGTGTGCTTAATTTCATCACTTATAGACTGGGTTAGAAGCTAATGCTCACTGATGTGAGAGTTGTGGTACTGAGGCTACCACGGATTTAGGGTACAGCCCAGAGGATCCCACTATGCAAAGGAAATCAGCTATACAGGTATCTGAGTCCAGGGACCAGAAACAATACTTAGATCCCATTTATCTATTTGTGGAGGAGTGTATGTTTGAAATAAAAGCTAAAGAAAGAGCAGCAGCCCCACTGATGACTGTGCTATACTAATGCAAAGCTTGTGCCTAAGCAGAACTCCTATTGTTCTCCTGTCTTTGCTGGAGCTGCTCTCAGGCTCTCTGGAGGGATAGATAATACAGATGATATGATTTATCATGTCAGTGCATACTTAGAGAGTCCTTAATCTGCAGATTATTGTCATAATCGTTTGTAATGGTTTTTCTGAGCCATTGCAGACTATCATATTAAGGCAAGTTTGATTCCTAATGCATGTAATGTATTTTATGCTTCACATAGTATAGTCTATGTGAACAGTAAATAAGCAACTAGAAAATCTCCTGACAGCATCAGAGAAGTCTTGCTGAGTTCAAAGAAGTTTATTTTAATCTCAGATTCTCTTTTTCTACACAAAATTGTTCTGTGACCTCTGTTTCAGATTGCCTCTGTAGAATTCTTTATGTGCTTTTAGTGGCATATAGCAATTAACTAAACCAGATAGGCAGTGTCTTTTCAGAAAAATAATTTTTAAAAGCTCTCTGCAGCTAAATGAGTTATCTTCAAGAGTATTTTCTCTTTGCAGTGGGAGTTCGAACTTTACCTTAACAATAGCTGTATGTTGTCCCAACAAGCCCCTACATTGCACTGTACTGTTCTGTCATGCCATGTGATGCATCTGGTGGTGGTGACTGCTGTGTGGACTAGAATGAACTCTTTCTGGCCAAGCATGAGCTGTAGATGGCCAGGGATGATTGTCTGTCACCTCCTGTGCCACAGGAAGCTTGCCAGCTATAGTACAATGAGGAGGGCCAGGCATGCTGAGAGGGTTTGGGCACTGTGCTCTGGGGAGCTTTTAAGTGTAGTCCAGTATGATGATGATCAAATGTCTCATCCTCTGTGAGCTTGGTATGCACTATACAGTGTACACTGGTGAAATAAGTTGGGGTGGCATGAGAGGCCTCGAGCACAAGCCCTATGAGGAGAGCCTGAGGGAGTGGGATTGTTTAGCCTGGAGAAGAGAAGGCTCAGGGGAGACCTTATTGCTGTCTACAGCTGCCTGAAGGGAGGTTGTAGCCAGGTGGGGATTGGTCTCTTCTCCTCGGCAGCCAGTACCAGAACAGGAGGACACAGTCTCAAGCTGCACCAGGGAAGGTTTAGGTTGGATGTGAGGAAGAAGTTCTTCATAGAAAGAGTGATTGGCCGTTGGAATGGGCTGCCCAGGGAGGTGGTGGAGTCACCATCCCTGGAGGTGTTTAAGAGGGGATTGGACGTGACACTTGGTGCCATGGTTTAGTAGTCATGAGGTCTTGGGTTACAGGTTGGACTTGATGATCTTTGAGGTCTTTTCCAACCTTATTTATTCTATGATAAGATCTGGAAGATGTTCCATAACTTCCATTTTTGTGCCTGGTTTCTTGACTATCTGTCTTGGATGTGCCTGGAGAATATGGCAATTAAAGGAAGTAAAAGGAAAAGTCTAATATACATGACCTTCAGCTTCTGTTTACAGGTCTCTAGTTACCTAGCCTTGCAGAGGTTTTGTTTTGTTTTTTTCCCCATAAAAATATATATGTTTTATGCAGTCTGTTCAGTACTTGATACACCCTTGCCTATGGAGATTCCTTGTATGGGAAACATGCAATACCTTTTTTAAACACTTCTGAAGGTACAGCAAAACATTTGCAACTCAGCTGATAAACATAAACACTCCTGGGGTTATCTTTATTTATATGTTTTGAGCAATGCATCTTTATTTTGTGTAGTGTCATTTTAACAAGATGCTTTTCTTTGTGCTTCATAGTTTAAAACAAAAAATGGAAGCAGGAATGACAATGGCATCCGCTCCAGAGATGCCAGTAAGAACATAGTAGCCCAAACAGTGTTTGCCTTGCAAAAAGCGTTTGCCTTGAGTCTTGATCAAGTTAAGTCTGAACAAAAATAACTTCTTCATCTACATCGAAAACATACACCTGACTTTAACTGGAAGAACATGCACAATGAAAATCATACAAGTTTTAAATGAGACTAGCAGAAAAAGTTAATCACTGCAATTTCTGTTTGCATTCTTTCAGAGGCTTATTATGAGAGGGCAACTAAGTAGAATCAGGAGACTTGTAGGGTGTCTTAATCATTGCTTCACTCTCCCCAGCTTCGCTCTACACTCTGCAGCTTTTAAGGTGATGTTCTACTAGAGTATAATGGTTTAGGGAGTATCAAGAAAGGATACTGTAATTATGCATGGAAAATACGTCCAGGGCGGTATCTTAAGCAAACTTGCTACCATACAGAGACAGACGGAGAAGGAGTGCATGTGCATGAATTAGCGAGCACAGGATGTGTGAGAAGGAATTTTAGATCATTGTTTTTACAAAAATGACAAGACATACATATTTTAGATGAAACAACATGTGTTTTTAAGAGTGCCAAAAGACACTAGAAAAAGACCTCTTCCTTTACGACTTTATTTGGAAAAGAAATGTTTTTTCATTATTTATTTGTTTCAACCTTTCTTTCTCCTCCTTTTACAGATTTAGTGAAAATACAATCTTGTTTCTGGGTAACAGTAGCTCCTGCATATTTGTTTTGCAGGAAACAAACCAAATGTTTGCTCTCACGTATTCTGAAAACAATTTTCCTTCCTTATTTTTATCAAAGCTATGACATTGCTGTCTGTACCAAGCACTATGTCACACAGCATTGAAAACTCCATGTGACTTTACTCACAGTTACTCAAGGCATATGTGGTATCTTTCATCACAGCACTGATGTACAGCAGGTTACCTGAGCACTGTAAACAAGGTACAGGTCAAAGAATATTCAAATCATAGAATGGTTTGCATTGGAAGGGGCCTCCAAAGGTCATCTAGTCCAACACAGCTGCAATAAGCAGGGACATCCTCCACTAGAACAGATTGCTCAGAGCTTTGTCAAGCCTGACTTTGAACATCTCCAGGGACAGGGCATCAACTAGCTCCCTGGGAAACCTGTTCCAGTGTTCCACCACCCTCAGGGGAAAGAATTTCTTGTAGGCCCCCTTCAGGTACCAGAAGATTTCTGGGTGTGCCCTAGAGCCTTCTCTTCCTCAGGCTGGCCAACCCCAGCTCCCTCAGCAGAAATGTTCCAGCCTCCTGATCATTTCTGTGGCCCTCCTCTGGACCCGCTGCTTCAGATCCGCTGCTTTTGAGGACTCCAAAGCTGGATGCTGTACACTGTCTGATATCTCACCAGCGCAGTGTGGCAAAATCACCTCTCTCCATCTGCTGGCCATACTTCTTTTTTAGGAGCCCAGGATGCCATCAGCCTTGTGGGCTGCAAGTACACACTGTTGGCTCATGTCCATCTTCTCATCCACCAGCAGCATTTAACACTTTGTTGCACATACAGTACACGAGTATTGATGTCTTATGACCATTTACATGTTTAGAAAATCAGAGACAAAATGTCCTTTGTCCATATGAATAAGCAGGTTCAGCTATTCAGATGCTTAAAGACCAGCCTCCTGCAGAGATTACTGGTTTCTTAGGACATTATAGGTCTTCATAAAAGTGCATAAAATTTTGGTGTGTCTGAAACTAATCAATAATATTTGTACACAACAGGATGGGTTGACGCCGCTCCACTGTGGAGCAAGAAGTGGCCATGAACAGGTTGTAGAAATGCTGTTGGATCGAGGTGCCCCTATTCTTTCCAAAACCAAGGTAATTGGGACTGTTTTCTGCTGGGATAATCCTTGGTTGTGGTTTCTTTTTTTAATGTAATTTTGCATGTCTCAGGTATTTAAGGATTTGACAATAACTTTCCTATTTCATAGCTATTTAAACTAACTGTGTGGGAGATCTCCAAAGTGAATGCCGTATGTAGCACACGTCTGCATATGTAAAATGTGTTAAATCAAGAGGCACAAGAAAAGGTTTCTGAACCAACTAAAAGGCATGTATGGTAACTTTATCCCTCAGAATTTCAGTAGCTGAAAAATCTCTATATCTGTTCTGGAATAAATACATAGTGATTATAATATATCTTCAGCTTGCACCAAATTACCCTAAGGCTAGAGTAGAGATAAAAGATAAAAATAGAGCAATGTCTCTTTGCAGAGACAGCTCACATTTCCTTAGGACTTTGCATGATTACCAGTTTCTCCACCTTCTCTCTCTCTTCAGTTTATCATACAAAACTCTTCATGGGAATTTCAAATCACCTGCACTAGGGTGAGCAGATTGCTGTAGACCCGAGGGTTGGCGTTAAAGCACCCACTTGCCAGAACTTTTCTGCTAGTGGTCTCTGTTGTGCTGTTATTGCTGATTTTGAATCTCAGTGCAGCAGCTTGCTTTGTACCACCACTACATTTCCATCCAGAGTTGATGTTTGGGTTGTGCAGTTTGTTGAGGTTCTTTCCCATGATAACCTACTTCTTCTTTTCTTTTAATCTTGTTCTGTAAGCAATATTTTTCCAACAGCATTTTCATTTCTTATTTATTAATTCTTTTCTCTTTTCTGTCATCCAGTCCTGTTCTGTCTCAGTGCCCTTCTATATTCTGCTTTCTCCTTCCTTGTCTTTGAGGGTGTTTTTACCCTTTACTGGAATATATTTAGCATTTGTTTGGGGAGGTTGGCACTAGCTTTACTCTGCTCTATGAGTCACTGGCAAGTGCTGTCATGGGTAATCTGACAGACAGGATCCACCCGTTCTCTGTGTGTGGTGTTTCCATAGAGTCCCATAGCCTTGTTTTACAAACAAGCCAGGAGAGAGAGCAAGGGGTTGTCTAGGGGCCCCTTAAGGCATCTCCACACCGCTGCCATTCTCAGATCCTAATGCTTATACACCAGGGAGTAAAGCTCTTCCCTATTCTCTGGTAGCTCAATTAAAAAATTAAACTTCAGTGCTTTGCTTTCCACCTATATGAACTGCTCCCAGGGAACTACATTTCTCTGTCTCTTGGATTTTGTATTGTCAGATGTTACCCCTAAACTTAACCTGCTGTTCAAGGCCTGTGAGTTATGAATTTATTCCTTTTCCAGAGGAGATTCACACAGCATGATGCAGAGTTTGGTAGTTAAAATCAGGCAGATGAGAACATGGTATTAGTAGGTTTGAAATAGCCCAAGGCTGAAGGACACACTTTGGACACTGACCTGCAGAGGTTTGTATAAACACCTTCAGAATCCTCTCTGAAAGAGGGAAACATGTCTTGTGTTAAAAAGTGAACAGAATGAAGTGCAGAGCTTCCTGAGTTTCTCTCTGATGTGTTAATTCTGTTTTCAGAAGGTAAGCTATGAAGTAGCAGTACTTCTGAATGACATAAATGAATCCATTCATTTGGTACTAAACCACAGTAACTGTCCTCTGCGAAAATAAGTGGCTCTATTCTCCTCAGATTAAGTCATATATTATTGGAAATAGGGCATATCTTTAAAATAATTTGAACTTTACAAAGTTTTCTCATGTTATATAAAACTCTTTCAGAAGAATAACTGGACTGCAGTATAATAGCTATTTCCTGCTAAAGAATGTTTAGTGTAGTGCTGACCCTATTTTGTACCGCAATAACCTTAGATTTATTTTCAGGGGAGGCAATAACCTAATGGGTTGTCTAGGGTTTTCTACAAGCAAAAGGAAAACTGAGTTCTAGTCCTGAGTATTCCCATTGGGTTTTTTTCTGTGTGAGAAATTATATCTCTGTATATCAATGTCCATCTTCCTTTAATTACTCTTTTTTTTCAGGCTTGTTTGGCTTTTTTTTTCCCCTCCCCTAATGTTAAGGGCACTTTTCCTGTTTGAAGTCTTTAGACACAGATACAAAATATGTATAACTGATAATTTTTTTGTTTGCCCAGTCAGCCATTTGATACTTCTTGTGAAGTTCTCTTCCGGTTTTGTTTGTTTTTGTGGGTGGGGGGTTTTGTTTTCTGTTGTTGGGGGATTAGTTTTGTTGTGGGTTTTTTTGGTTGTTTTTTTTTTTTTTTTTTCTTCTTGTTTGTTTGTTTTGGGGTTTTTTATTATGTTATTTATTAAGATTGAAAGAGTATCTTCTACTTAAACAGTGTTAAGAGCAAGCTTGCTTTAGGTCATAACAAAAGATATTCCAATGATGTTTTTACTTCATCAGCTTCTTTAGCATGCAGTCTTATCTCTTGATGTTTTGTGTAAATTCTGGCTAGTTGCTGCACTTTTCTCATCCATGCCAGATTTTTGTCAAGCATTTTGCTGATTTTCCCAGACTGATGTGGGACTGCTCTGCTTCTTCCTTTCCTCACCATGAATTTCAGCCTCTTTTAAGGGAGTCTCATGTCATATTTTCAATTTCTTACTCCATTAGTAAGTGAGGTTTATTAGCTGTTATTATGAAGAACTATACTTTTCACCTGAGGGATCCTTCTTATAAAAATGGAATAGAAGAATCTATGAAGTCTTGTAGTTTTTTGCTATCTCCTGAGAGGCATCAGTTATAAATCATAACCAGGAGGGCTTGGTGGCTGAAGGAAATTAACGATTTTTATTTTTATTTTAAATACTCCTATTTAACTGCACAAGAAGACAGTGAAAACATTTAAAATGCATTGCTAGTTTCAAGCTCCCATGCAGATAGTTGGTGTAGCAGCCTTTGGTGATGGGAGAGAGGCTTATCCAAGCTAAGAGAAATCATAAGTGAGGTGCCCATCTTGCCTGAAAGATACAGCTGTGTCCAGGAATCTCTGCTGCTCAGCAGCACAGATTATAAATTACTTTCAAATCCTGTCTTTGTTAGTCTGTTTTCACCATCCTTCTTCCATTTCACTTTTAAAAATCATTCCATCATGTGTTTCTACCTTTATTTTGAAAGCTTGATGTTGCTGTTATGGTATGGTGATGAGAAGGCAGAAGAAAAAGTTCCGTTTCTGAAAATCTGACATCTCGGATGCTTTTACATTGCTGTTTTGCCTTTGCTAACTGCAGTCACATGAGGGCACTACATCTGTGAGCAAGAGTTTCAGTTTCTTCCTGATGGCAAACACAGTACACTGTCAGTGATTTATAGATTATGTACTATTGTGTGTTACCAGAATAGTTCCTGCACTTGAATCTAATTTTGGCATTAGAAGAACCAAGTTGGGGGGGGGGGGAATGCATGTGGAAGTATATCTAAGGAGCTCATGTACCTCTGCATGACTGCTTTCATTCTGGCCTATTGTTTAATTATTTTTTTTTCATGAAACAAGGTCAGTCCTTTGAAGTTTGGAGTTATTTTTCTTGTGTTTTCACTTCTTGTTTGCAGCTTGCTGATTAGTTATTGTAAGCAGAGCAAGAAACAATTCTTGGTACAGGTTTTGTTTGTAAACATGAATCAAGGGTTTCCCTGATGAAACAGCTTTACCACTGCTGTTGATAGGTCACATCATGGTGGTCTTATTCATACTTTTTTTTGTCCCACTTGCACTTGAAACTCATGCTGTTGTACCAATGTTGGCTGGGAAAAATGCTCTCCACAAATGTGTGGTGTGGTGTAAGGCTTGTGTGTAACCCAAATTCAGAAAAACGCTAGTGAAGGGATGGGGGAAGGTTGTAGTGATCACTGTGTGGTGCTCTGACATGTTCTCTCACATTTGGTATATGCAGGCTGCATTTGAGTGGTGAGTTTAATGCACCTTTTAAAACCAGCAAATTTCCTGGCTAAGGTATTTAAAGTCATAAAGTGCTGTTCTTCACATAACTCATCTAACTCAAGCAACTTTCCTGAGTTATTCTGGGTGAAATAAGCTATGTTTAGAGCATTGCTGGTATGGTATGACTGTTGTTTTTTTTTAATGTTGACCTGCCCACAAACTACTAACAAAACAAGCTCTAAATTCCACATGGCTTTTGCTGGAGTAAGAGCCCTCCTTACACTGAACATATTAAGTTTATTTTGGGTGCTCTCCTGGCTTGTAAAATTCTTCATACAACAAATGGTCTAAGAATAATGCAGACGAGTTTAATTTCTCTGAGCATTCTATAACCTGTCAGTCTTGGGTCTTTTTACCCACAGAATGGTTTGTCTCCGTTGCACATGGCAACACAAGGAGATCATCTAAACTGTGTTCAGCTTCTGATTCAGCACAACGTGCCTGTAGATGACGTCACTAATGACTATCTGACTGCGCTGCATGTTGCCGCCCACTGTGGCCACTACAAAGTTGCCAAGGTTCTCTTGGACAAGAAAGCTAATCCTAATGCCAAAGCACTGGTGAGTACACTGCAGGTTGTTATTCACAGCTAAACATTCTTCCATAGTTGCAGTGAGACTTATTTGAGAGTTATTTTCTGCCTGCTAATGGCTGACAATGACAATGTGTTGTTTAGCTACTGCCCAAGAGAGGATGCTCGGGATGCAAAGTGTTAATAATGTATCATGTTATCAGAGCAGACCTTTGCTTGTGGACAGTTCACAGGGATTTATGAATTTCTTGTGTAACTAGAGCACTTTTGCCTCCTGGTAGCTTGTTAAAATTCTGAATAGATGAAGCAGATGCAGATGTAACTGCTGCAGTTTTTGGTGTGGAGAGGATTCTCATTTTCTAAATGTTTGTAAAGAGAAAATACTCAACAGTGTTTGAGAGAATTTTTATTAACTCTCAAAGATGTGAAACTAAAAAGTAGGAATAGAATAGAATAGAATAGACCAGACCAGGTTGGAAAAGACCTTCAAGATCAAGTCCAACCTATCATCCAACACTATCTAATCAACTAAACCATGGCAGTTACATAATGAATATTTGTGGTATTTTATGTCAGTGGAATAGTATGCCTTTCTACTTTAAAAACAAATTCAATAATAAAATCTGTTAGTGTAATTAAGCTGCATAAAACCTGAGTGCATTAATGTATTTTGTTCAAAATTATATTTATAAACGATTGGTTTAAAAATGTCTTTGATTTGTTCTTCACTTACCATTAAAAACAAATTCATGTTCTGACATTATTTGGGTTGGCTGTTGGTTTCACAGCCTGATGCTACTAACTCATTCGATTACTGAATGATTATTTGAGCTCCTGAAACCCTCACAAACCAGGTGGGATTGACTCCCTTGGAAACAGCACAGGCTCCATAGATTTCCTTCTCTCAGGCTCTCTGTTTTTTCTGCCAGATAAACCGTCTTCAGGTGTCTTTGGTTCAAGGTATTGTGATATATGGGTTTTGTTCACCGTGACCAGCAAGTGGGGGGGCTTGTGGACCTGAAATAAAGACTTTTGCCCTCTGAAATAATCAAATCAACATCAAGTTCAACTTGCCAGAGTAGGTGGGAGTGGCCTCTCATTGGTCTGGTAACCTAGCCACCGATTTTCTTTTCCTCTAAAATGTTTCCTTTCATTCTCTCCTGATCTCCACTCAGGATGATTAAGTTGACAGAGCCTGAGTGCAATATCTGAAGCTCACTGTTGCCTGAAATGAATTTGAGTTTATCCTGGACATTGTCCACTGCAAAGGAGACAATTGAGAGCTGCTTACACTTAACTGGAACAGACAACTGCACTGCCATCACATTACAAAAGCACACAATATTCTTTACCATTAGGAAGGTAAAAAAAAACAGCTACCACAGTTCTAACAGCTGTTTTCAGACCTGTTCTGCAAAGACTTTTCTGATGCCTGTGGAGGATAGTATCAGCATTCAGTGCCCCAGTGCTATTGTACTAATCAGGCATGCTCTGGACAGATCATGTTGCTGTTTTACTTGTTTTCTGTTGTATCATCTCACACTAAATAAGATGACAGTGTTAAATGTTCATTCAGCTGCACACACTTTTTTTTTTTTCCAAGGAGAGGGCAAAATAATTTTAGTTACAGTAAAATGGTAGTTAATGAATGGAGGGGGGGAAAAAGTAGTAAGATAGCATATCCACAGGGCGGAGCGTGCAAAGGTTTTCTTTACCAACAGTTCTGAAAAGTCAAAAGAAAACCAACCATAAACAAAACCCAACCCTTCCTAATACTGCAACAAAACTCCCCACACAGTTAACAGTGAATATACAGAAGTTAAGATTGTGATACTTTCAGGTAAAGTGAGAATTTTTCAAAGGAAAATTATTTATTGGAGAGGGCAATATAATTCCTAACTGAAACTGACCATATGAAATATATATTTTTAGATTTTTTTCTATTTTACATGAAAATTTACTGAAGCCAAAACGTTTCAACAAATCTATTAAGACAGAGGAATGTTTAATGTGAGTTCCTTACCCAGTTCTATTTTTTTTAAAGACATATGTAGTATCAAAAAGTATACTCTTTCTTATGTACAGAATGGTTTCACACCACTTCATATTGCCTGCAAGAAGAACAGAATAAAAGTAATGGAACTTCTTCTGAAACATGGTGCATCAATTCAAGCTGTGACTGAGGTAGGAAGTTGTCTTTTCACACTTGTCTTTGTTTTTTCCTGAAAAATTCATTGTAACTCTACCGATGAATATTTGAATATTTCTGAAAGACCATGTACCAATCAAGTCAACAAATACTCTCAACTAGGCACTACCTATCTAAAAACCCCAAAACAAACTAAATAAAGCCAACCAACCAACCCAAAACAAAAAGCCTTACCAACTAAACAACCAACCCAAAACAAAAAGCCCAACCAACCAACCAAAAAAAAACCCCTAACCCAAAACATCAACCCAAAAGCTTCAGTATTTTCCTCCCCAAAGAAACCTAAGAGCAAACAAATGTGTTTGTAAGATGTGAGTAAACAAAGAGGAAACAGTACTGAATGTCACAAATAATCATTGCATATAAACTCCATGTCAAAGGTAATGCTTATTACCTTTTTGTCTGGTAGATTCTGTTTTTTCAGGTAGATTCCATACTTCCATTTGTAGGTACTGCACTTTCTTTTTTTCAGGTGCAGGCTTGAATGTCCACATTTTGAGTTATTTTTTATGGTCAAACAGGACACACATTGTATTTCCTGCAGTCTACTATTTTAAAAGTATTTACTAAATTACATGAAACAGATAAAATAACCTACTCAAACACTTATTCTGCCTTCCTCCTGATGTTTGTTCTGCATAAGAAAGGAACAAATTGCACTTGCCTCACCTCCTGCCTCCTGGGACTTGTGTACATCTATGGGGAAGCTGTCTAAAATGGGATTTCCAGAGATCCACTCAGCTTTCTTTCTCTTGGTAGCAAAACCCACTTCTGCAGCCTCTGACCGATTGTTGGTACAGCTGTGCAGAAGCAGCTGCGAAGAGGCTTTAGGATAATTCTGTGTGGAGGAATACTAACTAATAATTGGATTTCTAAAGCAAAATCCTTGAGGTCATGTCCTGCTAAAGACTGCTCCCTTTTTTCCCTCCCCTTCTCCTCTCACTTTTTCTCTCCAGTCAGTCTTTTCTATCTGGTGTAAGTGCAGATTTGTGATGGTACCACAAGGTTCTGAGGGAAGCAAGAATTCTATTTAGCCAGTGTCTGTACCTCTCTGACTGGATGCTATAGCTCTGAATTCTTTTTCTGCTGGAAAACCAGTGGAGATGGAGCTCACCACAAAGTTCAATAGACTTTATTTATCCAAAACCAACTAGGTTTGATGGGAACAATGGACAATGCATCTATTTTGTACTAGCTGAATGTTCCAGAAAGTCTTCTCTTTCTACTGGGAATGCTTCTAAACACTGCCCTGTTTTTTACTCTGTGGCATTCTTGTAAACGACTGTGGAAATAGGTATTAAAGTTTGATTTTGGTTTGGTTTTCAGTCTGGCCTAACTCCAATCCATGTTGCTGCCTTCATGGGACATGTAAATATTGTATCGCAGCTAATGCATCATGGAGCATCACCCAACACTACTAATGTGGTGAGTAAGAGGTTTCCTTTCAGGGTGGCAAAACTGTGAATATGTTATAATACCTGGAAGCAGCACTGTCATCAAATGCCCACTTCTGGTGTTCAGCAGCCTCCTCCATAGCAGTCGTGGCTCCTGCTGGAGTCATGGGAAAGTGCAGCCTGCTCCTGCTTGGGAAATGCTTGACAGGTTGAGAAAACCTCCAAAGAGGCTGACCTTCAGTAGACTCTATTCTCTTTATTTTCTGAAACAAAGAATAAGGACATACTGTAGTTTCTCATATGTAATTTCTGAGATGTGTACTTGAGTGCTGAGCACTGTTTTCCCAAGAGCCTGGGGGCCTACCATTTAAGGAAAGTTCTGCTGTTATCAACAGATTGCAGCAGATTGTTGGGACATATTGCCTGTGTCCATACAGCCATACAAGTGTGCTTCTCCACTGGATGTGCACTGTGTGCCCCAAGGCTCCCAGGGCATGTGTAAAAACTGAAGTCATTGTTACATTGGTATTTGACAGTTGGAAAATGGGAGGAAAGGAGAAGATTGATAATTCTTTGCACAGGTTTAGATTGACGACAATCTTTTCTTAAGGTCTTCATCTGCTAATTGTATTAGATTACATAAAAACCCAACACCATTTCTAAGTTAGCAGGCATTTGTACCTAACAACTGATTGATGTTCAAAAATGTAGAAAGCAGTTACTCTCCTGAATTTATTATGTTTTCCTTTCCTTATGTCTTTTATTAAGTCTGTGAAACTTCAGACCTATGTACTCAGCAGTGGTTACTTTTCCCCTCATTTTCACTCATCTCAGTGCTTGTCAGACAAGAAATGATAACGGAGGCATAGGGCATACAAGAGGAGGGCCATATGTATGTGTATCTGAACATACTGAATTTGAAATACATTTTTTGTTCCATTAAATTAGGGTCTATTTAAATGGACATAATTTTTAACAGTTACTGAAATGCTAATAAGTACAAAAACTGCACTGTCCCTTTTCCGCAAAGATTGAGTGTCAAAGGCACCATTCTGTTGGGAAACTGACCCTGAAATAAACTACTTGCAGCATACAGATAAGAGGTCAAATATTGACTTAAACTCCCATCTTGCTCACAGACAACTACTACAAGATATTCTAAAGGAGATTATTCTGAACTGTGTCAACATTATGTTGGGGTTTGGCTTTTTTCCTGAAGTGTGTTTTTAATGATATTTTGGTTTTTTGCTGCTGTGTACTAGAGAGGAGAAACGGCTCTGCACATGGCTGCCAGAGCTGGCCAAACAGAGGTTGTTCGATACCTGGTACAAAATGGAGCCCAGGTGGAGGCTAAAGCTAAGGTAAGTTGATGGTCCAGGTGTAATAACCCTAGATTTATCTATACTTAGCAAAGCATGGAATCACATTGTAATGTGATGGGTTAAAAATTCCCCCACAACATTAAATTTGCCAGACCAGCTCAGTTGAAAGCAAAACTACAATCCACAATGGAATGCAATGAATATCTACAAAATATACAATATTTACAGGTATTTACAGTTAATAAACAGCACAAGGACCCCCCTGGCCAAAGACACCAGGGGAAGCTAACAGTGTCTCCCTCCCCGCTCCTCCCTTTACCCCCCTTGTACATAAAAGGGACAAGAGAAAGGAGCAGGGAGATGTTAGACTTAGCCGTTAGACTGCAGCCAAGGTCAAGCAGAAACAAGTTAGTATCTCCCAGAGCAAAGAGGTGAGGAGATAAATTATTTACATTAGTAGCTTAAGTCTGTTATCTTTCCAATGGGATTGTTCAGACCTATCATTATTTTCCTTTCTACACCCAACAGTGATTTATTTACATTTTACTACTTTCTGTTCAAGATCCGTGAACGTTTTTTAAAGGCATAGCCTTAAACTATCACACACATTCACTTTACATGCGTCTTTTGGGAAGAGAAAGCGAGATGAAGCCAAGGGCCTTGGCATAATAACCACTGATACTGTCTCACATGCTCCCTTACTGTAGTCACCAGTGAGCTGTAGGTAAGACAGAGAAGGCGGGAGTTGCCAAGATGATACTATGTCTGTGTTTTGTCAGTTTTAACATAAACTATTGTGTGTTTGAAGAGTGTTGGGGTGGGAAGCTGGGAAGGGGAGGAATGCCTCAAATCTGCTTTTATTTCTGCATAGGTATAAACCCCAAGCTGCTGGTATCTCCTGTTATGTACCTAAAGCATCAGCATTCAAAACAGTGAAAATTCTAGAGAACACCTTTTAAAATGTTCTTTAGAATTTTCACTGTTTTGAATGCTTCGTCAAAAGAAGGGTGACCAGCGGGATGAGGGAGGTGATTGTCCCCATAGACTCTGCTCTCATGGGACCCCACTTGGAGTACTGCATTCAGTTCTGGTGCCTCCAGCATGAGAGGACATGGAACTGCTGGAGCAGATCCACAGGAGAGTCACTAAGATAATCAGAGGGCAGAAGCACCTCCCCTATGGAGACAGACTCTGACAGCTGGGGCTGTTCAGCCCAGAGAAAAGAAGGCTCCAGGAAGACCTTAAAGGAGCCTTCCAGGACCTGAATGGGGCTTACAAGAAAGCTGGGAATGGACTTTTTACAAGGGCTCGTAGTAATAGGATGAGAGGGAATGGATAGAAGTTTGAGGAGGGCAGACTTAGCCTGGATATTAGGAAGAAATTCTTTACAGTGAGGGTGGCAAGATGCTGGAACAGGGTGCCCAGGGAGGTCATGGATGCCCCTTCCCTGGAGGTGTTCAGTTGCCAGGTTGGATGAGCAACCCGGTCTAGTGGAAGTTGTCCCTGCCTATGGCAGGGAGAATTGGAACTAGATGATCGTTAAAATCCCTTCCAATCTAAACCATTCTATCAATCTATGAAAGTAAGGAGGTACAGTAAGGAAATGTAGCATAGTGCTGGAAAGAGGGAGCAAACCCTAGAACTCCAAAGAAACATACACAACTATGGAAAGAAGAGTTTCAGGAAGTGACAGGGGAAGGAGATGCGTGGGTGCAATAAATAGCAGTCTTAATGAGTAAAAACAGAAGAACTTTGCTTTTGGTTTTGTGTGGGTTTTTTTTCCCAAATAGTGATCAAATGAAAACAATTTCAAATAAATCTGTATTTAATTGTGAGATCATCATCTGTGAATTGGCTCTCAAAGAAAGTTACTAGTAAGAAAGGAACTCTGACTAAATGTTAATAGCAGATACAGTTAATATCTGCAAGCAGTCTGACAACAGAAGTGACTCATGTTATCTGTCAGTCTCCAAAGATAGCCTTGAAAGTGAACAGCTTGTGTTCAGTAGAAGTAATGCCCATCTGCAACTTTGAAAAGCCATAGAATTTGAGCAAATATTTTCTGTCAAAATATGAGCCTTAGTGTTCTTACACAGGGCTGTTGTTTCCTTTCCATTTAGGATGACCAAACACCGCTGCACATTTCTGCTCGACTGGGAAAAGCAGATATAGTACAGCAGCTGCTGCAGCAAGGAGCATCTCCAAATGCAGCTACAACATCTGGCTATACACCCCTGCATCTTTCTGCTCGAGAGGGACATGAAGATGTAGCTTCTGTTCTTTTGGATCATGGTGCATCTTTGTCTATCATTACCAAGGTAAGGGAGTTGCAAAAGAGAGAGCTTCGATAGTAAAATATACCTGTAGCAAGTGCTTCTTGTGAATTAAATGCTACAAGAGTCATATACACATACTGTAAGAATGAGGTATGTTAAAAGGGTACAAAGCTTCATGCCTTAGAACCTGATGTACAACTCAACACATCCCAACCAGCAGACATACATTTTCTTGGAATGAAAGGAATGCAGGGCAGAAATTCCTGATGGAGTTGATAAGCTGTTATTCAGCATTGTCCTTGGGTCTTGGGTGGTGTGAAGAAAGGAACTGACTCTTCACTTTTTATAGTTGTTTCAATGTAGATAGCGCTTTGCCTTGCAGGGGAGGGCCGGGACAGTTGGGACTCTGCAATTGCTGCCTGCAGTCAGGATGTAAGGGGCTGGATGTAAATAGGAGTATCATTGTAGGTCAGAGGCAAACTTTACCCTGCAAAAGAGTGCACAAGGCTGCTATATAACTGCTTTCTCTTACAGAAAGGATTTACTCCTCTACATGTGGCTGCAAAATATGGGAAAATTGAGGTAGCAAATCTTCTGCTTCAAAAGAATGCATCACCTGATGCTTCTGGAAAGGTAGGCCAGAAGAAATCACTGCCATTTGCACAGCAAATGTTGAAATGCACATAATATTATAACAATATCCTTCTACCTACTTACCATCACACAAGTATCCACAGCCCGAGTTTGGCTGTAATGGTTTTCGTGCAATATTCCAGTCCATGTTGGGGCTGCCAAGAGCCAGTAAAGTCCTGGGGAAAAAAAGAAGAAATACCTTTTATTGTCCTTAACTGACAATAAAATTGCGTCCTCTCTGTACCCATCCAGGGTAATGGAGACAAACCATTCCTCTTTTTCCTGCCCTGACTATAGTCCTTATCAGAGTACTCAGGCAGCTGACTCTGCTCTCCCAGATCTCATGGCAGGGGGCAAAGCCCAGTAAGACCTCAAGCTTTTTAAACCAGCCCAGCCTGTATTTTTACAGATCCAAGAGACAGTTTACCTTACCCACTGCAATAAAAGAAAAACATTGATGAGGGTGTGACCTCTGGGTCAAAATTCCTTCCCTGCTCTTTCATGAGGGCAGCACAGAAGTGCTTCTCTGTTCATCTGCCCTGGGAAAAATTTAAAGGGCTTTCACAGCTCCATAAAGATTTTCAAATCTATTTTATTTTATCAAAGACTCTGGATACAAAAATGAATCACAAATATGTTTGGGTTTTTTTCACCTCATCTACTCCAATTTTCTAAACTCTTGCATTTTCCCTGGAGAGGGTCTGTAACAGCACTGTTTGTTCTGCATGTGTTTTTAGAGCGGTTTAACACCACTGCATGTAGCTGCGCACTATGATAATCAAAAAGTGGCACTCCTGCTGTTGGACCAGGGAGCCTCACCTCACGCATCTGCCAAGGTACTAGTACTGGCCACTGTAGGGGAAAAATATTTAGGCTTTTTGTGTCACTTTACTCCCTATCTATCTCTGTTCTTTCTGTTCTGTATATGCTTGCAAATGCAGGGGCTCAGTGACCTTGTTTATTAATGTCTCACAATTCTGCAGGTAAGTAAAATAGCAATCAAAAGCAAATATAGCTGCATAAACATCTCTAGTTGCAATGAAGATTAGCCTTGACAAATACTGAGCCTTACTTTCACTTGTCTGGTCTCCTTAGTACCTTCTCTTAAGTCAGACAACTCTGTTACTTCTTTATATCGGTACAGGGCAAGCTTGGAGTTAATGCCTTGCTATGTAGGGGTAGTTCTCCTGCATTGTGCCACAGGAGGACTTCTGGGCTGTGATTCGCTTCTTGGTATAATGTACATAATTATTCATGTGCTTCACAATACTTATACCACAGTGTAAATGGTCTGTTGAGAAAATAAAACAACTAATCACAGTCCTACTTTGATTGCAAATTACTCTAGGCAAGACAACAAAAGGTGCAAGATCTCAGGGGATGTGAAAGAATACATATTTAAATGTATTACAGTTCTGAGTTGGGGAAAGAACTTAGAGAAGCTTACAATGCCTACATCTTTTGTGGATTCTAGTTTTAATTATTAGATCAATAATTGATAGTTGGACAGCAGCAATACATAAAACAAGATGGAAGCTTATGTAGGTTCAAGTGGGATAAGTGCAGCCTAAATACCTCATCTGAAACAACCCCAGATATGTGCCTAAAATCACTGAAAAAAAACCCCAAACCCCAACATATGGAAATGGGACAGCTAATGGAAAAGCCAGTATTGTAGACAGACAGCTCTCCTTGATAGCCTTCCTCTCATGCATGACTAAACACAGCCATAACACTAGAAGCCTTCTGCACGGCTAAAGAAGAGGATGGAGTCTGTCATACATGGTAGATTCCATGGACAGCCAGCAGCAATGGCACAGTTTAAAATCAATAATGTCGATAGTGGCAATAGAGGCAATCTGCCAGAGCAGTGCCCCAGGAGGTGAATTGGAGTGATCTCTGATCTTTTAGCACTGCAACACAGCATTCTTAAATGCCACTGTGAGGAAAAAAAAAGACCTTCTGAAGAGGATGGAAAGACACTGACCCAGTTTTCACTGAAAGAAACTGCCAGTGGAAGCTACACATTTGTAGGGGCAGGAATTGCAGCAGCCACTGTCAAGGGTTTAGGAAGTTCTGTAGACTGTGATATAATGTTACAGAACCTCATGTGTTAGGTCACCTTAGCTTCCTCATCTGTAACAGAACAATTGTGCAACTGCCACTTCAGGCCTTCAGGTGTCAGCTGTAAGTCTTCCCAGAAGAAGACATTTGTTAGTTTTATGCATTAAGTGATCCACAGAAACACTGAGCAGAGTGTCAATACAAAATAAAACTAATGGTAGCATGTTTGTTGCTTTAGGCACCCACTGTGCAATCATCTGAAAGATGATGCTGGTAACAGCAGATGATTTCCCATTCCTTTTGTAAATGTGTTCTTATAAATAAATGTGTTATGTCACATCTCATCACTGACTTCACACAGTTCCATCAGCAGTTGCTTTTTCTCTCTGACACTCCTGTCTTTAACACTGATCATGAGTGGCTCATTAGCCTGGCCTGGGAGCACTTGCCTTGAAGAGTGATCACTGAAAGAGTATGGGAATTGGCCATTCTGATGAACCATTCCTCTTTTTTTTTATAGGCAAGAATTACATTTGTACCTAATTTTAATTTGACATCCACTCTGTCATACTTCTTTTCAACTCCTCCCTACTCTACAGTTTTTCTTTGTCTCTTCAAGTACTTTCCCTTTTTACTTCTTTCCACTGGCAGTCAGTATAATCCAGTACCCTTCTTTCCAAATTTCTCTGTTCCATTCTGCATCTACTCATAGTGGCAGAGCACAGCCCTCATGAGGAAAAGATGCAGACTGAGACTGAGATGAACCTCAGCTTTTGTTTTTCAGCTCTCTTTTTTGCCTTCTCCTGGCAACCTGCTGCTTTCCATGCCACTGACAGCAATGTATGCCCGTTTCTGAGGAAAAGGCTTGAAAACTGCATTTGATGCTTTATGAAATATAAATATAGCATATATGCAGGATTTGGCAGGTAGTATTTAGGATTTAGTAGATGTTCGTGAGGCAGTGGATGTTTTACATATCAGTCTTATACAGGAAGTCTAAGGGAAAGGAACATTGTGTTTTCCTGAAACATTTTATTCTCAAAGTGAAAATTCAGTGGCCATATACTTCCCTTATTATTCGTGGCACAGTTCCCTGAGTGTCATTTTGAAATATCTAAGGTCTGAACTGAATCTGAATTTTGAAGATTACAGGAAAATTAGTGATAGAACAAGACAGAATGGCCTCCTGCTGCACCAGGGTATGTTTAGGCTAGACATTAGAAAAAAAAATGTCACTGAAATACTGGCCAAGCATTAGAACAGGCTGCCCAGGGAGGTGGTTGAGTCACCATCCCTGGATGTATTTAAAGGTCATTTAGATGTGGCATTTAGCAATACGGTTTAGTGGTGAACTTGGTAGAATAGGGTTAATGGCTGGACGTGATGATCTCAAGGATCTTTTCCAACCTGAATGATTACATGATTTGAAGACCTTTTACACCTTTTACCTGCATCACCCTGAATCTGTGGTGACCTACCTTCCCATATAGTCCAGCCCTGCTGCCCCACTGGGCATAGGGAGGAGATAAACCAGGTGAATGCTTTGTATCTTTAGAGAGGTTTTAATGAGGTGTGTCATCTGAGATGCTCATGGTACCTATGACACCCCACAAAGTAGTTTATGCAGCTAGGGTCTCATCCCACCCCTGATCATGTGTGTATTTGCCATTTGCTTTAAATTGAGGTCGTCTACATTTCTGAACAACAGAAAGTTCTTGAATAAACAGGCATCACAACCCGAAACAAAAGCCAGTTGGACCATAGTATTTTGCTATTTCCTTGCTAAGCATTTATTCTTTTTATCTATTTATCTGTTTTCTGCCAATTCAATCGGTTTTTAGAATGACAACATTTTATCACACAACAGATACTGCATATTTTATTTTTAGTAGTGGACTTACTGGTTACACATATTGAAAGGAATAAAAGAAACCAAAGAATGCAAGACTCTGAAGTTCTATGCTTTAATTTTCCCTTGATCTGAATGAAAACAGGTGGTCAGTAAGGTTAGGATAAATGCTACAAGAAAGGCCATATTTCATGTACATAATGCTTTCATTCACACTGGGAAATGGGAAAAAACCTCAAACAACAGCAGCTGTTCTCAGTTATGAACACACATCCTACTCTTCTGTTTGTTAAAGATTTTATGGGCATTTAAGGAAAAGTAGCAAATGTTTATGAAATTAAACTCTTCTGAACAAACCTATTCCCCCTCCCCCAAATATGAAAGTTTTGTTTCAGAATCCTCTTATTTATAGCAGCACTTTCAAAACCAGATTGCTTAAAGCTCTGATGCAGTCATTTGTACAACTAGTTAATATTGTATTTGATTATGTTTGACAGAATTTTTAGAATTTATTACTTACTTCCATAGAGTTGGGTAGGTGCAGGAAAGTGATTTATCATACTGTTTAAGGAATAGCTTACAATGAAGTGTGTTCTGTTGACAGAATGGCTATACACCGCTGCACATAGCTGCCAAGAAAAACCAGATGGACATTGCAACTACACTGCTGGAATATGGTGCTGATGCCAATGCTGTAACTAGGCAGGGTATTGCCCCTGTACATCTTGCCTCTCAGGATGGCCATGTGGACATGGTGTCATTGCTTCTTACCAGAAATGCCAATGTGAATCTCAGCAACAAGGTGAGTATTCCTCCTCTTTATGGCTGAGGCCATAAACAAACATGGTGATAAGAAGGACAGGGGCTTGCGATTAAATTGTGTTCACTGTGATTGTCATGTTATGACAACCATCGCAGGTGTTTGAATACACAGCATCATTTTCTCTAGCAAATAGAACAGCATTCAGTGTGCCCTGTCACACTGAATCAACCGTATTTCATAGTACTTGACTTTTGATGATAGCACATACTGCAGAAGAAGTTAATCCATCTCCCTTCCTCCCACATTATGTCTGCCAAAATGTGCCCAGAGAGAAAATGTTTGCCTGTAGTGGGCTTAGGGTGTGTCATTTATGAGCCTCCAGGTATTTGCCTGTCTATTAAGCAATGGTAACAAGTAACTTGTTAAAGGAAGCTGATTTTTGTTATGGGATAATAACAGCAAAGTGGTCTGACATTTTGCTCATTAATATAAGTGATTCTTCCTCCCCAGGGACTGTTCTGCAGAACACAGTGAATTTTGGTGTAATTTCTCATGGGGGGCAGGAAATGGAAGTTAGTTTGATTGAGGTTCTAGATATATGAATTTATAGGCTATTGAGTTTGCTCTGTAGTAACAAATGTGCAGCCTTAATTCTTTAAATGCTCCAAAGACATCAGACATGTTGTAAAATGCAGTTTCAGTATCAATTTATGTGGCTTAAGTAGAAAACCAAGCGAAAAAAATTTCACAGAGAATATTTCTTATTCCCAGCAGACAGAAAGACTCAGTGTCCTCTGACGTTGTGGGTGATGCTGCACAGGGCTGCTGTGTTTTCCTGTTTGTAACTTTACAGTTCAGTTATTTTTTGGGCCCTCCTTGAGGAAGCTTCTCTTGCAAATGTTCATTTTTTCCCCCAGTCTCAATCAAGTGTGGGGACTTATGTAGTGCAGGATATACTTTGTATCCCCACAGGGCAATTTGCCATGTAAACCTTCTGGCTATCGTAGTTTTGCTGCTGAGGCTAATACAGACAGCATGATTGTGCCTGCTTGGCATTTTGATTAAGTCCTGCCAGAGGTTAACTATCTGCAACATCCTTCAATCTGTTACTGTCGAGTTGTAATCTCCAGTTTATCATTAATACTGATAACACCACCTTTAGAAAATTGTTCCCTCTGTACTCACTTAAGGATGCACATTTTGGTCTAAGGTCAGCACCTACATTTGAAGCAAAGTATTTGAAGAATACTAGGTTTTGAGTTTTGCAATGGGAATAAAAATAACATTTGTTTCCTACAAGATCAACAGAGTGGTTGGGAGCTGAATACTCAGAGCCTCCCCGTGCAGTTGCTGAGCACTTATTAAATCTTTTTCCAAGGTTTTGCCCACAATATCAAGGCTCCATTAGGTAATTTACAGTGGGTTACTGTTATGTATTTGTGTAATGTGACCCACCGGAGCTATATTGCCATTAGGATTACACGTACCGTACAGTGAGATGCTCTCAGAATAACTGCCTTTGGTAGCAAATCCACTGTGGATATGAGTTTGGGTTCAAGGGTAGGAAGCTTAGAGAGTGTAGAGTTCTGCCAGTTGCATCAGCTGCTGCCACCTGCTTTTCTATCACTGCCGCTAAAGACAGAACAAACAGGAGGAGAGAACAAAAAGACCCATAATTTGCAAATAAAGGATATTCTTTCCCATTCCTAACAACATTCCCTCAGCAGATTCTCACTTTTACCCCTTCTGTCTGGGGTCTTTTACATTTCAGAAAGTTGTATAGCTTTCTGAAGTTCCAAGGGTTTTAGGTCTCAAGGTTCACAGAATATAGAATAGAATAGAATAGAATAGAATAGAATAGAATAGAATAGAATAGAATAGACCAGACCAGACCAGACCAGACCAGACCAGACCAGGTTGGAAGAGACCTTCAAGATCATCGTGTCCAACCTATCATCCAACACCACCTAATCAACTAACCCATGCAACCAAGCACCCTGTCAAGTCTCCTCCTGAACACCTCCAGTGATGGCGATTCCACCACCTCCCCGGGCAGTCCATTCCAATGGGCAATCACTCTCTCTGTGTAAAACTTCCTCCTGACCTCCAGCCTGAACTTCCCCTGGTGCAGCCTGAGACTGTGTCCTCTTGTTCTGGTGCTGGCTGCCTGGGAGAAGAGACCAACCTCTGCCTGTTTACAACCCCCCTTCAGGTAGTTATAGAGAGCAATAAGGTCACCCCTGAGTCTCCTCCTCTCCAGGCTAAGCAGTCCCAGCTCCCTCAGCCTCTCCTCCTAGGGCTTGTGTTCCAAGCCCCTCACCAACTTCATTGCCCTTCTCTGGACTCGTTCCAGCAAGTAAAACAAGGAGATACCCAAAAAGTCATTGTCAGTATATGTGTTCTAGCAAGTCTGTATAATACCTGGGCACAGAGAAATGGAGCTGATGTCAGAGAAATGTACTTTCACCTTTTCTGTTTGTGTTTGAAAATGATCAAGTAGAGGTATGAAAGGTAAGGATGTATCTAAGTGAATGTTACTCCTAGAAAACTTGTAGAAGTGTCAACAATAATTTTTATTTATTCCAAGGACACAAATTAGTAAGGAGGTAAAAAAAAACACTACACAACTTTTTCTTAAAGTGCTATGATTTGCTGTCCCACATTTAATGCCGCATAAAGAAATGTTCCTTGGGTAAAAAGAACATTATAGAATAGAATAGAATAAACCAGGTTGGAAGAGACCTTCAAGATCATCGCGTCCAACCTATCACCCAACACCACCCAATCAACTAACCCATGGCACCAAGCACCCTGTCAAGTCTCCTCCTGAACACCTCCAGTGACGGCGACTCCACCACCTCCCCAGGCAGCCCATTCCAATGGGCAATCACTCTCTCCGTGTAAAACTTCCTCCTGACCTCCAGCCTGAACTTCCCCTGGCGCAGCCTGAGACTGTGTCCTCTTGTTCTGGTGCTGGCTGCCTGGGAGAAGAGACCAACCTCTGCCTGTTTACAACCTCCCTTCAGGTAGTTGTAGAGAGCAATAAGGTCACCCCTGAGTCTCCTCCTCTCCAGGCTAAGCAGCCCCAGCTCCCTCAGTCTCTCCTCATAGGGCTTGTGTTCCAAGCCCCTCACTAACTTCGTTGCCCTTCTCTGGACTCGCTCCAGCAAGTCAACATCCTTCCTAAACTGAGGGGCCCAGAACTGGACACAGTACTCGAGGTGTGGCCTAACCAGTGCAGTGTACAGGGGCAGAATGACCTCCCTGCTCCTGCTGGCCACACTGTTCTTAATGCAGGCCAGGATGCCATTGGCCCTCTTGGCTGCCTGGGCACACTGCAGGCTCATGTTCATCCTACCATCAACCAGCACCCCCAGGTCCCTCTCTGCCTGGCTGCTCTCCAGCCACTCTGACCCCAGCCTGTAGCACTGCATGGGGTTGTTGTGGCCAATGTGCAGAACCCGGCACTTGGATGCGTTAAATCTCATGCCGTTGGACTCTGCCCATCTGTCCAGCCTGTCGAGGTCTCTCTGCAGAGCCTCTCTACCCTCTAGCAGATCAACACCTGCCCCCAGCTTGGTGTCATCAGCAAATTTACTGATGATGGACTCAATGCCCTCATCCAGATCATCAATAAAGATGTTAAAGAGGATGGGGCCCAGCACTGATCCCTGGGGGACTCCGCTACTGACTGGCTGCCAGCTGGATGTGACACCATTCACCACCACTCTCTGGGTTCGGCCATCCAGCCAGTTCCTAACCCAGCTCAGAGTGCTGCTGTCCAAGCCATGGGCTGACAGCTTGGCCAGGAGTTTGCTATGGGGGACTGTGTCAAAGGCCTTGCTGAGGTCCAGGTAAACTACATCCACAGGCCTCCCCACATCCACCAGGCGGGTCACCTGATCATAGAAGGAGATCAGGTTGGTCAGGCAGGACCTGCCCTTCCTAAATCCATGTTGGCTGAGCCTGATCCCTTGGCCATCCTGTAAGTGTTGTGTTATTGCACTCAGGATGACCTGTTCCATGATCTTGCCTGGCACTGAGGTCAGGCTGACAGGCCTGTAATTCCCTGGCTCATCCAACCGGCCCTTCTTATGGATGGGCACCACGTTGGCCAGCTTCCAGTCCTCTGGAACCTCGCCAGTGAGCCAGGACTGCTGAAAAATGATGGAGAGTGGCTTGGCCAGCTCCTCTGACAGCTCCCTCAGCACCCTAGGATGGATCCCATCTGGTCCCATGGACTTGTGGGGATCCAGGCGGCTGAGCAGATCACCAACTACCCCATTTTGGAACAGTGGAAAACTATGCTGCTCCCTGGCTCCTTCTGCCAGCTCTGCAGGCCAGCTGTCTGGAAGACATTCTGTCCTGCTGGTAAAAATTGAGGCAAAGAAGGTGTTAAGTATCTCTGCCTTTTCCTCATCCCTTATCACAACGTTCCCCTCCGTGTCCACCAAGGAGTGGAGGTTGTCTCTGCCCTTCCTCTTACTATTAATGTATTTATAGAAGGACTTTTTGTTGTCCTTCACAGCAGAGGCCAGACTAAGCTCCAAATGCGCTTTTGCCTCCCTAATTTTCTTCCTGCAAGACCTAGCAACATCCTTAAATTTTTCACGGGTTGCCTCACCTTTCTTCCAAAGGTGATACACCCTCTTTTTTTCCCTTAGTTCCATTAGAAGTTCTTTAACCATCCAGGCTGGCCGTCTGCCCCGGTGGCTCATCTTCCGGCACATTGGCACAGCCTGTCCCTGAGCCTTCAACAGTTCTTCCTTGAAGTAGGACCAGCTCTCCTGGACCCCTTTGTTTTTAAGGGCTTTATCCCAAGGAACCCTCTGAATTAGTTCCTTGAGTAGCCTGAAGTCCGCCCTCCGGAAATCCAGAGTGGAGGTCTTCTTGCTGCCCTTCCTAGCTTGACCAAATAATGAGAATTCAATTATCTCGTGGTCACTGGCCCCTAAGCACCCTCCGACCACCACATCACCCACCAACCCTTCCCTATTGGTGAAGAGGAGGTCAAGCATAGCCTTGCCCCTGGTAGGCTCTCGCAGCACCTGGGATAAGAAGCTGTCCTCCATGCATTCTAAGAACCTCCTATTTTTCTGGCTTTCAAACTGTAGTTTCTTGTAAATGAATGAATGTGATTAGGATTAACATTACATAGCCAAAGTGGAATGTATCATTTCCTTAAATTCTTACTATCTGAATTTACATTGTGGTATTCGTGTGCCTTCTCTGAAGGTTGTTACTGCTTCTAATTTACAGAGTGGACTGACGCCACTCCACCTGGCTGCTCAAGAGGACAGGGTCAATGTAGCAGAGGTTCTAGTTAACCAAGGAGCTGCTGTAGATGCACAGACAAAGGTATGAGCACTGTTGTCAACAAGTATTATTTCCTTTCAGGGAGGCATGAGCCTGTAGACTGGACTTGTAATAATTTCAGGGTGAAACTGAAATAACAGCAGAGAAACAGTCCTTGTAATTAGCTATTATAGATTGTATTTTGAAAGCTGAGGATTTGTAAACTTGAATGTTTGGTGTTATGTACAGTCTTCCAGCAGGAACATTGCTTCTTTCCAAATATTTAAATCAACAGAGATTTAGATTGTATCCAGTTATCATGTTTCACTGAAGGTGTGTGGAATTGGTCTGACCTTTATGTAAGGAAACTTTCAGAAAAGCCTGAGCTTTCTCTACAGAGAGTCAAGTAATCTTTTACTGTTTGCATACTCTCATCTGCTTTTGGCATATTTTACCTGTTGTCCTAAATAGGCATCCATAGATATGTTCTGTAAACAAAGCCATTGTTCAAGATTGCTTCCTACTTCTACAGCTTCACTCAGCCTTTGTGACTGCATACCTCTGAATTCTTAACGCCCTTTGTTTTGCAAGGCATAGTTAAGTGAGTTACTTCATCCCTGTGGTGGATGGTGTCCCTGCCGGTGGTGAGGGGGTTGGACTAGGTAATCTTTAAGGTCCCTCCAAGCTAAACCATTCTATGAATCTACTTCATCACATGGGTGCATTCTAAGGACCTGACTTTTTCTTGCTGTCCCAAGTTCAGACAACACCATTGTTCTCCTGGCATCCCAGATGTGTCACACCATTCAGGTATGTCAGACTGTCCAGCAATATTATCATTCTATCATCACACTGACTACTAGGAAAGGACTGAATTCATAATCATCTCTGGCTGCAGCTGAGATGATTATAATCTGTTGCAGAGGGAAAAAAACATTATTATGTGAATTTTCCACTGTAATTCCAACTGTATCAGCCCCTGATTTCAATGGCATTCTGACATGAAACTGAAATAGTTCTGCTGAAATCCCAGGAGCTTTTCCAGCTTTACACTTTTGCAACATATCCTCAACCTATACTTTATGGATGAATCAGTCTGAGTCCTTATCTGTTAAAGCATCTAGCAGCAGATGAGATCTGCCCTGATTCATGTTTTGCATGGTTTCCTCAGATGTATGTGGTTACCTTTCTGGAGATAATTCCTACCTGGTTTGGGTTTCTGTAGCAAGACGTTGCAGAACCTGCAAGTTGGTCAATGCTGAATCTCTTCCTGACTCATGTAACTTGTCTGCGTTTGCCTTTCTCCCTCTCTTATCTGTCCCACAAATAGTAAGCAGTCTGAGACATTTATCCTGACAGGTGTAAGCATTCATGAGTTCCCTTTTCCTTCTCTCCAGTGTTTTAACAGGATCCAGCTCTGGACTAGTGACTTTTTAGTCGCATTAGTGTGATGGAAATGTGTAAGATACCATCACAGCTGAGAGGCAGAGCATGTTTATTTGGTCTCAGAGCCAGCCTTGCAGTCATGCGAGCTCTGTACTGAACTTTAAGCCTGGTAGGGTAGCAATGTGGTGGGGCAGGCATGTGACTCTATAGAGACACATGGAAAAGAACTTTCAGTTTATCATTCAGAGATCTCCTCTGGGTGGTGACCTGAATTTCTTCATTGCATCTCTTACCAATTATAAGGTAAAACTATACACAGGCAAAAATATGCAGTCATATTTGGCTGTCTGCAGTGTGAATCCTGCCATCAGTAATAGTCACATAAATGTTAAAGATGCCAACTCTAAGTCCTTTGTTGTTTTTCACCCTCATTTCTCAGTTACATAAATAACTAGTGCAGCTAAGCAATACTTTCCTTGTATTCACTTCCTTCCTTGACACCGTCCCATAGATCCCAGGAAGCTGGGCAGGGACTAACATTGTATTTAAGCATCAAATCACCTGCATGGGAAAGTGTGCATTATTTATCCTGTAGGTCTCTGGTGAAAAGCACCCACAATGGCTTGTCCTGTCTACCATGATAATTTGCCCTCTGTGCTGTAGGGGATTGTCTACTCTTTATGAAGACAGTGCCTACATGCCTTGCAGAACTTGCAGAGTGTTAGAATGGAATGAGCATGACGCTTATTCACTGACTTCTGCAGATTCCCATCTACTGGGTTTGTGCCACAGTGACCAGCTCTCCAGACTTCACACAGTCAGCTATATGGATGTCATTTGTCACTACCACCTGTGACATAAGAAAAGTGCCAGTGCAATGTCATATATTTTAGCATGGAATAGTTTCTAGATAAATTGATTGTCATCTTGAATTCCTAAGGAAAGAGCTGACAAACTCTGAACTTCTTCAGTGAAGGGAAAGTGTTATGCTGTAAGAACTGTCATACCTTAACCATGTGTTCTATGCAGGTGAAGCTTAGATGATTGGCTCATAAAATAGCAGCTCTGTAGTTACAGGCTCTCTTGTTTAGATGGATTAACTGTTCTGCAGAAATAAAAGGTCTGTCCATGCTGCCTCTAAAAACAGCGACACTGGGGAGCAAGATACAGCAACAGCTGAGTTGGCTTCAGAAGCAGTGCTGCTATGCTTGCGTGTTTGCACGAAACCATCCAGCACAGCCAGTTCAGATTCATTACTCTGGACACAGGCTGGCCATCCATGCAATTGACAAGTCAGTGAAATCACATGGGTTAGAGTGTCATTATACTGGGGATCTCTGCTGCTAGCTGTGTCACCACTGACCTTCTGTTTTCCTCATTCAATTTCCATGCACTTTTGTTACATTGACTATTGTGGTCCAGATTATTCAGTAGTCCTTTTTTTCCCCCCCTTCTTTTGTGTTTCAGTTCTCTCCTTCTTATCTTTCTCATTTCCCCAGGTTAAGTAACCATTGATTGTGTCACTCCAGCACAGCATCTGTCAATAGAGGGAGAACACTTACTATCTTAGCAGGTCATTCAGCTTCCTGAGTAGTAACCAATGAGCTATCATCTTCCAATTCTGGTACATATTCTTAATCACCATTTATTTATAACTTACCCTCCCTGTGAAAACATCTAGAGTTTGCAGTTCTGACACATGGGAGTTCTTACTACTGCTCAGGTTCTGAGCCACATGCATGATTGTTGTACTTCAGGTAATTAGAGAAGATTGGACAGAAATACATTTTGTGTCTTGAAGGTATAGCAGGGGATGAAAAAAAAAATCCAATACAGAAAATTTCTTGTGTGGAAGATTAGTCTGGATGATAAAGATCAGTTCAGACTCTAAAACTTATGAGCATTTTCAAAATTGCCCTCAGACCTGAACTATTGCAACTGTGGTTCTCCCTTGGGGTGATTTCCCTCACAAGGATTTTTTTTCCCCTGAATTTCATTGTAGAAAAAGACATGAAAGGAAGAAAATTTGATGGGTTTGAGGTTCATTTATTGATGCTGTTATGGGACTTTTCTGGTTCTGCTGCACCACTTTACTAAATAACCTCTAATCCCAGACCTGCAGGAGTCTGTCTCTGTCAGCATTGAAGAGTGAACACCACTAGTTTAGCATGCAAGAACTAGTGCTTGAGAGGCCATAAAGCTGCCCATGCAACTTGAAGATCAGCTTTTGTTATGTGGTTTTAAGCCTAGCCACGTTAGACTGAGCTCCAATTGACAAGCCACAGAAGACACCTTATCTTAATGCGGGAGAAGAGAATAACAGAATGATCGAAAATGGCGACACTATGATATGTACTTAAGGTGAAACTTCTGAGCTGTTTCAAACCACCTCATATTTAGAAAGCTTTGAATTTATTATTCACAGAAGGTGTGTTTGAGTCCTTCTGCAAAGGCAGCACTTTTTTGTCCATTTTGACATTACCTTTGCGAATCTGAATTTAGGTAAAGATTATTTTTTGATCCTGAAATTCTGTTATGCAGTATCATGCTTAACACAAGGAATGCTCATCTTAGACTTAACATTGGGAGTTAAAAATCAATCTGAAGCCATGCCTGCAAGCAGATTTTCCTTCTCTGATGGCCATATTAAGCATTTAAAAGCTGTACTGGTACATGTGATGTTGCTTTTGTTGCAGAGCTTTTGTGCTGGAGGCTGGCACAAGTAAATATTGTTCCATGGATCAGCAGGTCTCTAGATGTCATTTTTCAACAGTTTATCCCACTGGATAGTGTTATTGTAGAATACAGCACTACCATGATGAGAGACTGGCAAAGGAAGACTGACAAGAGAAGAGTGCTGGCTCAGTCAAGGATGAAAAGTGGGATTTGGAGCTTTGATTTCAGTTCAGATCATTTTACTCAAATAGTTGCTACACTGCACTTGGTGCTGGGCCTCTGCTGGGGGAAGCGATGGTCTCCCAGTCCCCAGTTGATGACTGTCTGGAAAATAAAGCCAGTATTAAGCTGTCTTTTGTTCCCCAAACTGTAGAATTAGTATGAGATAATGGTGACTGAGAGGTCATTATGTTCTTTTGCAGGTTGAGCTGGGCCTTTTATTTCAGATTTATTCAGGGAGATTTATTCATTCAGGTCTGCCTGCCTTGTTCTGACAAGAGCCCCATATAAGCCTGAGAGCTACAGAGGTTCATATTAGCAGTGCAGTTTTCCAATTGGAATATCTAATTTTCAGTGGCAGAAAAAGATAGGAAGGAGGCAGGGAGGGTGGGAAGTGCTATGGAGAATTGCATTCATAGCGAACAAACACTCAAGATACAGATAGCTTCAGTATATCTTCATGGTACATTATTTCTCTCTACTTGGCTCTTGGTACATGCTTGGTTGTTATTAAGGCAATTTTTGTGGAAATTTCCAGCCTAATAATGTACAATAATAATGTAATAATGAGCCTTTACAAGGTACTGCAACATGTTAGGCCTTGATTCAACAAAGCAGTAAAAGGTGTGTGTACGCCTAGGTTTGCCTTTTTCATTCAATCAAGGCTGGATGCTTTTGTGATCTTTGCATCTAGAGCATTTTCTGGCCCTATTAACAATAATGCCACAGCTTCAGTGTTTGACATTCACAGCAGAAAAACAAAACCAGAGCAGCTTGAGTCAGCAGGACTAGAGAGATGCAGTAATTCAAGCTGTTAAGATTTATGATTATTGCCAGTGGAGGATATTAAAGTAATTCACTGACATGATATAAAAGGCTTTGGGATGATTTCCCTCCAAAATAAAATACAACAAATAAATTTGAAGGGCTAGAGAATAAGAGCTGCTTTGTGTTTGTGTCTACCATTGGCACTGAAAAGCTCAGTGTTTCTGACTTTTTTTTTTGTTTTTGGTGTTTATTCTAGTGGCTTTTGATAAGCTCTTCCCAGCTGCTAACTCACACATTGCTGCTCATTCTTTGAAGCAGCTAGAAACAGCATGGCAGCTGACTGCCAAAAGGTGCATTAGATGTGCATTAGAGCTATGTCAGACAAAACCCCTGATTTTCCTTGAGGTATCTTTTATAATATTAGGGTGCCTAGTAAGACTCTTGGAGCTTTGCTAGTAAATATAACCCAAACTGATGTGCAGAAGTGTGTATAATTGTGGGACTGGCTGTGTTTTGTTTGGGTCATTTGTTTGTTTTTTTTCTTTATTAATAAGCTTTTGAAGCAGAATATTTTAGCTTTCTGAGAGAATCAAAGTAGCAACATCAAGCAATCATGAGAATTGCTACTTCTGTAGTTGACTTGGTTGCATAATTGCAGTATCTGAGGGTTTCTGAAAGGTTACCAGAGTCTCTGTATTCCATGAGGACGTTGAGATATAAATGTTATACCTTCCTGAGCTAGAAACAGTTGAATGCATGACTCATTACTTCAGCTGACAAGGAAAGGATATCCTTTCTGGGTTTCTGGCATTAAAAAGGCATTTTGCTAATGAGTTGACCAGTGTCTTCACTACAAACATTACAGACTATAAATATGTGAGATGTCCTCTGGTGGTTGATGAGATCTAACATGCTCAGTGAGATGTTATCTGCCCTGTCAGATCTCTGTCACTCTGCTGTCAGTCACTGTGTGCTGCATTGGGCATTGCCTCCTCAAGCACAGCATGATGTGAGATGACCACAGGGGATGGCAAACTTGAAGTTCCCAGGGAGTTCAGACAGGAAGCTGATATTTTGCCACCAGGTTAGCAGGTGCCCACATCACTTACTCAGTACATGTGTGATGCCTGTAGCAGAGAAGCTGCCCTTCAGTGCATGCTCCTCCAGCTGCAATACCTGACCAGGTCAGCATCACCAAAAATCTTCAAAGGGAACCTACTTCAGCATTAACTCTGGGACACCAAAAGCTGTAGAAGGGAGAATAGTGACCTAGTGACCATGTCACCATAGAAATGACATGATTTCTACTACACATTTGGAGGGGAAAGGAAAAGATTTCACTTAATCTATAATTGAAACATGGGGCTGGTCAGGAGCGACAAAGTGTATCAATAATTACTCCTCTAGCCCATTTATGAAAGTACCACATATAAATCTTTGTGTATAGTATTTGTATAAGAAAAATGAAGTTGTACTGAAGTAATCATTGGGGGTTGATAGCTCCTTCTTCAATATGCATTGTTACAGGCTGGAGAGAGGAGCCTTTATAGATCATTTAAAAGAGAAAGCTGAGATCAGCTAGTCTTGGCTTTCTGATCCTCTCCAGATTTTAATGTTTTAGAGTTATTAGCAGGGGGTCCCAGCAGGTGGCCCTTGACTTTGGATTTAATCTCCCCAGTTGGTTTTATGATGTTGGATTTTTGTTAACCTTGCAGGTCATGCTAAGAGGTCTCTATTTTGAAGGGGGAGAGGGAATTAAGTTCTTGTATGAGAAGTTTTCATACTATTAACTGATGTTTTGCTAGTTTGGCCATGCCTTAATGTGCGTTTATATTTGGATGTGTAGGAGCAAGGGCCGTAGAAGTTTGATGTACATAGCTGTGAGTAAACTCAGCATTCTGCTGAAGACTGAAGAATCTGGCCAGTTCAGGGATTTCTGATAGATTCAGAACCCAAGCACTCCTAGTAAGCTATTAGGCCAGTTCTAAGCAGTAAGTGCAAATTGAGGTCCTGGTGCTCAGACTCTTGCCAGTGTGTGCAGCTATTCTGCAGGAAAAGTTTCTTGTAGTCATTTGGCATCTGATCCAATATTTCCATAAGTCAGTGGAAAACCTCATTCTGCTGATGCCACTGGAATTTAGATCCAGTGCTGTTTCTTGCAATGATTAACTCATCCTGGTTGTCAAGCCTAGTAGTTTCTTTAGATGGCAAAAGGTATATAATTAACTGAAGAAAAAATACACACCCTAGTTTAAAGTAACTCACAGCTACCATCTCCTAGCATATGGTCATACAATTGAAAGTAGGTAACCTTGGGCAGAAAGGCAAAATTACATGAAAAAATAATCCTTCTAAACCCATGGACACTTGTAACTTCACATCTGAGGAAACAGTTCACATTTGAGGTTTTCACTTGCTTTCTTCTGGGCAGCTTTGATCTCATGGTTTGAATGTGTGGCATAATGGTGTCTCCTGAAACCCAGGCTGACTTGCCTCTTCAGTGCATTCTGCTAAGATGTCTAACCTGGTCATGAAATGGATGTAAGAACGAAGGATGATAGGCTGCATTTTAACTCCCTTTGTGCCTCTACCTCTTGGGCACCAGGCTTTTATTTTTAGAGCAGGAAAACAAAGGCCCTTTTTTACCTTTAAAAAATTATGTTTGCTACTACTTTTGACCACTGCTTGATCAATACAAGACTAGTCCAGTTTTCATTGTTTCTACCCACAAGGTTGGCTTTTGTATCTAGTTCCTGATCATTCAGTCTCAAGCAATGTGTCTTCCTGCTGGCAGCATGGCTGCTTTGAGCACTACCAAAGCCAAAGCACAATCATATTGGCCATGTTTCCCCATCTATATTATAATTGACCTTTTTGCCACTGAAAGTAATGATCTTCAACAGCCTCACCTCTTACCCTCTGTCTGAAGCAGAATTCCTGTAGATTAACAGCAGTGCATGTTTACAGCATATTTTACTGTAAGTTTAGTGTACTTGGGTTCCTCCTATCAGATATGATTTTTACAGCCTAGCCATTGATGTTTCCATTAAAAATGGTAATGGAACACGGGGCCAATATTGCATTGGAAGTCCCACAGTGTAGCACAAAGACATATTATACTGGCAATGTAGTTTCATCCTGCTTGTAAAGTGGTGAAGCCCCATGTGACCACTGGCTGAGATGTCCCTTCTGACTTATCAGAGCCTATCAAGTCGGCCCATGAAACCTAACCTTTAAAGTAGGAGGGAGGTTTGGGGAAAAGTGGCTTCTCTCCATGACATGGAAAAAAATGGCAAGTGTCCAATTTAGAGGTAGGCATTTGTACAGGTCTAGATTGAATATTTGTTAAGGAAGAAGAGATAGGGTTGTCTTGCCGGGAGGATGAGAAAGGAGATTTTTACTTCAAGAAAGATAATCTAATAATTTCTAATATGTTTAGCACCTCAGGTAAGTCTAACTTTTTCCAACCTTTTAACTCATTCTCGTGGACTGAGATAACAAAATGAGCAGCAAGAGCAAGCTTTGATCCTCTTTGTTGCATTGTATGTTAAATGTTAACTGTTGATTAAAGTGTTCAGTACAATGGACAGGCTTCAACATACTGTTTGACTGACTTTAAATACGTGGGTTTTAATGTGAGTGTGAGTTCAGAGTCAGCCTAATGACTTCTGCTTTGCTACCAGTAGTTTTTTTTTAAACCAGTATGAGTTTGTTGTTTTTTTTTTAATCTTGTCAGGTTTTTAGTGACATTATCACACTGTAGGAGCACCAAGCAAATGAAGCTCATTGTGAAAGGAATTATACATAGATGTATTTAAAAGGGTGGGCTCTGCCCCAAAGACAGAGTCTGACCATTGCCAGGGAAGGCAAATCTTTAATCAACATCACATTGAGATGGTGAAGATTACAGAAGAATAAGGTGTTCAGACAGGGTAGCAAAGAATGAGGCTTGAATCAACATTCATGAGAAGTGTGTTTGTTTTCCAGGGTTGAACCATTTTTCACCTAGGCCAAAGAAATAAAGCTTAATGGGATTTTCACTGTTTCATGCCTGGATATTTTGCCAGGGGACATGTGGGATATTCACACTTACTAATTGCTTGTGTTCGTTCTAGATGGGATACACTCCTTTGCATGTTGGCTGCCACTACGGAAACATAAAAATTGTTAACTTCCTACTGCAGCATTCTGCAAAAGTTAATGCCAAAACGAAGGTGAGTTTCCGCCTCTGCCTCACTGGTTGTGTGGAGGCAGCTTGTGTGTCGTGCTCACTGCAGCCTTTCCCTTTCCCTCTGCCTGCAGAACGGGTACACGCCGCTGCACCAGGCTGCGCAGCAGGGGCACACCCACATCATCAACGTCCTTCTCCATCACGGTGCAGCACCAAACGAGCTTACTGTGGTAAGTGCAAGGGGAACACTGTGAGGCCATCGCTTTCCCCTTGGGCTTGGCTGTCCCACCCCATATAAAGCATCTGAGCAAGGGAAATGTGAAAAATGTGTTTGTGGTGGGAGAGGAAAAGAGCAGAGGAAGCCTGTTCCCATCGCCCCCACATCCTCTATGCCATCATCTCTTCCGAACCTTCAGCAAATATCTGAAAATCTTTTCATCTTCACCCCATTTCTGTAGAGTTAAAAGCTACTCAAAATATATTTGTTTCAGTCACAAATATACAAGCATTTATTTGACCTTTATTGTGCATTCTATAGTTAATTAACCATCTCTACACTTTTCCTTACTAACATTCAACTTTTTTTCCTTTTCCTTAATGTTTCAATTGCTAGAATGGAAACACTGCCCTCGCCATTGCTAAACGACTTGGCTACATTTCAGTTGTTGACACATTGAAGGTGGTGACAGAGGAGACTATGACTACAATTGTAAGTATAGTTTAGTTCTGCAGTGAATGGAAGAATTTTTCCTAAGCCAGTGTATTCAGCTTTGTTTAGTTACATGTCTACTGAGATTTCAGTTTAATTTCCACCTATTTCCTCATTTTTAAGGTGGTAGAGCCTATTAGTATGCATGCAGAAAGAGTACCAACTGAACAGAAAATTGACAGTGTAAATGACTGGTCATAGCTGCCATGGGTTGTTGGATTTTTGTTGTTGTTGTTTTAGGTTTGTTTGGATTTGGTTTGGTTTTTGCACATCTAATCGTTTAGGGCACAAACCACATGAATACAAACTGGTTTGTAGTTAAAAAGACATTCCCATACAGTGTAAATAGAAGCTGCTTCTGCCTTTTGAGAATGTTTGCCAAGGGACTGATGTACAATGGCTTGTATTTGGCCAAAAAGAACTTAATCAAATTTAAAAAGTGATTGGAATTTACTTCAAAGCAACTCATTGCATAGTTTCTAGCATCTTCTGATGGATACTGAAAGGCTGTCTTCTGCAAAGCAACCACAGTCAGCTCCTGCGATCCCAGATATCCATTCACAGACATGTAGGAAGTCCAGCTTGTCTGTCTTCCTGGTCAGGAAGGCTTACCACAGCACTAGCTAGGATAAATTAAAAGGACTAAGCAATGGTCATTGTTTTGCTTGGAAAAGGCCTTTTAGATCATTGAGTTCAATCATTCTCTAACTCTACCAAATTTGGTGCAAAACCATGTCCCTCAGCACTACATCTGTTTTTCTTTTAAACACCCCTAGCCACCTTCCTGACAATCCTGTTCTTGCATTGGAGAGCCATTTCAGTGAAGAAGTTTCTTCTAATATCCTATCTAAAGCCCCCCCCGGCACAATTTGAGGGCATTTCATTTTATCCTGTAACTTGTTGCTTGGGAGAAGAGTCCAATACCAACCTCATTCCAGCTTCTTTTCATGTAGCTGTAGAGAGCAATAAGGTCTCACCTCAGGTCTTTCTCGTAAAGATATTTTGTTCACTAACATTTTGCTATATTGCTCTTTGGAGAGAACAGTTTTCTGAGGTGTGGAGTCCCCATGCACTAGTAGTAAAGACAAAATTTGTCCTTTAGAACATAAACTCAGAGTACTGGCTCCAAATTTGCTTTTTCATTTCTGCATTTTTACCCCCTGATTGAAAAGAAAAAGAAAAGTTTCGAACCTGTGTATTTTTAGGCATTATCAGAGACAGAAATTGTTGCTGATTGTTCCATATTTTGTCATCACCCATTGTGTGGTCTACCAGTGCAAACACGTGGTTACAATATGATGAGTATTTGGGATGACAGGCAGATTTTAGCTCTGCTACTGCATATGCATTTTCTTCTTGTGACTTTCTTGGCTGTGGTCTATAATTCAGTAGCTTACAGAAAATCCACCACATAAAAGACAAATTTCAGGACTGTAAGTATAAAGGAATATGACCAAAACATTTTTTTTCTTCATACAGTTTCTCTCTAGATTTTCTTAGGAACACATTTCTGTCTAGAAAGATTTCAAAATAGATTTCCACAATGAAAAACTTGATTGATTATATGGGGTTTGAATGATTGCCTAGTATAAAACTAGGTAGCTGCAGGAAAAGTAAATCCACACTTTTATGCTAAGAACTCCTGATATCACAAGGTCATTCTGAGCTTCTAGAATCAAGAACCTGGGGGAGTTTGTGTTGCATATGGTGACTGATCACTTACATTCCATAGATGAGGGAGAGTAGAGAGATGGTAGGTTAGACTGCATTGTGTTGGAAGAAATGTTACATGGTGAAAGGTCTACACCATCCCAAATACCTCCACTCAAGAGAAGCCCAGTAATAATTTCCATTAAATTCACAAAATGGTGCTTATCCATCACAAGTGCATAATTGTTAGACTTTGGAAGTCTAGACACAAAATCTGATTTACAGCTGAGAGTCTTAAAAACTCAATATGACTACTGAGACTTATTTTTTATAAGCTTGTGTCTAAACAACATCCAAAGCTAAATTTAATGAAACCAGAGATGAACATAGCTGATTTTACTGTAATTCATGCTCAAACATAAATTAAACAATCCAGTAGTGCCTGAAAAACAAAGTCCTGTGATTTTGCTGCTTTAGCAACAATTCGTTAAAAGCTTTGCTAGAACTTTCCACAAAATTAAATAAGTGTGAGAATGCAGGAGCTCTTCTGATAATATGAAGTGATGGCAGTAGCCCAAGAAACACAAACTGCCAAGTGAGTATTCACAAGGTTAGAGAAAAACTGAAATATTTGAAAATAAATGAAAATGGAAAAGCTCCTGAACTTGTTAATGATTTCTCATATGTATATGAAGAATGAGAAGTAGTGGTGATTAAAAATAATATAGTACAAAATTTCCATAATGACAGGACTGGATTTTGGGTTGGAGCTTGGGGTTTTCTTGGTAGGAGATTTTGCTTTGCCTTCTTTCTCTTCTCTTCTCTTCTCTTCTCTTCTCTTCTCTTCTCTTCTCTTCTCTTCTCTTCTCTTCTCTTCTCTTCTCTTCTCTTCTCTTCTCTTCTCTTCTCTTCTCTTCTCTCTTCTCTTCTCTTCTCTTCTCTTCTCTTCCTCTTCTCTTCTCTTCTCTTCTCTTCTCTTCTCTTCTCTTCTCTTCTCTTCTTCTCTTCTCTTCTCTTCTCTTCTCTTCTCTTCTCTTCTCTTCTCTTCTCTTCTCTTCTCTTCTCTTCTCTTCTCTCTTCTCTTCTCTTCTCTTTCTCTTCTCTTCTCTTTCCTCTTCTCTTCTCTTCTCTTCTCTGCCTTGCCTTGCCTCTGCCTTGCCTTGCCATTGCCTTGCCTTGCCTTGCCTTGCCTTGCTCTTGCCTTGCCTTGCCTTGCCTTAGCTTTGCCTTTCCTCCCCTTTCCTCCCCTTTCCTCCCCTTTCCTCCCCTTTCCTCCCCTTTCCTCCCCTTTCCTCCCCTTTCCTCCCTTTCCTCCCCTTTCCTCCCCTTTCCTCCCCTTTCTCCACTTTCCTCCCCTTTCCTCCCCTTTCTCCTCCCCTTTCCTCCCCTTTCCTCCCCTTTCCTCACCCTTTCCTCCCCTTTCCTCCCTTTCCTCCCTTTCCTCCCCTTCTTTCCTCCCCTTTCCTCCCCTTTCCTCCCCTTTCCTCCACCCCTTTCCTCCCCCTCTTCCCCTTGCCCCTCTCTCTTCCCCCCTGCCCCCCCCCCCCCCTTCCTCTCCCCCATAATGCCACTGGGCTTCTTGAACAGTAACTCTGCAGGATCTCCTGCATGACCTAAAACTCTACCAGTTCTTGTTGTGCTGTCTTCCAGCTGGAAAATAAAATGTGCACGTGTGTGTCATTTGTGGGATACACGAGGCATTCTATGAACAGATTTCAGGCATTTGTAACATTTTTTTTCCCTGCTTCTATTTTTTTGTTTTCCTGGTCTTTGAGTCTGAATCAATACAAGCAATCAGGATGAAAATCAACCAACCACTTCTAAGTGTCTTTAATGCACAAATTCCTTAAGGGGTATCATTTAGCCTGCGTGTGGTTGCAATTGTTCTCATATTGTAGGAGAAAGGAAGAAGACACAATGTCATGCTGAGGCACCTCTGAAAAAAATCACATAGATTAAGCCTGCTTCCAGACTGCAGCCATACTTTCCTCATAAAGTTTAGTTTAAATAGAGATGATATATATATTCCTGCTCAAAATTTAGGTGACTATTTTAAAGAGTTCTCATAAACCCCCTTAGTCTGAAACTCTTTTCTGTGTATTTGCTTCTTCCTTTGATAGCATCTGTGCCTTCAGTTCATGCTTTTTCTGCTGTAAAAATATGAGTCCAGTTTAAAACACAAATACAATATTGCCTGTTTCTGTAGTCTTTTATAATGCATAGCTCAATTAAATACAAAGCTAAAAAAGAAATTGTTTTGCAAACTGCAGACAAAAATATGTCCTACTTTGCATTTAATTTTTAAAGTAACCATAATTTTAAGGAAAAAGATGTCTGCACTCTGAAATTGGTTTTTTTCTTCCCTTGACAGACTGTTACAGAAAAGCACAAAATGAATGTACCCGAAACCATGAATGAAGTTCTTGATATGTCTGACGATGAAGGTATGAAAAATTCAACAACTTCTTTAGTATATTTCTGCAGCTTTTTGTTTGAAGAAATGTTTGTTTTTAAAAAATGTGGACAGACAAACCGTCATTAGTTAGCTACGGGTCTTTACACCTTCATTATTATTTGACATTGATCATTTTGTTGACACATGTCTATGCTTTTATTTAATTATTCTGTTTATTATTAAATCATGCAGTTCGTAAAGCCAATGCCCCTGAAATACTCAGTGATGCTGAATATTTGTCAGATGGTGAAGAAGGTATTTCTGGCATTTTTGTATCGCACTGATATTTACTTGAAGCTTCTTCCTTTTATTTAGTCTGTCTGAAAATTAATCCTTTCAGATAATTCTCTAACACTAATTTCTACTTTACAATTAAGAATGTTTTGAAAATCTCTTTTTGAGCTATTGCTGATAACACTCTTAACTTTTTCTGAATTTCTTACTCTTAATTTTTTTTTAATCAATTTACCTTCACTTTCCTGGAAGAGTCTTTTTGCTGTTGCCTTACATAAAGTAGATAACTGTTTTATTATTGTAAATGAAAAAACAAATATTGGACAAAAGGGTCGCATATCAGAAGACTTTGGATGAAACCCTGCATCTGGATCGAGGCAATCCCAGGCACAAATACAGGCTGGGCAGTGACTGGCTGGAAAGTAGCCCTGAGGAGAGAGACTTGGGGGGTGCTGGTGGACAAGAAGGCTCAACATCAGCTCTCAGTGTGCACTTGCAGCCCGGCAAAGCCAATCAGACTCCTGGGCTGCATCAGGAGAAGGGTGTGGCTAGGGAGGTCGAGGGAGGTGATCCTCCCCCCTCTACTCAGCCCTGGTGAGACCCCACCTGGAGTACTGTGTCCAGTTCTGGAGCCCCTATTACAAGAGGGATGTGGAGGTGCTGGAGCGTGTCCAGAGAAGGGCCACAAGGATGATCAGAGGGCTGGAGCACCTCTCCTATGAGGACAGACTGAAGGAGTTGGGGGCTGTTCAGTCTGCAGAAGAGAAGGCTCCAACGGTGACGTAATTGTGGCCTTCCAGTATCTGAAGGGGGCCTACAAGAAGGCTGGGGAAGGACTTCTAGGATTTGTCAGGTAGTGATAGGACTAGGGGGAATGGAATGAAGCTGGAGGTGGGGAGATTCAGGCTAGATTGTGAGGAGGAGGTTCTTCACCATGAGAGTGGTGAAACCCTGGAATGTGTTGTCCAGGGAGGTGGTTGAGGCCCTGTCCCTGGAGGTGTTTAAGACCAGGCTGGATGAGGCTCTGTCCAGGCCTGATCTAGTGTGGGGTTGTCCCTGCCCATGGCAGGTGGGGTTGGAACTAGATGATTCTTGTGGGTCCCTTCCAACCCTGAATGATACTATGATACTATGAAACAGGCAGATAGTGAAAGTGAACAGCAGAATGGATGAGTTTTTGGTTGTTTGCTTAAACCCATGGGCATTAATTCGGGTGTGTGAAATGGTTGATTTACATTGACAGTGGACCCTTAGAATGGAAAAAAAAAGTATTTTCTGGTTGGATTTTTAACAAATATTTATTTCAGATGTGACATTCAGTTTTAAAACAATCAGATTACATTTTGTCCTGCATTGAACTCAACATGTTGATGTATATTAGTGCTAAGGAAGAAACCTAGTAGCTGAGATTTGCATCTATATCACCCTGAAGTAATGTGGATTCTGTGAATTGGCAATGAATCATAGAATCAATAAGGTTGGAAAAGACCTCAAAGATCATCAAGTCCAACCTGTCACCCAAGACCCCATGACTACTAAACCATGGCACCAAGCACCACATCCAATCCCCTCTTGAACACCTCAAGGGACAGTGACTCCACCACCTCCCTGGGTAGGACATTCCAATGGCAAACAACTCTTTCTGTGAAGAACTTTCTCCTCTCCTCAAGCCTAAACTTCCCACTGGCGCAGCTTGAGACTGTGTTCTCTTGTTCTGGTGCTGGTTGCCTGGGAGAAGAGACCAACTCCCTCCTGGCTACAACCACCCTTCAGGTAGTTGTAGACAGCAATAAGGTCTCCCCTGAGCCTCCTCTTCTCCAGGTTAAATGATCCCAGCTCCCTCAGCCTCTCCTCATAAGGCTTGTGCTTGAGGCCTCTCACCAGGCTCGTTGCCCTTCTCTGGACATGTTCAAGAGTCTCAATGTCCTTCTTAAATTGAGGGGCCCAGAACTGGACACCATACTCAAGGTGTAGCCTAACCAGTGCTGAGACCCTCTGCTTAAAGGGCTGAAGCTCTCTGCTTAAAGTGTCTCTAAAATTTCCTGAGCTGTGGGCACTTGCAACCTGCTTATCCCAGCTCACTCCTTGGTGCTGGGCACATTTGACGTGACTTTGGTGGTGCCCAAGTGTTAAAAGCTCCTTTGGCAACTGCTTCCCTTGGCCAACATCCCCTGTTAGGTCAGACCTCCTCATCTTTGAATGCATGGGAGTCTGTGGCAGCATCCTGAAGGTGGGTTTTTTGAGTCCCAATTCACTTTCAGTAATTTTTTTTTCTTCACTTGCAGGAAAACAAGTGACCAGGTTCAATTTTCTTGTGTTTTTGTCTACATCCCTAGTGATATATTTACTTTTAATTTTTACAGCATCTAAGCAGTAAGGTGTCGAAGATATTTAGCTAAGTTCATTGCAGGCACCTCATGTTAAATTTGTTCATTGAGACTTTTGGTTTGTTTTCAGTTTGTCCTTGTGTTCCTATTGCTGCTGTTTCAAATGGAGGGTGTTCTTATCTCATATCTGGGCTTTCTAAATAACTCCTTTAGATAACTGTACTGCTTAAAATACAGTATTGTTTTAACTGACTGGAACACAGATGCAGAATGGTGCTAGTTAACAGAGGCAGTAACTGTTGTCCTATTCCACTCCATAGCACATGGACAGGTACAGATGAGAAACACTCCTATGTGAAATCTGAATATTAGAGCCAAAGATGTAAAATGTGGCTTTTAATGTACAGGGTCATCTTAAAGGCCAAAACTGGAGAAGGTTTTTACAGTCACTAACTTTCAGTTTAACAAAAAACCAAACCAACCTGAAAATTAACAGTGCAGGTAATGAAATCAATTCCTCACCTAGAGACTGTTCTCCACCCACATTGTCACTAGGGGAGCCAAGAGACTGGCTTTTATATAACAGGGTAATTTTTTAATCCTAACACTGAAAGGGAGCTCTCAAACCAAATAATTGGTATTTCATTAATCTATGCTGAAGCATTTCAGTGTGCAAGGCACATCATGAATTAGAAGCTTTGAGGTAATAACCACTGAGGTGTCTCTCTTTTCTGACCTGCACATCCGTCAAGACAATATACTGATGCCCATCCCCACAACTCCTGAGTGTTGACAGAGTATTTATGTACAGTGCTTCCACTTACACCAATTGAAATAAACATGTTCAAGATGGCAATACATTCTGACAAATCTCATAGCCAGGGTGCCAGCTTCCAAATTAGAGACGCACAAATCTACCAACCAAATCTGAGCTCTCCCTTACCTGGCGAACGTTCATGTCATCAGTGAGAAAAAGAGAGATTTCTTAATATGCCACAGTCCTCAAGGTTTCTCTCATAAGCAAAATTGAAGACTTGGAAAGTAGAATCACAGAGCTCAGAGGCAAATGTCAGGAAACTGTTTCCTTTTGTTTATATCTTGGTGTGCCCACTAAACAATTAATTACAGGGAAATTGTGTAATTTCTCTTCCCTGATGAGGACAGTTTGGTTTGAAGTCAATTTTTAAAGATATTGCTAATTCTATAAATGTGCAAGAACTGGATCCTCACCATCTCCAGATATCAGCTGACACCCCACACATTGGGCAGATGGGAGTCCTGTGACCACAGGGCTGGTGGGCAGCTGGGAATCAGCCACACTAAGGCCCAACCTCAGCCTTCTGCAGGAGGCCTGGAGGGAACCCCTTCCTTTGTGGTCTCTGCATGCTCAGCCTTGGAGCACCCCTCCGGAAAAGTGGAGGAAGCTGGAGCTCTGCTGTGACTGCTTCAACCCAGCAATAAGCTGCACTGCTGTCCCAGAAGTGAAGAGACAGCAAGCAATAGAAGATGGTACAGAGAGTGATGAGCCTATGTGAGGAGCAAAGAGAAAAACCCCAAACCAAAAAGCATTTCAGGTGTTGACAATGCAGAGTCATTGTCAAGAAACACTGATTTTTTAGTTTGTTGTTTCTTTTTTATTTAGTTTTTAGTAGATAACAAACTTCTGGGTGTAAATAAGGACAGTCTTTTAAACCCATTTAATGGAGATTCTTCTCTCAGCAGGAGTAAGCATCATGCTAAGTAGTCCCTGGCAGATTAGACAGATGTCCTAACAGGATGAGTGTACACTCCCTGATCCCTGAGTAGGTGCTGAGATACAGCAGTTTAAGTACATTTAAGACAGGTCAGGGCATCCCCAGGCATGAAAGTCTGTTGTTAATCATTTTAGGAGGCATTGATTTATTACATTTTTATGCTCAGATTTTTCTGAGCTTCTTTGTCGCCATAAAATTGTACAGATTCACAAAAGACTCAGCATTGCAATAATAGCTGTTCTCCCTACTTGTGTGAAAACAAAATCTTGGCTACAACTAGAAGCATTCTGCTTTTCACTGTGGCTATACCTCTTCTGCCACTAGGCAGCTCTGGACAGGCTGTGGCAAGGGAGTGGCCAAAGTTTCAGGGCTCTTCAGCAAAGCCAACAATGTGTCCATTTGGATCCCAGGCTATGATTACATTTTGTTTAAGAACTTTTCCCAAGCCACATAATACCTTCTGTCCTGCTGCCAGAGCACCTGTATTTTTCAATGTCCTCTACAAAAAGCACCTACCCTTGAGCTCTTACAGTACCAGCTGTGGGAGACATGCTGAGGGACCAGAAACATGGGAAAAGGTGATGAATCTCCACAAGAACAGAAAGTGGTATCAGTAAAACCAGTTTCAACCTAGAAGTGCTGCTCTTTCTGCAACAGGTAGTTGAATTGTGACTCCTTATACACATCCTTGGTGGAGCAAATGCAAAAAATTTACATGAGATTAAACTGTAACTGAAGGAAATTTAAGAGAGGAAAAAAAAGCCCTAAACCTGCTCATGACTATACAAACCTCTTGTGCTTAAATCAGTTCCAGCTAGAAAACATCCCAGTGGATTTCCACTGTTTCATGTTCTTACATTCTGCTATGAAGTTGTGGCTGCTGTAAGAAACAGGGTATGCTAGAACTTGCGGACTTTTGCTGTGACCTACTACGGCTTTCCTTTCCTGGATTTTGAATGGTTTCTTATGCTTTTGGTAGCTGTTTGCTCTGTTAACACAGACATCACCTTTCTTCAACATGTGACGTGTTATGAAGGAAAGGATGGTGATTGCAACAAAGAAGTGTAGTGCTTGCTTTCTTTAGTGTTTTTTTCATCAGTGCCTCACTTTTTGATGCATTTCTCTATTATTTAAGTTCAGAGATTAATTTTGTCTTCATTTTTCCATGGCACCTCTCTGCAGAATGTGGAGTGCCTGTGACCTTACCTGAAAGGCAGGGGATTAGGCCGCGGCAACTAATTAAACAGAGTGGGATCGCTGAAACATGCACCACCCATTCTGCTCCAACCTCCCACGATCACAAAACAATGTCTGGAATTCTTTGAAATTACCACTCCTAGATGCAGCATTTCCTTTGATGAGAGCATTTCATCAGAGTAATCCTGCTCGGGCTGGATTAGCTGCAGAGCAGGATCAGATCTAATGTATTTTGCAGCTCAACTGGAATGTATGTTTGTTGGTTTGGTTTGTGGTTTTTGTTGTGGGTTTGTTTGTTTGTTTGTTTGTTTTATCATTGCCTTTGACAAATGATGCTCCTAAAGAAAATCTCTCGCCTGTTCCTTAGAATGGCGCACTGCTTCTCTTCAGGTGCGGTAAGGGCAGAAGTCTCCCCGTTCACTGGCCTTGTTAGTAGCTGCTAAAAGCTGCCCGTGGCCCTCACCCTCTCTGGGCCACTACTTCGTCTGCCCAGCCGCAGTCCATTTTCCTCAGGCTTCCGACCCTTCCCTGTGGACACAAGCCCCCCACGCTGCAGGGCGGAGACAGAGGCGGTCGGCCCGGCCGGCCCCAGCCCCGGCCCCGGCGGGGGCGGTCGGAGCGCAGCGCCCTTCCCCGCAGCCCCGCGCTCCCGGCTCGGCCCCGGGATCGAGTTACAGAAAAACGACACCCTCGCAGCACCCCTATTTACATACAAATAACTGGAGTGCCTGCGTTTATGTCACCATTCGAGAGGCTTGCCAAGGGAGGCTGTAATCCAATCAGCAGAAGCTTTAAAGGGATGTCTGTAGAGTGATTAAAAGGGGATTTTTTTTTCATTGCTTTTGTTGGTTGGTTTTTTTTTTTTTCAACTGTAGTAATTATTTTTCATTTTGGTTCATGTTTGCAAAGAACTTTGATCTGAGTTGAACGGACAAAGATGCACATGTCCTAAAATACATACGAAGAGATCAAGATGTTAAGAAGATCTCAGTTGTTGTGTGGAAAGCGAATATGACCCACAGGGATTAGTTTGCTTGTGCTGGTTTGGAGATTAACTCTAAATCACTGCTTAAGGACTAATAGGACTAATAGGAATTCTTGGAAACACCAGGGGGAAAAAAAGTCTTATAGACCAGACTGGTGAAAATGGCTTTCCAAAACAGTAAGACTTTTTAAAGTTTAACTTAATATATATAATGTTTCTGTTTCTGTTTTGAATGCTTTCTGGTATATTATGGACATTTTAGCTTTTAAGTTGTTACTTAAGATACTGTTTGTTGCTGGGCTGGAAGAGAAAGTTGGTTGGTTTGTTTGCCGCTTGCAAAGCAGTAGCTGAAGGGGTATTTTTAGACTTGATTGTTAGTTTAAAACCAGAACTCGCATGTGGTTTCCTGAGTTTAGTGAATGGACTAAACTCCTTGAATGAGAGCGGGAAGCGTTCAGCTGGGCTTGGGAGTCACTTACCCTCGCCAGCACCCTGTTAAAATTCACTCTAGTGCAACTTTTACACACCTAAACCGCGTTCACAACAAAGAAGGAGAGCGTGGATGTGGGAAAGGGAGCTTTCTGCTCTGTGCTGTAGAGGAAACGGGCTGGGGGGGGGGAAACTCCTACGACCGCAAAAGGCATATTTTGGACTTGCTCTGTCAATGCAGGAATGTAGGTTTGCATGATGTAATGGTATGCAAATGTTCCCAGCGAGAGTGAGCTGCTCCGTTAACCCTTTGGGACGCCTGCCCTCCTCTCCGAACATTTGACTTGCCTTCCTGCCGTGGTTTGTTGGTTGGTTAATTTTTTGTTGCTTTGGGTTTTTAAACAAACTAACTAATCCGGTAGCTCTCTGCCGCAGCTGGCCTCCCCCATATGCCCGGCTCTTGCCGGTCGGTTCCCCTCCGGCCCGGGGCTGGGACTCGGTTCCCGGGGCAGCGCTGCCCCGGCCCACGGCTTTGTTCTGCTCCCGCGGGAGCCCGGGTGAGTCTCCAGGGAAGGGGCTTCTTGATGTGCTGAGCTGCAGAAAATCAACCGGGGAGTGTGAAAGCAGTTCATTAAAAAAATTAATCCCCTCTAATCCCCTAATGCCTTAGGTGGAAGGCAGGTCTCATACTCAGCGTGCATTCAAGCTTACTGCATTTATGGGTGCTGGTGTGCAAACGGACTCTCTCTCACAGGCAGTACTTAATTGACTTACTTTTTGTATACAGAACAGTCTAACTTGAGTTTGCTACCTCGGGCTTTTTGGTAAGGAAAGCAAGACTGAGTGCAATGGTGCATAGTACAGAAGAACTGTTCAGGTTGCTTAAACGATGGGTCAAAAGTCATCCCTCATATAACTTTATTGAATTTACGTCAGGGTGGAGTTTTGCTTCTTAAGTCTACCCCCAATAAAATTCTTTTCTCAGGCCCGTTCAGAGGGTGGATAATTAACGTGCTACATGGAAAGAGCCTTAGGGAAAGTGGGGGTGACGGGATTGATTCCTTGCTGGCGAGCAGAGAAGGGCGTTATGACTAACTAAGCACACAAACATTTACCATACACGTAGCTTCTGATTTCAGCCTGGCTTTTGTGCTTGCAGGTGAGGATGCAATGACAGGTGATACGGACAAATACCTCGGACCCCAGGATCTGAAAGAGTTGGGAGATGATTCTTTGCCTGCTGAAGGATATATGGGCTTTAGCCTGGGAGCTCGCTCCGCCAGGTATCGTATTTGCTGTGTCTTGTGTTTGTGTCACCACAGTTACAAGTTTTTACAAACCAAGCGCGCTCTTTCGCACAAAACTGGAGTGTGCTTTGAAACGAGGCAGAGGGGGTGTACTACTTCCGTGTTGTGGTAATGCTGCGCCTTTACAGCATACCTTCATTGCAGTTTTATTTCACATACTTTATTCATGTCGGCTTCTTATGGCAATGGTACAGAAAACTAACTATTCACTTTTTCTGGTGTCTGCTCATGCTCTGAACATCTCCAAGGCACCTCTTTGCTAGCAGTTCACAGCTAGTCTAGGCACTAATCTAGAACAGCCAGCGGAAAAAAAAAAAAAATTCTTTTCACTACCGCTAGTCAGATAGATACTTACATTAGAGTTTTCATTAATGAACTTCATTTAAGCAAATAATGCAAATGCCAGAAAAACTGAATGAGAATAATTTTGCTGTGTTGGTGGTTTTATTTCTTTAAAGGTGCTAGTGAGTAATCTAACTGAGATAGACAGTATTTAAGAAAAGTGATCCTAAAAATGAAAAAACAAGTCTACCTTAATTTTTTTGCAAAGTTTCGTTTGGCAGGGAATGGATTACGTGTTACAGAAAACAGACCAAAGTTTCTATGAACCTGATAAAATGTTGTAAACTTCATATCTGACTAATGTTGATTTCAGCTCAGGTGTTTCTAAATCAAGAGTTTAGATTTAATTTTTGAATCTTGCTAAAGCCCGAAATGTGCACTACTCAAAACAATTAAAGCTGTTTGAGCAGAGATTGCTTCTTTGGTTGTGGATTTGCAATGCGTTTTCTGACAGTTGAATTGTACTGGGGCTAATAATTAAACCTCATAAGCTGGAGCCCTGAGGGCTTTTTCCTATGCTGTAGTTTAAAGATCTGTTTTTAAAAGTGTGTTCATTGTCTAACAGCAAGTGGCAACTCCCACAAGGTAAATCTTAGATGTCTACCCTTCAGTCTTCCTTGTTATGGTCGCATTAGAAATGCCAGCATACAGTGCAAATTTGTGCTTCAGTAGTTAGTGCCCGGCCATGATTTGCTTCACTTACAATTTTTAGGTACGTTAGTAAGTATTTATGTGACAGTACATTCACAAAGAATGCTAAAATACATTTAAATAGGCCATTAAGTAGAAAATCAGCAAAACAGATCTGAAGGGAGAATCTTACTTTGTTGTGAACTTAATTAACAAAGCTGACATGTTGCTTTTGAACAGAAGTTAGTGTGAGCAAGGTCGTACAGCTCTATCAGATGTGGTCAGTCCTGAAGCACTGCAGTGACAGTGGAGAGGGAATGTGCCATGTGTGCAGAGCTGGGCACTGATTTACAGGACGTCTTTGCATAATGGATACAATGCAATACTTCCCACAGATATCTAAATTCTCATGATGCAGGTGGGAGAGTAGAACTTCACAGTCAAGATCAGCTAGGTAGATCTGAGGGTTCAACCTCATGTAATCTGTTTTATTTTGTTTTGAGAGAGAGAGGAATCTAATATTCTCATGCTTCTGGTTTTAGCAGTGCCATTACTATTTGTTGCTGCATAACTCATTTTTTTTACATTGCACATGTTATGCTCAGAGGAGACAAAGTGTTTTTCCTGTGAAATATTTTATTTAGCAAAAAACCAAGCAATCCCTGGATGTATCTTACTACTGATTCTGAGTGTAACATTAAGAAATAAACACATGGAATATGTAAGCCATCCAGCCATAACATCTTGCTTTTCCTGTCTGATTCTTTGCTTTCTATTTCTCCTGTTTCTTTTCTACTATAAATTGCTTTAGTCCAAAAGTCAGGTAAGAAGGCATGGCATCGTGTTACATCTTTCTGCTGCTGCCATCGTTCATCTTCATTTTATACAGCATTGGAAAGTGATATGCTTTTATTTTGGGGTGGGGGAGGGCTTAGCCTTAGAGAATAACCCTCAGTTATAACAAATCTAACTGGATTTATGCCATTTATCATGTAAAAGACTGCTTAACAAATGCCTACAGTGTGTAATTAAGATCCCAGTTCTATTTCTAGCACAAGGAAGAAAGATTGCTAAAAGACTAGAAAACTTTGATTAGCAACTACAAAATGCATGAAACAAGTTGTAGATTTTAGTCTGAACAGCGTTCCTAGTTCAGAAGTGTAATACATTGTTGAATGTTGCTTTTTATCAATTTACATTTTTTACTACTTTATTTTCTGTCATGTAGTGAGCATGTTTAGGCATGCAGCATGTTTTTAGCACATACCACAATGTATCTTCCAGGGTTAAGTGTAACACACTCCTCCGTTGATTTAATTGCAACACATTCAGAGTGACCATTCTTATTTCCAAATAATCTAACATCCACAAAATAATTCCCCCAAGCATTGGCATCTGTATTTAATCATCAAGAAGCAAATTTCTTTTTATTTTCTTTCCTCTTTCATTTCATTTTTCTAACTTAATTAGTAGCCAGGGTGTTTATAACAAAGTCAAAAGCGATTCAGCCACAAAGAGAATGACAACACATAAAAATTCCTCTTAGTTAAACCTGCTTCAGCAATCTGAGCCATATGGGCAGACACTGTAACCTAACACAGCTCTCCTGGGACCTGCCCTCATGCGTCTCATTTAAGGATTAGGGTGTAAAGACATTTATCAAAGTTCATCTAACTATTTCAATACACATTTCTGGATTTATTCTAAGAACATGGCATTACTGTCAAAGCAATACACATCTGTTGTAATTTTGTTTCTTTATATTGTAGGGAAGGGGATATTTAACTACAGTCAGATACCTACTTAATTTTCCCCCTTGTATTTATTTCATGTATTAAGTCTATTTTGCCACTTTGTGCTATCCCTGGAAGTTGCATGTATTAATTTATTTTTTAATTTATTTTTTGTTCATCTCATTGCCATCTGCACTTTCTATGATAAATGGTAAATACAACAGCCTCCGCTCCTTCAGTTCGGATAGGTCCTATACGCTGAACAGAAGTTCTTATGCCCGGGACAGCATGATGATTGAAGAGCTGCTGGTACCAGCAAAGGATCAGGTATGTGCTGTGCTTCTGCTTCGTATTTATAGGGGATGACAGTCAGCAGCCCTCAGCTGTGCTTGCAGAGACACTCTCTAAACTGCTGGAAAGGGTGAATAGAGGAGGTGAGAGTGCAGTGTGCCCAGGCAGCCAAGAGGGCCAATGGCATCCTGGCCTGCAGCAGGAACAGTGTGGCCAGCAGGAGCAGGGAGGTCATTCTGCCCCTGTACACTGCACTGGTTAGGCCACACCTCAAGTACTGTGTCCAGTTCTGGGCCCCTCAGTTTAGGAAGGATGTTGACTTGCTGGAACGAGTCTAGAGAAGAGCAACGAAGTTCGTGAGGGGTTTGGAACACAAGCCCTATGAGGAGAGGCTGAGGGAGCTGGGATTGCTCAGCCTGGAGAAGAGGAGACTCAGGGGTGACCTTATCACTCTCTACAACTACCTGAAGGGAGGTTGTAGACAGGCTGATGATGGTCTCTTCTCCCAGGCACCCAGTACCAGAACAAGAGGACACAGTCTCAGGCTGCGCCAGGGGAGGTTCAGGTTGGATGTTAGGAAGAAGTTCTATACAGAAAGAGTGATTGCCCATTGGAATGGGTTGCCCAAGGAGGTGGTGGAGTCGCCGTCATTGGAGGCGTTCAGGAGGAGACTTGATGGGGTGCTTGGTGCCATGGGTTAGCTGTTTGGGTGGGTTGGATTGGTTGATGGGTTGGATGTGATGATCTTGAAGGTCTCTTCCAGCCTGGTTTGGTTTGGTTTATTCTAAATAAAGGTTTATTCTAAAAATAAAGGAAGAAACCATGGGTTTATCACATTGTGGTTTTGGTCCTGCAAGAAGAAAGGGTGATGGGGTCCTAGATCAAAAGAGCCTTTGAGGGGTCAGTTACATTTCTGAAGTCTGGAGCTGTCCACTGAAGTCAATGGGAGCATCTGTGGAATTGATGTTCTTGTGTATCCTTGGAGTGCTTTGATAATATGCAGGAAGCAACGTGGTTTGCAGTAAAAAGCCTTTGTATGTACAGCCTGACACTGAAGTTCAGTCAGGTCATCCATTCTCTACATGTAGAGCGGACATCATCAGCTGTCCTTGGTTTTCCAGCCTTGGGAAGAATTTGGCTTTGTAACAATTAAGCTAGCATACAGTAGCCAGCTGTGTATCTTCCAAATATTTGTGCAATGACTAATACAACAAAGTGGAGGCTTTTGACATGACTGTAACTTGAGCAAGTCTTTCCAAAAGCTAGTACTGGAGATGCTGGAGTACTGTATGATTTATTTGTGAGTTCCTCAGTGTTTTGCTTGGTTTGCTTGATTCAGATTTTTCAAATCTAACAGAATAGATTAAGAGTTTCTTGATACTCAGAAGCCAGAGATCTACTGGGAATTAAAAGGACTGTGGAGTGGAACTATTATCTACTGGAGTCCCTCCGGGCTTAGTACTGGGACCAGTACTATTCAGTACATTCATCAGCTACATGGGTGAGGGCACAGAGGGCACTGTCAGCAAATTTTCTGATGACATAAAACTGGAATGAGTGGCTGACACACCTGAAGGCTGTGCTGCCATGCAGTGAGACCTGGACAGGCTGGAGAGTTGGATGGGGAGAAATTGAAATATGACAAGGGCAGGTGCCTTGCCTCTGGGAAAGAGCAACCCCATGGACCAGTATAGGTTGGGGAATGATCTGTTGGAGAGCAGCTCTGGGGAAAAGGACCTAGGACTCCTGCCAGACAAGAGGATGACGATGAGCCAGCAATGTGCCCTTGTGTCCAAGAAGGCAAATGGCATCCTTGGATGCATTAGAAGAGGTATGGTTAGTGGGTCCAGAGAGGTTGTCTTCCCCCTTTACTCTGCCCTGGTGAGGCCTCACCTGGAAAATTGCGTCTAGGTCTGGGCCCCTCAGTTCAAGAATGACCTCAGGGAACTGCTCGAAAGAGTCCAGCACAGAGCCACAAAGATGATGAAGGGAGTGAGGAAAGGCTGAGGGAGCTGGGTCTCTTTAGCTCAGAGGGAACTGAGGGGTGACCCCATTCATGTTTACAAAGATGTGAAGTGTGAGTGTCGGGAGGATTGAGCTGCCCAGAGAGGTTGTGGAGTCTCCTTCTCTGGCAGAAGGAGACCTGCCTGCATGCATTCCTGTGTGACCTGTTCTAGGTGATCCTGCTCTGGTGGGGCGGTTGGATTGGATGATCTTTTAAAGGTCTCTTCCAACCCCTAACATCCTGTGACTCTGTATTGCATAAGAGAGATTGTAATGAAACAGGTTTTCTGCTGCCCTTTTCACAGAGGTATCTCTGAGCAGTGGCAAGGAGTTACTCCTGCATAGAAGTTATCTCAGAGGGTACTTTCATGGAAGAAGGGTCCACAGAGCAGAACTCAAGCATTTTAAGCCTTGGTCATATTAATCTGTAAATTTTTGTGTAAAATACCCAGTTTTACTATAGCTTTTGCTCAAAGTTTTTGTAACATTATGACTGGCAGAAATTGGATTCTTCCTAGTGTTTATTATTAGGTTGTTACTTTTGAGTAAAATGCTGTAAACCTCCAATAACCTTCATTTGCAGCAGCCAGCTAGGATGAGTTTGTGAACATCACATAACCATAGTTTTGTTGCCTTTTGTTATTTTGAAGCCAGAAAATAAAATTTGCAACTGCTAACACTGGGAACAACTAATGATATTTCAAGACTGAGAACCTAAAGTTACTCCTAAGCCTTCATTAAGTCTTCTTGATATGATGGGAACTTCAGAGAGCAAGGCTCTTCAGCCTGGAAACATATTACATTGGTTTATGATCCTGATCAATTTGTGATTACCATCAAAATTGATGGCATTAATTTAGCAGCTAGTGTGAATTTGGTCACATAATAAGACTTAAAATCAGCATTATGCCAAATAACTCCTGAAGAAGATTGTTCAAATTATGCACCATTAACCCATTTTATATTGCATCACTCTGTACATGGACATGTTGAAGTGACACCACTTCAGGTACAGCAGGTCTACTTTAGGTCCAAATTCATGGTCTCTTCAAGTGGTCATGGATCACTCTGCTTTCTGGAGGATCTCATGCAGTGCGGACTCTTGAGCTGAGAAGGCAGTAGTATAGGTCATTTTCATTGCTTTTTTAGTCTTCATGTTTATGTGATTCTGCTTTTTGTCCAGCAAAGATTGTGCAATTATTGCCGCTCAGTCTACTTCAGATCTGTCACATAAAATGATCCTCTAGACAAACTTCAAGGTTCTCAAGTCCAGGAAGGGATCAGGTGAGGGGGGGGGTGGGGTGGTGGGAAAGAGCCATGTCTTGAGAATTTACTAAAACTATGATCCTCTGAATAACTAATGATAGTAAAGTGGCAAACTACCTTCATTAAAGAGGGAGCACAGCTAAAATTTTCTGCTATGGCTTCTGCAAACCTTGAAGTCCTGACAAAACACATATTCATCCTCTGGAATTCTTCAGTCCAGCTCAGACTTCAGGTGGTAAACTTTACAGTTCTTTGGCTGAAGCAGGAGGAATGGGAAATGGAGAATACTATTCCCTGCCTCCCTTCTTCCCATCTTACCCTCTGTACATTGCTGGGTTTCTAGCTAATCTGTGGGATAGCAGTAGGACATGGGGAAAAAAATCCACCTTGTGCTCCAGCAATAGAATTCACATGAACTAAGGTCATGGTGGGTCAAAAGCAATAACCTCAAAGTTCATCTTTAAACTTATAGGGGTTTATGCTGACTAGGGGTATTGCACTACAGTGGAGGAGTGAGCCATTGCCTATCTGTATGTTCCATTGCTCTTCTTTTGTGAAGTTCAGACCTGTCTAGAGTTCAGGAAAACAGTGAAATTTTGGAGTAAGGGGAATTGATTTTGTCACAAGTATAAACATATATGAGAGTAAGGGCAATTTGTCAACCTCTTGATCAGGTTGAAACAGAAGATCCCATGGACACCCCTCCCCAGGATCTCTGGGAGACTTGTGAGTCTAAAAAGAGCCAAATAAGGAAGATTTGAAACTAGCCTTTAGTGAACGTGACCGCCTGCATGACACGTTGGGTATTAGACAAGAGTTTCTAAAAATTCCCTGGGAAGCTGCAGTATTCTCCATTGTTTGCTGACCTGTTCAGCAGGGAAGTCTAAGTCAAAACCATGCTCTGCTTCATAACCTAGCTGGAGCAAAGTTAAAATTTCAGTGTCATGGTTTGTTACCATGGATACAACAATTCAGACCACATCCAGACTACTTTCTTCATGGAATAATTTACATCAGCCTCTGAATTTAAATCAGCCAAAGGCAAGATGAACCAGGCTGTCCATTACATAGCAGCTTGCTGAATCTCTTCTGTCTGGATAAATTCATCTGGGAAGAAGCATACATTTTTCTGTTTACTGAACTCTGATCACACAGCCTGGATATTCAGTTATGCAACTAGCAGCATTCTTGCCAGCAGAACAATCAGTGGGTTTATGCATGCATTTGCATCTAATGATGCCACACCCTTTAGCAATGCATATTTCATCTCCCTCAGTCCAGGGAGGGAACACTGGGACCTGAACAAACACAGGAGGAATCCTGTGATTTGCTGTCACTGCTGGCACACCATCTTCTGGTCTGCTTATATTGCAGAATGCTCAGAAAGATTTTTTGCCTGCCTATCAAATCTATCACCTTAACAGACTGACAAAATGAGATCAGCAGATGTGTGCTGTAAGCTATGTGTGTCCAGCTATTAGCTTTGCCTGTGCTCTTTCTCTGCCAAAACTATTGGCTGCCAGCTTTGTACTCTTGCTGGTTGTAACTATGTCCAAAAAGTGCCCTTTGTCAGAAAGGAATGCATCAGAAAGATATAGTCACCTCATCATCACTATCTCAGGACAAACAAATAGACCAAGGAACCCCATGTTGTCCATATAGGCATACCTACAACAACTTGGTGAGAGTAGTAGCATCTCTATCTAGCACAGATTATTTTAGAGTGGTGCTATTTCCTGGGAAGTTATGTGGCTGTACACTTAGTTTTCTACATTATGCTGCTGTGAAGGAACTTCATCATTTTTCCTCTGTTACAGTAGATGTGATCACACATTTATTTCATAGAATTATAGAATCATTCATGCTGGAAGAGACCCTAGAGATCATCAGGTCCAACCATTAACCCTATTCTACCAAGCTCACCACTAAACCATATTGTTAAGTGCCACATCTGAATGACCTTTAAACATATCCAGGGATAGTGATTCCACCACCTCCCTGTTCCAATGCTTGGCAACTCTTTCAGTGAAATTTTTTTCATATGTCTAGCCTATACCTACCCTGGTGCAGCTCTGTGTTGCCCTTTCAGGCAGTTGTAGAGGACGATATGTCTCCTGTTCCTCAAACTAAACGGTCCCAATTCCCTCAGCTGCCCTTCTTCAGACTCATTCTCTAGGCCCTTCACAAGCTTAGTTGCTCTTTTTTGCACCCACTCCAGCATGTCAATGTCCTTGTTTTACTGAGGTGCCCAAAACTTAACACAGTACTTGAGGTGTGGCCTCACCAATGCCAAGTACAGGGGGACAATCACTTCACAGAATGAGCACTCATAAAATTGAATCACTTGGAATAACATAAATCCACCGTACAATGCCCTTTCTGCCTAAACCTTGGGCTCTTCAGGAAGTATAGGAGAATCCCTACTGTTACGTTTGACAGAATTAGAAAACTGGCTTCATTACACTAAATTATGATACCTTTTTCAAAGTGCTGCTAATTAAATCCACTGCCATTTCTTAATTGTTATTGTTTTAAGGACTAGGGGGAATGGAATGAAGCTGGAGGTGGGGAGATTCAGGCTGGATGTGAGGAGGAGGTTCTTCACCATGAGAGTGGTGAAGCCCTGGAATGGGCTGTCCAGGGAAGTGGTTGAGGCCCCATCCCTGGAGGTGTTTAAGACCAGGCTGGATGAGGCTCTGGCCAGCCTGATCTAGTGTGGGGTGTCCCTGCCCATGGCAGGGGGGTTGGAACAAGGGATCCTTGTAGTCCCTTCCAACCCTGACTGATACTATGATACTATGATTTTATCTTTTATGCCTTATGGTTTATTTTGGTGTTTAAGATGCAAATTTGCCCATTGTTGTCTGTGCTTGAACCATCAGGCCTCAAGTAAGTGTCTGACAGCAAAAAGTTAATTGAAAGATCTTAATAAAAGAGTTAAGGTAGCAGCAGCAGGAGCCATCAAGCCATGTGATGCAGTGTTGGAGCAAAGTTGTACCCTGCAGATGTTTCTGTTGATTGGCAATATATTTTAATGTTGATGCTTCTTTGGAAGCAAACCTGGGATGCCATATGAAGAAAACAAAAAAGAGAGAGAGAGAGAATGTGTGAAGAGAGAAGTTTTTTGGAAACCCCAGAGTGATGGAAGGGTTGCAGGTTGTGGCTACCAACAGATCACTATCTCTGCGCTTATCACATGCAAGCTTCTTAACATAATTATTTTCATGTGTTTATGACTGGCTTTGCCAGATTTACTACTAATGCTGATATTTCCATTCAAAATAATTAATCTGCACTACCTCTATGGTGGACATAATAAAACTTCCTTATGTGGAAGTATGTATGCATGGTTCAGGTTTGACTTGAACCCACAGGAACCTCATTTGAAAACATCTCACAAGCAATTAGTCCTAACAGACTCTGCTTTCTAGATGTATTTGCCTGTAATCAGGAAGCAGCCTATTTGCAGGAAACCCTGACATCTTTAACACTAGCTTGGGTGAAGATAGTCTGTGTGTATTGTACGACATGTTCTTGACGTAGTTTTAGTGATGGAACTTCTCATGGTGCTTCTTAAATTATTCAGAATCTTCCATATCACCCTGGAAATACAGGCACATGGTATTTGAAGATTTTTAAAAAATTTCTAAGAAAAAACAGTATTTTACTATCATGGCTTTGCTACACCTAAGGAATTTTAGTGTGAGACCTTGTTGCAGGGCAACAAGTGTGCATACGCATGTCTGCAGGCAGCTACCAGAAACAAATTGTGCCTCAGTGTCTGTCAGATGGGACAGTTAATTATAGCACAAGTGTGCCACTGCTTCACAGGGTTAAAGCTATTTTTATAGAGATGAGTACGGACAGTGGCACTTCAGAGAACAGTGTTTGTGTTGGTTGTATGTGTATAAAGGCAAACTAAACTCTCCTCCTACCTGGAGCTTAGTCATGCATCCACAGCTTCAGTTAAACTCTCAGTGCAGTTATTCATAGGTTTTGCTTGAGTAAGGATCTGTCCAATCCAAGATCTATCCAACCAGGATGAAGAGGTTGATGAATTATTTTATAGGCAGCTAGAGGCTGTCTCAAGATCACCAGACCTTGTTCTTATGGGTAATTTTAACCTGCCTGATATCTGCTGGGAACTTAACACAGCAGAGAGGAGGCAGTCTAGAAGGTTCATGGAGTGTATGTTAGAGGGTAGGAGAGCTCTGCAGAGGGACCTAGCCAGACTGGACAGATGGGCAGAGTCCAAGGGCATGAGATTTAACACATCTAAGTGCTGGGTTCTACACATAGGCCACAACAACCCCATGCAGTGCTACAGGCTGGGGTCAGAGTGGCTGGAGGGCAGCCAGGCAGAAAGGGACTTGGGGGCACAGTGCAGTACACTGCACTGGTTAGGCCACACCTGGAGTTCTGTGTCCAGTTCTGGGCCCCTCAGTTTAGGAAAGATGTTGACTTGCTGGAACATGTCCAGAGACATGTTCTTGCTGGGGAGGGGTCTGGAGCACAAGCCCTATGAGGAGAGGCTGAGGGAACTGAGTTTGCTTAGCCTGGAGAAGAGGAGGCTCGGAGGAGACCTCATTGCTCTCTACAACTACCTGAACGGAGGTTCTAGACAGTTGGGGGTTGGTCTCTTCTCCCAGGCATCCAGCAGCAGAACAAGAGGACACAGTCTCAGGCTGCACCAGGGGAGGTTTAGGCTGAATGTTAGGAAGAAATTCTTCACTGAAAGAGTGATTGACCATTGGAATGTGCTGCCTAGGGAAGTGGTGGAGTCACCATCACTGAAGGTGTTTCAGAGGAGACTGGATGGGGCACTAGGTGCCATGGTTAAGTTCATTAGATGGTGTTGGGTGATGGGTTGGACTTGATGATCTCGAAGGTCTTTTCCAACCTATTCTATTCTATTCTATTCTATTCTATTCTATTCTATTCTATTCTATTCTATTCTATTCTATTCTATTCTATTCTATTCTATTTCTATTTCTATTTCTATTTCTATTCTATTCTGTTTTCTAAGGGGGAGAATATAATACTACCTGACTATGTCATGTATGATTGCAGTACAAATTGTAATATATTTTTCAGTGGTTTTAACCTTGCACATGTAAGTAAAGACTGGAGAGAGACATAATTGTGACTGAAAAAAATTGGGAAAAGCAGGCCAAAAGAATGTTTTAAGATATGTAAAATTAATTTGTCTGTGGATTCCATGTTTCTGCTATGGGTAGCAGCACTGTTATGTGAAAAGGGGGCAGATTTAAACATAATAGAGTAGATCTAAATGTAATAGAGTTATATTAACAATCTTGTATTTAAGATCAGTGTTTTTCCTGCTAATTTTAAATTTACCTGTTTTTGTTGTATTTTTAGCATCTGACGTTTCAAAGGGAGTTTGATTCTGATTCTCTCAGACACTATAGCTGGGCTGCAGACACCTTGGACAATGTTAACCTCGTTTCAAGTCCCATCCATTCCGGGTAGGTCACTTCACAGATTTCTTTTATCTTTAAAGGTGAAACTGTATTGAGGAATACAGCCTGTTGTAATGGCTGATACCATGCCTGTTTCCTGCTGCAGTTGATGCTAGTGGCAACATTCACAATATCTTCAAGGAGGGTGCTCACTAGGAGTAGTCTGTCTGAATTCTTGCATATCAAACCAAAAGAAAAGCTTGCTTCTGCACTGAAATTTCTGAATGCCAAAACATGGCCCTTTTTTCTTTTTATGATTTTTTTGTTTGGTTGGGTCTTTGGGGGGGTTTGTTGTGGGGTTTTAGTTTTGTGGGGTTTTTTGTTGCTGTTTATGCTTTGCTTTAAGTGTCATAAGCTGATGTTGCTTAAATTGTGTTCAGTTATTTGGAATATGAAATCAGAGATGCAATGTTATGCTCTCTTGCTCTTTCATAGAGGAAAAATGATCGACTTTAACCTCTTCCTATACTTACACCTCCAAACTCCTGCCTATTCTCAAATATCTGTAGTCTGATTTTAGTGGTACTCTTAACTTATGAGTATTCACTGTAGTTATGGTGCTTCTTGACAGTAGCACATAGACTCAATTTAAATGCAATAATAGTAGTGTTTGAATGTTTAAAATAAAATGTAAAAAATAAATTAGTACCTGGAAGGAATCATTGCATATGAGGTTGTTAGTATAAATATTTGTTGTTTCATTTTCAAGGTCAGGACATAAAATTTAGCATGCTTTTTAATTTGCTTCCTCATCTTGTGATTAAAATTACATTGTTATAATGAAAATGAGTGCAGCACATATCAAAAGACTGTAGTTCCAAAACAAGAGCAAGTCCAACAAATTTAAAGCTACAGTCCCACGATACCTGTAAGCATCTCCTTCTGCTATGCAGTGGTGTTGTTTTGATAAAACACTGTACATTGTCAATGCTGGAGCTGAAAATGTGAGAATTGCAGTATGGAAAGCTGAAGTCAGTTGGTTATCACAGAAAGGTAATGTTAGCAAGGGACCTCAGAGAGCTGGTACTCCACTTAATTGCATTAAAGAAGGAAAAGTTTTAGTCAAGCCATTCCTGAAATATGTTAAATTTCTTCATAGTCATTAAAAATAAGATTCTGTACTTCCCCAGCTCAGTAGTTCTTTGTTATGATATTTCTTCTTCTGACATTCAACTTGAAGTTTCGTTGCTGCATAGTATGCCTATTGTTATATCCATAGTAGTCAAGTAGAACAATATTTTACTGGTTTCTTAACAATATTTTATATGTTGATAGATAGATAATCCTCTCTTCTTTGACTAAAATGTCCTCCTGGGTGTTCTTTTCCACATTTCAGCACATTCTTGATGCTGTCACTTGGCTTTCTCTGATTTGATGATAGCTTATTTCTAAGCCAGGACTGCTGCCTCTTTGGTCTGATACATGACACACTTAATCTTGAGCAACCCCACGATGAGAATTATCATTTTGGTAACTGCGGTTTTTGTTAACAGATGCTCATGGTTTGCCAGAATTTCTTGTCTGTTTCCCCCCCCCCCCCCCCCCCCAGAAATTCTGCAGTCTGGTTATTTTTTCTGTTTTGTGCTTGTCTATTTGGTTTCAGACCCTTTCCATTTTAGCAAGATAAGTTCTAATTCTGATCCTATTTTCCAAAGATTTTTCAGACTTCCTTTCTGTCCAGCATTCTAATCACAAATGAAGGCATTCTAATCACAAATGAAGTTAGCTGGCCCAGGACAGCACAGTGAATTCTCCACTTGAAGTTTCTTTTCCCACAGTAAAGCACTGATGGTATCTCTTTTGAGATAACTTCTCAGATGATTGTGCACTTACCTTATCTATACTGTACCTTGATTGCTTACTTAAATACCAAGACTGTGCTTCCAGCACATCCTCTGGGCAAATTACCCTCTCAAAGGAGGAAGTTAAATTCATTTGACATGAGTTCCTCTTGGGACTTACATTTTGGATCCGGTTTGTTTTGAGTATTTGCTATAATCTCTTGATTAGGTCCTAGATTGATTGTTGGATAATTTGTTCAAATATTTCTGATAATTTGGGTTAGATTGATTGGTCTAAAATTTTCTTTCTCCTTCTCATCCTGGTATAAAGCAGGTCAGATGTTTGCACCCCACCAGTCCTCTGGGACAATACTTGGCTGCCCTTAGTTCTTTAACATGCTCTCAAAATAGATTCTGTGGACACGGGACCTTTCACATCAACTACTTCACATCTGTTCCCTTTGTGTGTCAGTCCTCATTATGGCAGATACTGTCTTAGCTGCTGTCTAGAGTGGAAGGGCTGCAGTTCTCTGATATGCAGAGGATCAGGACTTTTCACTTCTCTTCTGACAGACTTTTTATGAAAAGCACCTCCTTTCGTGCTTGTTTACAGTGCTTCCTCCCCAGCTTTGTCCCCGGTTCTTTCCGTGGTCCAAGACAAAGGTAGGCTGGCTGGGGCAGCCTGCTGTCAGCAGCCCTCATGTTCTGGGTCTCCCTGCAGCCAGAGCCTGACCCCACTGCTTGTTGCATTCTTCATCCTCCTGCAGGCTCTGCTATGTGCTCCTCTGCAGTCCACTCCCTTGGATTGCTCTTTTCCCTGTTTATTCACTGTTATAAGAAAGCATTCGAGTCAGTTCCCATTTCTTAACTGAGGCAGAAGGGGAATTTTGGGAGCAGGATTTGGACAACCAGCGATATATCAGTGACAGGGGAAGAAAGAAGGAATTGTTGGCAGTAATATTGACTCTTCTGTTTTTTCCCTTTTTTAAGCCAGGAAAATGTTTTATGTTTTTCTTTCTGACTTCAGATAAGCTGTTTTGCCAGCATATAATTTGAACAGGGTCCATTGTAAGCAGTACATTGAAATGTGTCATGTGTCTTGAGGCCTCTGGAAAGGTACAGACCCTTCACTAAAGTGTCCTTCAGCTTTCAGATGTGAGCTTACTTGTGCAACTGTCCTAAATGAAAATGTTAGTGTGCTCTCTTCAGGTTATCTTCTTTAACTCCTTGGTTTTCTTAGCTGAATGAAATTAATATGTAACATTGCCTTCTATACTGAGAAACTCAGAAATGCTAGATCCTGTCTTGGAAGGTGGAATCCATCAGATTAATTAGAGTTTACACCAAACTTCTGTACGCACAAAGGAATTTCTTTGTGAAAGCACTGTAATGAATGGCATGGTCTGATGCTTCTTTCAAGGATCCTTTATACATCATACTCTGGAAAATAAACTGCTATAGAAAAGTGCAAGAACTGGTTTTCCATGGCACAGTGAAGCAGCCTGGGGAATTAAATAAGAAGTTGTGCTACACTAAATTTTCTGTTGATCTAAGTAAATTGCAAATGCTTTCCTCTTCTTCATGTGCTTCTGCATTTCTCAGGGAAATTACGGACTTGTACTGACTAATTAAAAGAATGTTTCCTTTCAGACATTTTTTCCATGTGCAGTGTATTTTATATGACATAGGTCACAACATGCAAAGCAAAAGCCAAATAATTTCCAAAGTTGGCCTTCAAATGTGTTGCTTCTGTTATTTTTCTGATTGTTACTTTTCCTTTGCACTTATTATTGATGTTTTTTTGTTGCTTGCCTCTAATTATCTTACATTAATTTTTCCCATTTGCTTTCTAAATTATTTTGCAGCTATTCCTCTCCACTTCCCCAGTATGATTCAAGGTGACAACTCTGTGCTTTTTGTGAATTCTCATTTTATTTTACTTTATTTTCTTTTAAACTCCTTTTTTTTTTTCCTCACAGAGTGTGTGTAGATGTCTGTAGTGCATCCTCCCACATCCTCATCCCTTCCATGTACTCAAGTAGAAATGCTCATTAGCCTTTAGCATTGTGTTTTAGAGATCATATTGTAGTTTCCATTATTAGTACAGCATTAATTTAGGTAAGCATCAGCTACTAATCTTTTTGATAGAAAGTGCATGAAATGCTGTTTGGGATTATTGTCATTGTTTTAAGCAGTAAATTACTAATTTGAAAACTAAACAAGGAAATAACATCCTGTTGACTATGATTGCCTGTATATGGGAACAATAAGCATATAGGCTGATCTGCTAAAGATTTTGTCTTCACTGAAGGCTGCAGTGTGGTGTAGACACCAAAGCTGGCTGTAATGGGCTAGTTCCTGCAGTGGGGCATAGACTCGTATCAAGGGTTAATCTACCCTTGCAGTGTGCACAAGCACTTCTAAGCCCCCGGTTGCCAAGGCTGGACTGATCTTGAAATCATTTGTATAGGTTTTAATAGGTACTTAGTTTTAATTGCCATTAATTTTTATTTTTTTATTTTTAAAGTCAGTTGATTTAGGTGCCTGGAGATTTTTGACAGTCCACTCTTACATACTTATGTCATCTAAATAGTTTGGATACAGAGAGTGCAAGTGTTGACAATTTTTGATTAGGTGAAAATATCTTGTTCTTAGTAGTTCTAAGATGGCTAAATGTGCCAGTAATCAGTGCTCACCAAAACATTGCTTTGGATGGAGCCATCAGGCCAAGCTCAGCCTTTCCAAACTCCCTGGGAGGCTTCTTTAGCACTTCATGGTGCACCAACCAGATGTGCATATGTGGAGCTGATGCAGCATCGACCCTGAGGGGATGCTCCAGCGAACCACCCCTCTGCCCTGCACAATGGTCTGAAGTGGCTCCATCTCCTCTGCAGACAAAATCCATGCATATTTTTTAAAAGGCCACCAACACCAGCTGTAACATTGTTTTCAGTATTCCCCTTTTGAAGACTAGGGGCTGGGGGTCCATGCTTAATGTTTTACTTTGCTTCATAGTAAATTTTAATGGATTGTGCTGAAATCTCTTCACAGCTAGGCATGAGCTTGCTTCTTGCTCTGAAGACCAACCATTGGCCTACCCTTCCACTTGCTCAGTGACATCTGCCTCCTACCATCAGACTTCACCACCCACCATAGAGAGCAGTTGCAGGGAGAAAAAGCAACATAGATATGCTGATAGGATAATAGTGCTCAGTGAGCAGAGGAAACAGGGAAACCGAGGTCCATACTCCCTAGAACTGTTGTCTCTGCTTGGCACAGTCTTCTGTTAGCAAACAGCAGTGTGTTTGATTGAGAGCTGACAAACATCTAAGATCTTGAGATCTGTAAATATTAAGATTGACATAACTTCTGTGCTCTTTAATAGAGAATGAGTGTATTATTTTTTACATAAATGCAGTATTTGTAGAAAGCATTTGGTTAGCCATTCAGCAAAGATCCTGACCCACTAAACCGGTTCTTACGATGAAGTGGGATACCCTAGGAGCAACATTTGGATTTTTGTTCAGTAGTGTACAGTGTTTTTATCTAGGTGAGAAATGTGGATGCAATTTACTTGCATGAAATATTGTGAATTTTATCCCATACTTCAGTGTTATAAAATGTTTCAGGCATAAGAAATTGTAAACTGGGGCTAGGGTCAGCTTGGAAATCTGTTTCACCTCCCCATCTTTACTGATGGATTTTAATTTGCTTGGAGGAAATTCAGAGTAGCAATTTCTTTATCTAAAATTTAGCTGGATAATCTTTCTGTCCTGCTTTATATATTTAGAGCTCGTGTCCCTATCTGCCTGTCTTCTGCAGACCTCTAAATACCAAAGTTTGCTTACACTCCTACTTTTGTGCAGAATTTTCCCACTCACGTTGGGTGGACTTCTGAATGCAGCTTGTGTATAGGCCTGGCCAGTACACATCAGCTGTTACTTTTGGTGTCTTGCTGGTCTGCAAAGCAAATGTAGCACTTACACAAATTCCCATTCATCCTTCAGAGCACTTGGGAGCTTTTCTAAAGAATCTTTGTGCCTCACTTGGATTACCCTTGAACTAAGGGTAAGAGCCAGGAAATTCAATGGATGTACCTGTTAATCATGTGAAGGTCTAGTTTTTAAGATATGAAACTTTTGGCAGCAGCTTGAAAACAATGAAATGATACAACAGGTGTGCCAACTATGCCAGCATCTGCATATCATGAAGAAGGTGCAAACAAAAAATGTATTGCCATCAAGAATGAGTTGGTAATTGATGTTCATCTTGATACAGGCCTGTTACTGCATCTTCTACCTGAAGCTATTCTCTCTCAGCAGCTTATGGTACAATGGAAGAAGGAAGACATTTTTGAGCACCAGAGAAGAGCCCCCGTAGCATTCTAGTCTTGCAGGAATCTGTATGTTTTGATTCCTGTAAATCAGAAATAATTTGGCTGCAAAATTTTGAAACAGCCTGAAGTTTGGTTTTGGTTCTGGGAGGAGACTTCACTTCCTTCTCACTGCTCTGTTAAAGACAGTAATACTTCACATATGCAGCTTCTCAGCATTTCATAGATGAAATAAGCCATGGCTATTAATGATTATTCTTGCTAACATTCATTATTCCCTTGCTATTAAAATCAAGTTTATTTTAAAATATACCTCTCATGATTTACAAATGTAATTGCTTATGGTTCTGTTATTACATTGAAAATCATGCTTTGGAATTGCACTGGAAAATGTGATTTTCCTTTAATGCCACTTTTTGCTAATGAATGTCCTCTTCAGAGAGGAGCAGTGGCATGATTTCCTCCAGTGGGCCAGCAGCCTAAAGAAAGTTATATATTTGACTTTCTCAGTCATTCCCCATCAGTGGAAGCCCTTGGTAGCCTGAACTGTCACCCATGATGCCAGTACTCACTCTGCCAGCCACCATGAGTGTTTGTAAATGACCCTGTGAGGAGGTTTTGAAAACTGAAATCCCCAAAACAATAAGCATTTTTTACTCTTCTTTTTCTGCACTGTCTAGTTCCTTTCTGCATATGAGGCTCATTGCTCACGGTAGACCTAAAAGTAACAGAGGCATGTTTGTAAATCCTAATAAACCAGTACTAATACACTACTTGTGTCCTCTTTTAATCCAAATTACTCAGTAGCACCATGATGTTGCTAGACCTTTAGCAATTCCTGCTTTTGATAACCAATAGTTAACATGTAAGTATAAGTTTTAAAAGAATCTTTATGTTCTTTTTAGTTTAGCTGGGATCAGAAGGACTTTTTAAATAATGTTTTAAAGACACTGGAAGTTGATTGTTTTCTGATCAACTTGTTTTGTGACCATTTTCATTGACATTCTTCCTTTTTCCTACAGTTTCCTGGTTAGTTTTATGGTTGATGCACGTGGGGGTTCGATGAGAGGTAGTCGTCATCATGGAATGAGAATAATCATCCCACCACGCAAGTGTACTGCACCAACTCGCATCACCTGCCGCTTGGTGAAGAGGCACAAACTGGCCAGCCCACCACCCATGGTCGAAGGAGAAGGATTAGCAAGCAGACTTGTAGAAATGGGGCCAGCAGGGGCACAATTTTTAGGGTGAGTTTTTCTATGAATTTCATTCTTTACACTCATGTTTCCTCTTTCATTTCCTTTATCCTGTGGATCTAAGTAACACTGACTTTACCTCATTTGAGCATGTAAGACAGGCTACTCAATTTGAAATGTCAAAAAACCACCAATCAACTGTTTCTTCCACAAAGCAGCCTTGTATTTTAAGGGCAGTTTTGCTTTTGTGATGACTACAGGGTGGAACCAAAGGTAAGGAAGGCCAAGAAAAGCCCAAGTCCTGCCCCCATTTGCTTTTGCAACATTTGAAGTCAGGAGGAGTCATATACCTATTATCCAGAACAAATTCTGACCCTCTTGCTTGTAGAGTATTGGAGAAACATCACTGTCACAGAAAAGTGTCCAAAAGTCATCCACCAGACCCACATATAAAGCTCTGTTCTCTATGTCACTGCATATGCTGGAGTAGCTGTGTGCTGCTTGTCTCCATCTCATGGAGCAAGGTCACTGAGAGCAGTGGCAGAACATTTGTATAGCATCAAGTAGCACAAATACTAGGAACTGACTTTTTTAATCTTAAAATAGAGGAAACAATCCACTATGATGTGGCTTTTTTTTTCCTAATTATAAATTTTGTTCATTACCATGAGTGGTACCCCAGTGTAAACTGATGGTTCTGTCGGGAATGACAGCTTGTTCCTAATTTCCCCTTCTCGTTTCTCTTCCTGCTGCATGGATGTTATTCAGTAAACTGCATCTTCCTAACACTCCTCCCCCTCTAAACGAGGGTGAGAGCATGGTTAGCCGAATCCTGCAGCTTGGTCCACAAGGAACAAAATTTATTGGGTAGGATATGTACGGAAAAGATACAGAATGTCTACAGTTCTTCTTTTGTTTCTGATTTATTTATTTATTTATTTGTTATTCCCATTTTATTTATTCTTTTTTTTTTTTTTTTTTTTTTAAGTTTTCTAAAGCTTTCAGCTGATTTATGTCACTGAAAGAAAATCATAGTGGCTTGAATTAATAGAGCTCTGCTACTACCTTGTGCTTATAGGCATGTAAAATTCACTGCCAGCATTCTGCTTTCATAACTTCCGTGCTTTTTTTAAATTTGAAGTGTTTCAACTGCATCAAATACATTTTAATACACAGTGACAGTCCTTTAAGTTCAACCCTGTGGTAGAGAAGGTATTTACAGGCCTTGAGTGAGTCTATTTCTAAAATGTAATCATGCAGTAGTCTATTATTTATGAAAGATTATTTAGGAAAAAAAGAAATGTCATTGAGTGAATGACTTCATCCCACAAGGTTGGAGAAATAATAATTTTTTCAACCTGCAAGAGACATGCTGTTAAGATCAAGTCATAAATCCACGTGTGCTACCCAATAGCAGTGTTGAGTCTAAAAATGTCAGAATATTTCTGTATATTTTTGACTGTTGTTTTCAAAACATTCTGTGAAATTTGCTGCATTAGGTTTTCAAAACATTAGTGTTTGGTGTTCCAAACCTGTTCAATACCTTCTCACTGAGTATTCCTGTTAAATGTCATGCACAAAAGTGTGTGGTTTCTAAATATTTACAGAGACAGTATCTGAAATATTAGCCTGCAAAGATTGTATTATAGCGTTAGTTTCCAGTTTGTACTCTTTTTGATCTGGAGAGTAAATATCTTAAGCAATGTATTTGAATTTTTGTTGTTTATGTACTGTGCACAATGGGAGACAGCAGCTACAGTCTTATTTCTGTTAAAGAACTCCAGATTTAGAATAAGAGCCTGGGTGTTCTTAAAAGCATCTAAAATTGGTACTAATTGTCTTATTCTATTTTCATGGGGGGAAATTCCTATCTAACTCTTCTCCCATGCTATTTAATGTGAAAACTGGACTTCAAACTAGTTTATGTTTTTCCCTCATGGTAGCTGTTGTGGTTTCTGCGCTCAAGGAACTGATTGGTTAATGTATCCAGCACCTTGCAGGTATACAGTACCATACAGTACCACAATGCTGCATACTTACCCCATCATGTGAGGCTACCTTCAAATGAGTTATTATAAAGCAATTAAATCCTTTACAATCTCTGTAGGAAAATAATGATACTGCCTATTTAAATGTCTTAAAGTTGCATAATCCATAACTGTTCACTTACTTTGTGATTTCAGTCGGTTTGCCTTAGTGTACTTTAAAATGCATATCCTGCCTGTGAAGTGTTTGGCAAAAGTGTCTGTTTTGTTAAGGAATGGCACACGAAGTGAATGGTGGTCTCTGTTGGTTGTTCACAGTAACTGTTCAGTAATGCACTTGTAGTCTTCTGTTGAAGGTACATTGTCTGGTGACCTAGGTGCATTATTAACCACCTTCTCATTCCCTTTCCTTCCCCCTAATATGTTTGACAGTAACTAATATGAGTGTGGTTGTGATGTTGCTTACCTCTGAGAAATCCATTCTGAAAGGATCTAAACATTCCCCATTGATGTTTTCAGTGCAGATTTAGCAGATGTGATTTTGCACATGAGAACCAGCAAGTGAAGCTAATGAGAATCAGCCTGTAGTGTTTCACAGAGTTGCATCAACAGGGAGCCAGGAAGAGCCTCGAAAAGTTTAGCACTTAGTTTGGAATGTCAAACCTACATGGACATACAGTTCCTGCTGCACTCAATAGCTTTTGCATGCATCCACATAACTGAACTGTTTCTGAATTGACTTTGCCCCTTTAAGTCCCTTGAGCCAAATCCCAACTTTGACTAATGCTAATGTCAGTTAAAAGTCAGTAGAATTATGTACATTGGAGGCAGGTTGGATCACCTACATCATGGGATAAATAAGCAGGGAGAACTCTCCATAGCAAAAGTTGCCACTGGTTTTTTTTTGTTGTTGTTGTTGTTTTGGTTTTGGTTTTTTTTTCATGTAGCAAGCTGTTTCAGAAGATTCACATTTAAAATGAGCTCTATATTAATATTTTCAAGTTATCTATTAATGAAAGTTTGAATGATAAAGGATTGTGCAGCTTTGGCAATTTTAAAAACATTTTTACTGTGACAATGGTAACTACTTAAAATTACTGCACTTTTCTTGAGGACTAAATACCCATAGAAAATTAAGGGCAGTGAGGAGATAAAGGCATATAAATGATATGATTCTTTTTTCTCTAGCCCTGTCATAGTGGAAATCCCTCATTTTGGATCAATGCGAGGAAAAGAAAGAGAACTAATCGTGCTTCGGAGTGAGAATGGTGAAACATGGAAGGAGCACCAGTATGACAGCAAACATGAAGACTTAACCGAAATACTGAATGGCATGGATGAAGGTAAACATTTTCTCAAAGCTTTATAAAGTCTTCATTTGTTCAGACTTGCTAACAACAGACTAAAGCAAGTTCAAGTGAAGCAGTGCAGCAGATAGGTGACTTTGGAGAATACAGTGTGTGTTGCATATTAAACTAATGGAAAGAGTGTAAAGAGAAATTGTTTGCAGTGGCCTGGAGACATCCTAAAATGAATGGTAAGTTTTGGTCTGAAATTTTGCCAAGTTTAAGCAAAGTTACACAGTTGCTTTACAGCATAAAGTTGAGAATAACATCCCAGCTGGAGGTAAGCGTGTTTCTGCTGCTCAGGCAGGGCCATGTGAAGGTCATTCCAAACCAATAATGAAGTTTAAATATCAGTCATATTAGACTTTCCTATAGATGCAGCCCTTAGACCGTTCTTTGAAATTATTTTATTAGTGGTTGCCTCCCACAAGTACACAACCTGCCTTCCTGGGAAGTTTGGCTCCCTTGTTTTGCTTCAGTGTTGCTGTTTATGTGAGAGTCCCTCAAGGTGAGAGGACTCAGATGTACACAGTTCCTGAGACAGATGGTCCCAGTGGATGCATTGCTGGCAGAGCCAGGCTGGGTTTGCAGTGATTCCTTGGCACCACTGCTTGCTTTTCCTAGCAAATATTTTTCAATACTTGTGTTAATAAACCCTTGCTTGAACTCTTTGCATCTGAGCATGAAAGGAATAGCTCATAGTTTGGATTTTCATTTCCTTTATGTGTTTATCCACAGGGTTTTCTATGGATAACCTTCTGCAGAAAGTCACAGTGTGGTGGGATACAAGCTGCAGGAAAGTTCTTTCATTATCAGCAAAAACATTTCAAGCAGATGATCAGGCTGTGAATGGCAGCTATAAGAGTTATCTGTGAGCAGGCTCTGCCTTTGATCTTGGTCTCTCCTTGTTTGAAGAGGGCAGGCTCAGCAAAAGACATGCTTTGAGAATATGGAAAGGAGAGTAGTGCTGTTGTGAGGGACTCCCTGGATGTCTGAGTTTTAGCATTTTTACTGATTTCCTGGTCATCTGGGAATAGAAAGAGCAGAATGGTCTTGTCTAGTATTTTCACTTTGAAGTACTTGAACTACACATGAGCTTGTAAAAACAGAGCAATGGCAAAGATCTTGTTATGTATTTATTTAAAAATAAATATAGAGCCAATGAAGCAGTAGAGCAGAAACATTGCAAATGTTGGGTCAGTAGACTTGGAAAAATACAATAAACCTCATCACAGATGGATACTTAAAAGCAGTGGAACATGCATAGTCCTGGATAATATGACTTGGGGAACAATTGGTTCAGTATTGAGGACAGTAGTTGCAGCCTTTCTGGAATTAAAATCTCAACATCACTCCCCTCCTTCTGCACACTAACGTGAGATTAGGAAGTAATGATTTGGCATTTGGGTTAACCATCAGTGTGTTGTCAATAGTGAGGTAGTCAGAACTGTTCAACAACTTGCATAGTTGCTTCAGATTCTTTCCAAGCGGAGCTTAGTTGAATTTTGGAACAAGAAGTCTGGGCACAAAATCACTGTTTTAAAGTTCTCATACTTTCATCACTTATGAAAGAGCCTTTCAGAGGTACCATATAGATCAATTCAAATTTTTACAGAGAAGAGCTGAATAAGTGAACACTTTGAGAGAGGTAGACATGAAGCCCGAAGTACTTTGAGCCTAAAATAATAAGCTTCACAATTTGGATCCAGAGTACAACTTTCTGATATGGTGAAGATTTCAGGTCATTCTTGCTTTCTGGGGAACTGCTGTTTGAGATTAGCAGGTGTAGGTAAGCCAGCAAATCACAGGAAGTGTGATGGACACTGTGCCTTAGAACCCAAGCCACAAGAAAGCCTTTTGCCTATTCATTTACAAGAGAGAAAGCAGTGAGAACACTGCAGACATGCCCAGAGCTTTGCGTTGATTTTTTTTCCGTTCCATTCATTTTAGCTTAATACTTCTCTAGTTAGGAAAACAAAACAAAACAACCTCACCATCTCCCTTGCATTAAAGTAGTACAAAGATCTTGACATATTATACTCCAGTTAAATCACACCTTTTCTGTGTAAAAGATCTTTCAAGCAGTGACATCAAATTGCATATTTGTAGGATTAAGAGTGGGCTGGGGGTTGTGTTTATTATTTTAATTTTGTTTTATTTCGTTTTCATGTGAACTGCTACTGATTTGTTACAAAATACTGCAGTTAGGCTTGGCTCTGAAGAATTATCTTGCATCTCAGAAACCGTAACTTCGGAAGAAGTGTTATTCCAGGTATGAACCCTGGAGGCAGGAGCTATCCTTAGTTGAAATAAAAAGCAGCCATGTGGTAGTCACTTCTGGAAGTTTAGTGTGTCTTTGCAAGAAAATTCATCTGCACACATCCTTAAATGCCGCAAGATGATGCAAAAGTGCCCAGATTTCTGGTTTAAGTAATTGCCCCCTCTTGTGTTAGATCTGCTGTGATTCACTAATTCTTTCCTATTTCTGTAGTGATGGAGCAAGCAGACTTTTATTCCCAATTCTTTAATATGCTGAAATTTTAAAGACACAGTTTGCTTCTATGGTTTGTTTTTCCTGTTTTGTTCTTCCCCTTAGCTTGCAGGCATGAGAGGAAGGACGTCTTTCCTCCTCGCCCTCCGCGGGGACTGCTGACAACCTGCCTGTTCTTCACTGGAAGCAGCACCATCTGCTGGAAAACCTGGTCTCAGACTCAAAATAATCCAGAGCAGGAGACAGCACTTCCGGGTGCTAAATGCAGAATTAAATATAGCAGAAGTTTGCTTTTATTATCATGAAAGAACAGTGAGCCATGGTGTAAAAAGTCAGTTTTTCTTTGGTGCTGTCAGGTTCCTGTTTAAATAGTTTTTATTCTAAAGATGGTGCTGTACTTAAATGTAGGGCTGAGGAAGTACAGGGAATTTGGTATTTTTAGGAAGAGGAGAAGTTTGGTTCAAAGCACAAGGGTAGTAGTTCACAACTCTCAGCCATTTTACTTTTATTTAGACTTGAATCAAGTAGAGGGAAAGAAAAAGGCACAACAAAACTCTCTCTCTATATATATACAGGGTGAGGTTTTTTAGGAAGAAGCTGTCTCTCTTGTAATTGGCAAATCAGTTACGCTTTCAGCCAGGCTCTGTTTAATGACATTTGCATTTTACTTTCCTGCACCCCTTACAAGTATCTGGAGACGAAGTGTGGGCATAAATGGACACGCTGGGCTAGCAAATCTTTTGACAGGCATTTGCAAACTAATGAATGAGCCAAGAAATGTAAATATTTGTGGCTACAATATGCTTGCAGCTGCACAGTGTGGTTTCAGATGTGAAGCAAGAGTTTTTACATAACTACTTTGAATCTACAGATCAAACCAAAATGTGACCTTGTTTATGCTTGAAGTTTAAAATACCACCATAAGCCTCTGCTGTGATTTTGCCACCTTGCCTAAAAAAGTTGGAGTTGCTAAAACTTCACATTGTTGCTAAAACTTCACATTGTGAATGGCAAGATAAGAGACTGTACAAAAACAAACAAGACCACAAATATGACATTGACTTATTTGAGAATGAGACCTGCTTGTGGCACTGTGCATGTCTTGTTTCCTACATGAAATACTGAAGCTGAGAGAGATCCTTACCAGCATTTGTAAGACAAGTCTCATTACCTTCAGCTTCTCCATCCCATGTGCTTTTTCTACCTCCATCTTCCTATAGTTTTTACCATGTGAGAGCTGCCTCCTGGGTGCTCTGCCTGCTTTTAATGCAACAATTTCTTAACTGGCACATCTCTGTATGGGAGAAACATATCCTATGCTTGTCCCACCTTCCAGGCTCTGCACAGTGGCAAGGTCAGCTCTGCCTTAGCTAGTACTGAAGGAGGATTGCAAAACTCAGAGAGCTGTTTAACCTGCTAAGTAGAGGTGAGATTTGCTTTATCATTGCTAGCAGAACTCTAAGACCCTGGAGAGGGAAATAAGATACCAGATTATACAAAGACACCTTGAAGCTCATGAAATATCCAGATGTTCTGTGACTTCTCTTATTCTATTTCCAGTCAGAGGATACTAGCTCTGCATTACTTTATCTGAAAAAATAAAGGAAAGGTATTAGATTTAGGATTAATTTGATCCACAACTGCCTCTCACTTAACAAAACTGATGTGAGTGCTTTCCTTGACCTGAGCTGCACCATGTGAGGTCCCTCTCTGACCTTTAGGATGTGGCTAGGTTTCTATTCTCCTGTCCAGAAACCTTAACATAATGTCCATGTGGCAGTATGGACTAGAGGGGGAGGAGGAGTGATCTTCCTTTCCTCCTGCCTTTCCTCCTGCCCTTCCTCCTGCCTTTCCTGCTTCCATCTCAACTCCCCTCCATCACTCCTATCAGCTTACCTTAAGGTAATTGTACCATACATGTGGGTGGCGGGGCAAAGCATACATAAGCAAAGTAGTCACAATACCTTTCTCATGACTTATGAAACTTTTTTTTTCTCTGTTAGAGGGCAACTTCATGTAGGAGCTTACATATGTATTATCCAAACAATCTCCCCATACCTGCCTCTTGTTCTGCCACTCTAATCTTCACATCTTCTTCCTCCTCTAGAGGAGAGTGCCTGCCAGGCACACTGAGAGAAGTTTGAAATGTTCTTATATAAACCACTAATTTTCTGCTTCAGGAGAATGTTAATTATCCTTCATCTCTATGAACAGTTTGCAGTGGTTTAAGCTCTAGCAACAAATAGGAAAATGCATAGGATTATACCTGCCTGGGAGTTTAAGAATCCAGTTTGTCTCCTGCACAAGCCATTGCTTCCAGAGGCTGCAGGCAGAATACCTCATTCATTAGAGGGTTTCAGATATCAATCTCTGAGTCAAAGTAAACAGAAGCTGACATTATGATATGAAATTATCCTCTTGTAGTAGGTATATATGGTCCACAACAGCACCATGCAATTAACTTGAATTACCTGCTGAAGGTTTTATAATGGAAAATTGATATTTTACCAATTCTACATTCTAATTCTCTTGGAACTGTACTTGAGCTTACATATTCAGAGGAGGAAAAGGTTTTCAGTCACATAAAGTAAAGGATTTTACAAGTGTCTTTTGTCTTGGTACTGTTTCTGGTCTTCCTGCTTTCTCTTGTTTCATCTGATAGAAACATCATCCTTCAAGAAACAAAATTTCTTTAGGAATGTAGTGCCCTTTTTAAGGAGGGAAATAATCATGGAAACTTGTGGAATGAAACTTGGTTACAATGACTACAAAGACTGAGTACAAGAAATGCCTGGAGAAATGTATTCCAGTTATATAATTCTCTCCATTTGTGAATAGTGTTTGTATCACAGAGATTTCAGTAGTGCACATAGTTGCATAATTAGTTATATTTGTGACATCACAGTTTTAATCTGTGCATACATGTCATGGTCATCTACATTATCAATGAATTAATATGGATAGATAGTCTTTGCACCTGTCTGAGCCCTGGATGACCCTACAAGCTGAGAATGCGGCTGGGAGCACCAATTTTGATGACCTGTTTTAGTTCCACTTGTCTTTGAGGATGCATCAAGTTTCACTAGGAACCGAGGAGCATAATGCAGTTGTTTCAGGGCAGATACCTGAATGGCTGAAAGCCTGATGTGGAAAGAGATCCTTGCTATGAATTCATTGGCAGAGCTGGTAGGCCAAGCTCTGTCACACCCACAGTTAACTGGAGAGCTCAGTGTCTGGTCAGGATTATATGGGTATCATTCTGGGCAATAACTTTCTCAAGTGCCTTAGTTGGGTGCACTCTGGACTGAACGTGTGATGCGAAGTTAGATAGTTCATGAAGTGACTGTGATTTCCTGTGGTTTTCTGAATGTTGGAGCTATGTGAGAGAAGAGGCTGGAAATACACATCTTTTGAAGTTGTGCACAGGAATATCAGTGCACTTGTGGTCCTCCAGATACAGATCTGGAGAAAGCAGCTTGACTGTGTCCCCCAGACTTCCTTGAACTTCCATGCTGTGTGACAAACCTGCCATCCTGTGGCAGCTGCTGCTATACAAACTGTTGTTCCCTAGTGCCTAGGTGTCATGGCATCTGTGTGTCTAGTGCTGTTGGCCCTCATTGTCAAGATTCATGCAAAAGTTCAAAGAGCAAACCAAAGCTTGATAATGAATAGCACTGAATTGGTTTATTTTTCTCTTACAGTAAATAAAACCCCCAAACCATTTCTCAAGCATTTTAAAGCATATTCAAAACTTTGTACTCACAGATGTCTGACCTGAACCTAGGCAGAGTAATGGCTGAATGTTTTAACTGTCTTCTCCTCCCAGAGCTGGACAGTGCTGAGGAGCTAGAGAAGAAGCGCATCTGCAGGATTGTCACAAAGGATTTCCCTCAGTACTTTGCAGTGGTTTCACGAATCAAGCAGGAGAGTAACCAAATTGGCCCAGAGGGTGGTGTGCTGAGCAGCACCACAGTGCCACGAGTCCAGGCCTCCTTCCCTGAGGGTGCTCTTACCAAAAGAATCCGTGTGGGACTCCAGGTAAATGTGCCCTTGTGTTCATATCCAACAATATCTACAAGTTCTAGCTGGTCTCAGTGTATGAGGCTTGCAGCTAAAGAGTCTGCTGCTCCTTAGTAGTGAGTTGCAGAGTGGATAGTATTGACATTGATGTGTGTCTCTGCCTCTCAGTGCCACCTTGGTGCAAGCGATGCACAGTCCTTCCTGTGGCAAAAGCCCAGCTCCCTTTTTATCATCACCTTCAGTATTGCTTAGCATCTGAAAAATGGAGAGAAAAGCAAAGACCTGGAACCACCACAATGATAATTGTCAGTCATCTTCCTGTTGGCTGTGGCTGTCAGCTCAGCCACTGTGAGATCCCAGTCTCCTGCGGCAAAGTAGCAGCTTGTGATTGGTGTCACTGGGCTGTCCTTTGCCATAGGAATGTGTTTAGTAAGGATTTCATGCAGCTGCTTGCCAGCTGTTGCTGGGTGAAAAGACCTCCCATATACATCTGTTGTAGCTTAGGGCAGTCACCATTGGTGTTTCTATCTGTGAATGGAATCTGGGTAAACCAACTAGCTTAAAGTCACCTTACACTGCACAGAAAGTGGAGAGATATTCCATAGGAGGTATCTATTATTTTGCATTCTGTTATCACTTAAAATTACTTAATAACTTGACAAGTCTGATGGGTTCATGAGACAGGGATACTAGTTTGGATTCCAGTGTTTGGAATCTGTATTTGAACTTCTCTGTTAATGACATTTCATATCTAAAGATGATTAACCTTGAGGAAATGGTTATATGTCTGCTTTTCCAGAGCTCTCTAGGATGAGGGCAGCATGATGTCTCCATATGCAGTGTGTGACTGCTGAGACTGCAATTTAGCTGCATGTCTATGCATATCAATACACTGTGCAGCTCAAATAATGCCATGAGCCACAGATCAGTGTGATTGAAACAGTCTTGAAACTTAAAAATAGAAAGGCAAAGAGATGAAAATACCATTTCCAATAAGGTATCATCATGTTTTAGTTCAAGCCTTACATGACAAAACTAACAAAAATTCTCCAGTGTTTCTTCCCATGTGTATTTAATATCACACATCACTGTAAATCAAACCCAAACACACTCGAAGAACTCTTAGCAAATACTGCAGGCAACCTTCTGAGATTTATAGTTTCACTCTACAAGTTAGCTATAAGGAAATCATAAGTAGACTGTTGAGAAAAAATACTAAGCATGACTTATACTAATAATCACCCTCAAGAGTTAGTAGGCTGCCATGGGAAAAAAAATCTACAGGAAAATAAAAGGAAAATTGAATTATCTTTTGGAAAACAGTTCTGCATGTCTATCACCAGTTTGTAGCTCTAGTTTAAATACTTTCCCCATGTTGACAGGCTCAACCCGTTCCAGAGGAGATTGTCAAAAAAATCCTTGGAAACAAAGCTACTTTCAGCCCCATTGTCACTGTGGAGCCCAGAAGAAGAAAATTTCATAAGCCAATAACCATGACAATTCCTGTGCCACCTCCGTCGGGAGAAGGTGTAACCAATGGGTACAAGGGAGACACGACGCCCAGCCTTCGACTTTTATGTAGCATTACAGGTTAGAGAATATCATGCTCTTTGTGACAGCAGTACCTCTGCACTCACTCTCACCGCTGTACAACTCATGCTTTCCTGCAAGGAAACATTGATATGTTTGGTTCAGCAGAGTTCAGATCAGTTCTCCTGACTAAATCCAGCTGAGGTCATTTGAAAGTCTCCTGCTGGTTCCCCAAGCTTTGAATCTGGTCTCATGCCACTGTAAAAGAACACTGCCAATAGATATTAAATGCCATGTTATATTTAGTCAGCATGAAGACTTTTAGCCTTGGCTATTAAGCATTGTTGTCAGTAAAAGTGGTTTGCAGAAATAATTCTGTGCTAGCTGGTCTTGGAGGTGGACTTTCTGTTAATTTGTAGGCATGTACTTTGCTTATGTCAGCATTGTTTTCTGGTGTGTACCATATAGAGTAATCATAGAATCACTAAGGCTGGAAATAACCTTTTAGATCATTGAGTCCAAGCGTAACCCAACTACCATAACCACTAAATCATATCCTGAAGTGCCATATCTACAGCTTTTTGAACACCAACAGGGACAGGGATGGCAACTCCACCACCTCCCTGGGCAGCCTGTTCCAATGCCTCAGTAAAGAAGTTTTTCCTAATGTCCAATATAAATCTCTCCTGGAACAACTTAAACCCATTTAATTTCATCCTGTCCCTGTTCACCTGGGAGAAGAGGCCAACACCAGCCTTACTCCAATCTCCTTTCAGGTAGTTGTAGAGAGCAGTAAGATCTCCCCTTAGTCTTCTCCTCTCCAGACTAAACAACCCTATCTCCACCATCCATTCCTCCTATGCCATGCCCTCCAAAGCCCTCACCAGCCTCACTGTACTTCTTGGGAGACACTCCAGGACCTCAATGTCTTTCCTGTCCTGTGGTGCCCAGAACTGCACACAGTACTCAAGCTGTGGCCTCGTCAGGGCCAGGTACAGGGACACAAATCACTTCTCTACAGGGGAATATATAACATATAGCTTAACTGTTGGACATGTCTATTGTCTAGATTCTTTCTTTTATGTGTGAATCAAAACAACTTAAGATAGAGTTGTTCTTATGTAGTCTGTATATGCCTGGTGTTTGAAAGAAAGTCTCCCATGTTTTGTATTTGTGTAGGAGGTACTTCACCTGCGCAGTGGGAAGATATCACAGGCACCACTCCGCTGACGTTTTCAAATGACTGTGTCTCATTCACAACCAATGTTTCAGCCAGGTATGGAAACAGAGCTTGCCAAGTACACCTAGGGAACAGGTTCCCTTGATTAACAGAGGGCATACTTGTAGGGTTGCTCTTTGGCTTTCTGTAAGTCTTTTGCAAGAGTGATGAAACAGTAATGAGTTAGATGCTTCTTTGTCTGTAGGTATCGGCATCCCACACATCTAGGGCTTTGTCCTGGCCTTTTCTGCTGCCAAACATGCTGTTTCTTCAGAGGCTGTGGTGCTGTGCAGTGATTTGGGGATTTTTTTGCAAACAACAACAGAAAGGAAGTTTATCTGGGGGCGTGTGTGGTGTGTGTGTCATAAAAACACATTTGTTTTAAAAGTTGATGATCACAGTATCACAAAGGTTGGAAGAGACCTCAAAGATCATCGAGTCCAACCTGTCACCACAGACCTCATGACTAGACCATGGCACCAAGTGCCACATCCAATCTCCTCTTGAACACCTCCAGGGACGGCAACTCCACCACCTCCCTGGGCAGCCCATTCCAATGACGAATTAATCTCTTGGTGAAGAACTTTCTCCTCACCTCAAGCCTAAACTTCCCCTGGCACAGCTTGGGACTGTGTCCCCTTGTTCTGGTGCTGGTTGCCTGGGAGAAGAGACCAACCCCTTCCTGGCTACAACCACCTTTCAGGTAGTTGTAGAGAGCAATGAGGTCACCCCTGAGCCTCCTCTTCTCCAGGCTAAACAATCCCAGCTCCCTCAGCCTCTTCTAGTTAAAATTCATGGTGTGCCAGGGAAAAAGTTTATCATTCTGTACACAACATTCACACCAATAGAAAGCTTGATAAAGGATGAAAATTTCTGAAAGAACCAAATAGATTAGGGCTGAAATATTGTGGGAAAGTCTCCTGTATACTACAAATTGAAGTATTTATAATTTGTTTCAAAATTGTCATTCTTAATCATGAGATGAGAAAAATACAGTTTCTCTTTGGCAAACTTCACTGTGGGCATATTTGGTTTCAACCTATATGAGAGATGTGATTTTGCTGTATGTGTGTTTTATAAAGCAGATTGCTTTAGCAAATCAAATGTACAGTGAAGCATTAGCATGTTACAATATACATGGTTTGTGGTCACAAGAAATGCAGTTTCCCCACTTTGACTTTAAGTGAAGCTTAAAATAGATAGTTTTATGAGATATCAGTGTGAGAAGCATCAAATAAATGCATCAATTTGTGTATGTTACCATGTGTTCCCAATTTTGGATCGTCAAAGCTCCACTGAAATTAGAAGGAAAGTTACAGCTTTGAGAAGTCTACAAGGATGGTACACATGCAAAATGACAGAGGATTACAGGACATGATTTCTCTTTAAAGCAATGCTTGAGCATAATTGAAAGTTCATCTAATGGCTCCCTTTTTCCCACTCAGATTTTGGCTCGCAGACTGCCATCAGGTACTAGAGACTGTTGGACTGGCAACACAGCTTTATAGAGAATTAATATGTGTTCCTTATATGGCAAAGTTTGTGATATTTGCCAAAATGAATGACCCTGTGGAATCCAATTTGCGTTGCTTCTGCATGACTGATGACAAAGTGGACAAAACTTTGGAGCAACAAGAGAACTTTGAAGAGGTTGCAAGAAGCAAAGACATTGAGGTATATTTCTCACTCACAGCCAGCTTCCTCCTTGCAAATGAACAATAAGTTTTCCAAGTGGCAACAGGTCCTGCAAAAGCCACTATAAACCTAGTTAAATAAAGGTTCACAGCAAGGCTGTATCAAAAATCTTCTTGGAAGGAGGCCAGAAAAGGATGGAGCAGGAAGAGCTTAAGGACCATGGATGCCTCAGGCTAGTCTGCAGTGGGGTTTGTCTGTACTGCTGCCAAGTACCCCCGTTTGGGCTTTGCAGATGGCTGGAATTCCTTCTCATTGGCCTTGCAGACACACAGTCCTAAGGGCTGGTTTATAGTGAGCAGTCACCAATACACTGTTTCTTGAAGGAAATCTCTATGTTCTTACTCCAGAAGAACTACTCCTGTAGCTCTTGGTTTCCTAGACTACCTGCACTCATAATACCTTGCTGTAATGCAATGGTTTTCTAATTTATTGTGGAACTTAATCTGAGTGGGCACTTGTGCTAAACTCAGGAACTATGATGGGGGTAATCATGATATATTTTTGCACATGGATCTGCTATGAAAAGAGGTTTTACCGACTTTTATTTATTGTTTTGATAGGTTCTGGAAGGAAAACCTATTTACGTTGATTGCTATGGAAATCTGGCTCCTTTGACTAAAGGAGGACAGCAACTTGTTTTTAATTTTTATGCTTTCAAAGAAAATAGACTGCCATTCTCTATCAAGGTAAAAGCAAAACAAGCCACATCATTCTGCTGATTTTTTTCCTTCCCCTAGTGATAGCACCTTTCCAGCCCCATAGGACTGACTTGCCCTGAGAATTTAAGTGTCATTGTTTATCACATGAATAACATGGAGAGGGTGCTCTGCAAGAAGCCACAAAAGAGCTGCTGGCAGCACAGGGAGCAAAATATCCATGATATGGATTCACAGCCTTTTATTAAAACCATATCTCAAATTAGACCTCCAGAGTATTACTAGTAGATCACTATTTTGCAGGAACTAAGCAAAAGAGATACATTCAATAACATATTACACAGCAGAACAGCGTCTAAAATGTGTGCACAGACTGTTCATCTCTAAATTACCATGAATGGACACTCACTTTCCTTAGCCCTTTCGTAGCTGCCCTGCCAAATAACTTTTTAAGCATTTTGGTGAACAGAAGTTCAAAGCATGGCAGAAGAAAATGAAGATGAGTAAAAAATCTCAGGAATATCCTAGTATGAAACTGTCTGATTGGACTCAGTCAAAATCTTGTCTTGCATATATTTACCAGGTTCAGGCTGATCTAACTTTTTCATAGTAAGGCCTTTTCTCCTTCTGCACCTCAGGCTGAGCTCCAGCTCAGTAACATTGGTCTTTACCTATTAGATAGCTTCTTGTGGAAAGAAACACAAATAAATGCTCCAGAAACCCTCTCTAGGTATCTGAATTACTACATAATACTACACTTACTAAAATGTCTTTTCTAGGTAAGAGACACCAGCCAGGAACCATGTGGTCGATTGTCGTTTTTGAAAGAACCAAAGACTACAAAAGGACTGCCACAAACAGCTGTTTGCAACTTGAATATCACTCTGCCTGCACACAAGAAGGTATTTGTTTGGAAAAGTAAATGTTTTTCCTTAGGGTTGGTTTTATTTTTGCTCCTTGACTTTTTAATTTTTTTTCCTGCTAGTGATAAAGAAACACTGTCAAATACCAGTAATGAGAATGCTCTGGAATATGATAAAGGCTTTTAAAATTTATGTTCTATTGGTTTCTTATGTGTAGAACGCTTTTAAAGTCTCTTGCTACTGTGGTGTCAAGTTCCTATAATTTTTATGATTCTGTTTACAGCTCATGCTTCAGCCTGCAAGCCATAGGTTTAAGCTTTCCGTAATGTCACGTGTTGATTTGCATTGGATGTAAGAGGTTTTTTTTTTTCTTTGCTTTTATGTTGACATTTTGGATTTCCTTTGCTTATAATTCAGCTTGCATTTTGTGCTCCCAATTTGGTCCTTTTCATATCCTGATATTCTTTTCCCTGCTGTCCATTATAATATTCCTTGTCTCTGCAATGCATCTTTGGACCAAAAGGAAACAGAGTCAGATCAAGATGATGAGGTAATATAAACACTGTCTTCTGTTTTTATTTCCTTCAGATTTAGTGAAGAAAAGTAGTATGTTCTAGAAAAAAAAAAATGAATGACTATTTTTAACTATGGCACTGAAATAATACCTACAGAATAACCATATCCTCACCATCTGATAGTCTCTTGCAAAACGATAGAATTGCACAAATATGAAAAAAATAATTATATATTATGAAATTAAACTGACTATTTAATAATAGCAGTCTAAAATTTAACTCACCTCCTCCTGAAAAAGAGTATAATTATAAAATTCAGACCAGGTCCATTTGTGGCAAAATCAAGAAGAATATAGTCAATATGATTTTACCTCTTGAACTAATACTGCCAGTGCTGTGGAAACTTGTCTCTGAGAAGGAACAAAGCGTTGCTAAGGCAGCAGTAGTGGACTATACTATTTTACTTCTGACCATAAACTGGATTCTTCTGAAAAAGCGAAAGAGCTAAAAGGAATTTCTGAATATTGTGTACAAATCTATTTTCAAATGAACCTCAGATACTTGCAACTTAAAAATCCACTGTTTTCTGGGAAGTGCTACTTTAGGTTGTGAGGAAATTGAGTGGGTTTTACTCATTAGAGGTGATAATAAATGAGATCACCTTATAAGAGTAACTATACACATATATTCCCTTTAAGTAGCAGCAAATCTCTCTCCTCTTTCTGGTAGCAGTAGCCACCTACTGATCAAAATAATAAAAGCCCCAAACCAAAACACCCCTTACAAGTTAAAAAATAATAATGGCAACCACATCACTTTGTCTCCCCAGGATTTGTTCCCAGTGAGCTATTATATAGCTATCACAATAGTTTTCTTTCTAAACAAACCATTTTTTTAGCCACGTAATGAATCTGATCTCTGAAGGACTTTTAATGTTTAAGACACCACACTAGCAGCTATGCAACTGAATGCAGTAACTTACAATGCAATGATTAGTTAACAGTGATAGTCTGCTTTCTAATCTGCATCTTTGCATTTTATGCCTATTTAAAAAAATCCCCTCCCATGCCTTTTTTGTCCTTAATGTATTCACTTTAAAGCCAATGTACATTGTGGTGTATGTGCTTTCAGTACAAATTAACGAAGGGAGAAATGATTGGTATAAGTTGTACTCTTATGAATGTTTTATGTCTGTATCTGTGGTCTTTTGTGTTGATCTCCTGTTTCTAGCCAAAGGTGGTGTATTTTACTAAGAATGAATAATATTATGCCATTTCTAGCAGTGTGAAGCAGTTTATTAAGTGATAAAGGGATAATAGAGTCTCAAGATACTTTAAGCTCTTCTACCTCATGAGCAGAGACATGAGCAGGAATGAACCCATGGGGTCAGTTCTTAGGATTGCAGTTCCATCCCTGCTTACTCCAGAAAAGTAGTCATTCACAGCAGGATTCTACCACCTCCAGTAGCCATGTTCCCTGCTCTGCAGTGCCTGACACTCATTACACGGCAGACAGGAATGGAGACCAGCTCCGTCCATTCCCTGCCTGCTTGCCCAAATTTGGCTTCAGCTTGCCTTCCTGCAGTTGAACGGAAACACCCATTCTCCCTCGTGGGGATGTGTGACGCTGACGTTGGACGATTTTCTGTTCACATGGGGGATTAGGGATGCTCAAGGCACTAACCAGCATCATGTTTTGTTGCAGACGGAAAAAGCTGACCGACGCCAGAACTTTGTCTCCCTTGCTTTACGTAAGCGCTACAGCTATCTGACTGAGCCTGGAATGAGTGAGTTGCTCTTACCAAAGTACTAAACCGTACAGACATGACTTTTCATAAGAAGAGACATTTTTTCTATAAACGTTGTATTTGGTGTCACTCTGAAAAAAAGAAAAAGAAAAAGAACCAAACCAAAACATCCCCAGAAAAAAAAAACAAACCAACCCTGCCTATCTAAACCAAAACTCTTGGATGGTCTGGGAACTCTTGTGTTGTGAGAGCTTGAAGAATTCTGACTGGCATGTGATGGGTTAGCTAAAATAGAACTATTTTTAAAAATGTTGTGTAGTTCCAGAGTAGGAGGATTGCAAATTACATTCAGAAGGAGTCCATTCCTTTTTCCTTTGAAAGATTAGAGAGAGCTGCTGTAGTAGGGAATGTCATGCAAGTCCAGCAAGGCTGAAGAATGCAATTCAGATGCACAATTGAACACTTGGATGCTTAGCCAAAATGGATTCTCTCATATTTTTTTATTTTCCTTCTTCTTTCTCCTCCTCTTCCCTTTTTCTTCTGTTCCCTGCAGATGCCTTTTATTCCCTGACACCACACATTGCTTTCTCTTAAACTTATGTTCCCCTTGACTAGACCTATGGTATTTCTTTCCTTTCCTTTCCTGTTAAATACAACAATGTGCTTGGTTTAGCTTTTTCCTCCCTCCCTCTCTTGTCTGAGGTTGGCTGCTTTTTTTACTCCTTTCCCAGGCATTTTCTTGCCATTCTATTTCCCCTCATAACCTCTTAGTTGCTACCCTGCAACAGACCCTTTGATATAATTCCATGAAATCCATAGACAAACTTCATCAGGTCTTGGGATTTTCTACTGGATGGCTGCTGTTATTTACCCTATAAGATCTGTGGCTTCTTTGGATCAGATGTGCTCCAGAATACATTACACTTCTCAGAACTGGAAGAAGACTTCAAACATATAACATCTGAAGAAGCTATCAGATCTGCTGAGACATCTAAATGGACTGTTAAGGTATCGTCAAAGGTTTGATGGGAACTGAGAGGGAAAAGGAAGTTGCTTGATAGGAGTTTGCTGACTGTGTTTGTTGTTTACAATTAGGTTTTCACTGGGGGGAAAAAAAAGAGAGAAAAGAAAAAGTAGTCATATTCACCAAAAGTAATCATATTCACCAAAGGTCCATTAAGTCTCATTTGTAAAAAGCTGGAGTGCAAAAAAACCTAAACACACTTCAGCTGCACTCAGAAAAAGCCCCAAAACCCAACAAAAACAAACAAACAAAAAACCCACCACCAGACAGTTAACACAATGGAAGTTCCGGACCGTTTTTCAACTATTCTATCCCTTTTGGCAGTGATTGCTCCTTAGATTCTGAGCTACCCAAAAAGCCTATGCAAAAATGACTCTGCCAGGAAAGAACGTAGGGAGTTTGGCCATCAGCCTGAGGACCACCTCCTCTGCACACCTGGTACATAGTCAGCATCTGCCACTACCACCTGTACCATGTTGGTGTGAGGGGAGGATGATCTTTGAGATGTAGCTCTTTCAGACAGCACACACTGCCCAATACAGAGCCAGCAATGCTGCTGTGGCAGGTTTACATTGCTAGGTGTTTGCTCCAGTGGTTGGATATGAGTGATGAACCTCGACCTGTTTCCAGTGAACCTGATGGCACAGCTTCTGTAGTTTTGGTAGCAGCAGAAGTTGTCTATTTTACTCACGCAAACTCATGTGTGCATATGCATACAGATTTTTTTTCCTCTGCACAACTGCCTGTGCCAGTGAAGAAGAGAAAAAGGCAGATGGGATATTTCCCAGCCTCACAGTCCTTCCCCTTACTCAAGGGAAAGGACCAAAAAGCCCCTCAGCTCTTCCCAGCAGTGAGGTCATCTCAGAAGAGGAGTGCTACAGTGGGTTAAACCTGTTCAGCCATGGCTGTTTGCTCACAACTGAAAAGAAGCAAGGCTGACCAGGGTCCACTTGTATGGGTTCACTCAACACTTTCAGTTACCAGCTGCAAGGAAGGAAGGTAGTAACCAGTCTGTTTTCTGATAAAATCTTGGATAGAGTGATGGAAACTCTTAAAGCCAAAAGTTTCCAGTAGCCAGAAAGGGCCATTAAATAAAAGAAAACCACTCTTTAGAACACTGTCCCACTCTAAAGTTTCACATGGTTGTGGGGATTTCTTTGCTATTTCAAAATATTAAAATTGTCAGTTTCCCTGCTGTTGGAGTTATGTCATAGCTGCACACACTGCTAAATGACTCAGTTTTCTTTAAACTGGATTTTCTTCTCAGCTGCAATAAGTAGCACAGAGAAAGCATCTTGACAACCTCTGGATCCATGATTTAACAGGAGAAAGAGCTGGCTTCACTAGGCAGTTGTGATAGACCAGCTCATCACAGAACAGTGGGGATGCTGTAAGGACATTTCCAAACACAAATCGGTGAACAGGTTATTTTGTGGCTAGATGGAGAGGGTCCAGAGGCGGGACATGAAAATTATCAGGGAGATGGAACACCTTTCATAGGAGGACAGCCTAAGGGAGTTGGGATTGTCCAGCATGGAGAAAAGAAGGCTGTGGGAAGACCTAATAGCAGCCTTCCAGTACCTGAGGGGGGCCCACAAGAAGGCTGCAGAGGGACTGTTTACAAAGGCCTGGAGTGATAGTATGAGGAGCAATGGTTTGAAATTAGAGAAGAGGATGTATTGGATGTTAGGAACAAGTTCTTGACCATGAGGGTGATGGAACACTGGAACAAGTTGCCCAGGCAGGTAGTTGAGACCCCATCCCTCGAGATATTCAAGGAAGGTCAGGCTTGACACAGCTCTGAGCAACCTGATCCTAGTGGAGGATGTCCCTGCTCACTGCAGGGAGGTTGGACTAGATGACCTTTGGAGGTCCCTTCCAACTCCAAACTTTCTAGGATTCTATGAATGATTTTAGGGTTTGTTTTGTGGACTTGGGACTATATGAACTTTTGGTGAATGTTAGCAGCTGCTGCTAATTAATCTTCATAATAAAATCTAGATCATTTAATGAAGTACACTGTTTCTTCTTTGGGTGAAAAAAGAAGTATGTTTGGGCTTAAAAATAAGATTCCAAGGAAAGATGGATGTTTGTTTACATGGGCTGTGCCAGTCAGGCCTAGTATTCAAGCTCTCTTCAACCTAAATGTTCTCACACTGCAATATCACCAGCCATCCACATTGATTTCTGGGCTTCAATTGGCACATTTCTCCTTGCAGGATATGGACCTGTGATATACCGAATATTCAATATTCTACAAGTGTGTGTGATTTAGGTCTTAAGTTTAGTAATAGTCTTGTTAAGCTCCTTTCACTGTAAATTACAGTCTGTCTACAAGACGGATCAGTCAGGCTTGGCAAATTATTAGTGTAACTTCAGAGAAAGGTATGTTCAGTAAGTTGTTTGGAAGCCCTCTAAGTTGCTTTCAATGCCAACTCTCTGAATGTTATCACTGTATCAGAGGATATGTGCTGTAATGGGATTCCCAGAAATACTGTCTTCTGGCATGAGTACCTCCTGTGATGCAAAATGTGGTTGATGATGAGTTTTGTTTGAGATGCCTATGAATAAGCTGAGTGTTCTGGAGGATAACAGTGAACAGGTTTGTCCTTGCCAGGAAGTCTTTGCATAATATATTGTTCTTTGCTTTTCTAATGTTACCTTTTGAGAAATGTAAAGTTGAACAGGTCTGTCTTTGAGCTGATACAAGAAATCTCCTCAAAAGGTACCAAGACACTACATCTTGTAGAAAAAGTGTACTCTTCTTTTAATGGCCTTTTGTGAAATGATTTTGTAAAGTTTAAATGTTTGTGCTTAATAAGTATATAAAATGTATTAATCTGTGTGCTCGTTTTGACATGACATACTGTGCATGAATAAAACCTGGTTCAGATGCTTGGCTTGCTCACGTTTATCATAGATCATATTTTCCATATTTCATATATGACATATGCTTCTTAAAATCATTTCATGTTAAGTTTTACTTTAGCTTTTACCCAACAAAAGGAATAGCGCATGAAAACCAAATGCAAAGGTTCCTTTTCTTTCTTTAATTTTGTTTCTTTCTTTATTCATTTTTTTTAATATTGACTTAGAAAAGCTCTTGCTCTTATTGGCTTTGTGAGTGTGAAGCATATCCGAATAGTGCATGGGAGATATAGATTTGAATTAATTCTAGTTGCTTCACAGTTTGCACATCAATTGCCTGTCACTTAAAGAAATTTTGGGTTCTGCATGACATAGTTCTGAGTGCTTTTGAAAGAAAATATTTTAGCTATATAATGTCATTTTACACAAGTTTATATTTTGTATAGGTTCAATATTTGAATAGAACAACAACAGAAATTATTAAAAGGATAATTCTAATATTTTCACAAATCAGAGACATACCTAAACAGGCAAAATAGAACTGATGCAAATATTTCAGAAGTAGCACATCAGAAAGTCAATAGGAAGTAAGAGAAGAAATTTTCATGTGGCTTTATTTTTACTTTATGGATTCCTTCTTCGTGTCTTCTGTTCCTCATTGTTTGCAGACTTGGTTGCAATGTGCTTTCTGTCTTTCATTTCACATTGGGTTTTTTTTCATTTTGAGCAGTCATCAGTATATGGCTCATTCTTAGTTTTTTCTTTCCTTTTGAAAATCTTTTGCCTCTTCCATCCTAACTCATGCAAACAATTGTACTTGCTTTTTGTAATATTACAACGTTTACTGACCAATTTTCTTCTCTGGTCTCTCTGTTTTTCAATCATTTTTGTTGATTTTTATGTTTGATTTTGATTTAACAATTTAAGAAACAGTTGAACGGAGTGCAGGAGCAACAAGATCCCTACCTACTACTTACTCATACAAGCCATTCTTTTCAACACGGCCATATCAGTCATGGACAACAGCTCCAATTACAGTGCCTGGGCAAAACAAATCAGGCTTCACTTCCTTATCAAGTTCTTCCTCTAACACTCCTACAGCTTCCCCATTAAAATCAATATGGTCTGTTTCTTCTACTTCTCCAATCAAATCCACATTAGGAGCTTCTACCACATCTTCAGTTAAATCTGTTAGTGATGTAGCATCTCCAATTAGATCATTTCGGACAATCTCTTCACCAATAAAAACTGTGGTATCGCAGCCTCCATACAATATACAGGTTACTACAGGCTCTTTCGTCAGAGCTCCTGCAGTCACAGAAGCTGCTAGTCTGAAAGGGCTGGCATCCACTACTACATTCCCCTCTCGGACATCTCCAGTGACTACAGCAGGATCTCTCTTGGAGAGATCATCCATAACCATGACGCCTCCAGCATCCCCCAAATCCAACATTAACATGTACTCTTCAAGTTTGCCTCTTAAATCGGTCATCACATCAGCATCTTCACTTTTAACGTCCCCTCTAAAGTCAGTGGTGTCACCTGCTAAGTCAGCAGTTGATGCTGTTTCATCCTCTAAAGTCATGATGGCCTCGTCTCTCTCGTCACCAGCAAAACATGTAGCTGGGCACACAGATGTACCATTGCTTAATGGATCTGTGTCACCTCTGAAATACCCATCTTCTGCCAACTTAATAAATGGATCCAAAGCTGCAGCTGTTTTTCAAGACAAGATGGCTGCAGCTACACATACTGCAAGTTGTGCTGCTAATGCAGTTGCTGACACGGCTGAGAGAGTGCTTTCAACAGCTACAACAATGTCATTTTCTCCACTCAGGTCATTTGTGTCCTCAGCACCATCAGCTTTCCAGTCAATGAGAACTCCTCCTGCAGGTGCTTTGTACACAGCCCTTGGGTCAATATCTGCAACTACCTCATCAGTAACTTCATCAACAATAACAGTGCCAGTATATTCTGTAGTCAATGTTTTGTCTGAACCAGCATTAAAGAAGCTCCCAGAGTCGTCTCCACTTACAAAATCAGCTGCTGCGCTGCTGTCACCTATTAAAACATTGACTACAGAGGCACGTACACAGCCTCCCTTTAATCGAACTTCATCACCAATAAAATCATCCTTGTTTCTAGCACCCTCTGCTCTCAAATTGTCCACACCATCTTCCTTATCCTCCAGTCAGGAGATACTGAAAGATGTTGCTGAAATGAAGGAGGATTTAATAAGAATGACTGCAATATTGCAGACAGATGTCACAGAGGAAAAACCGTTCCAGCCTGACATACCAAAAGAGGGTAGAATTGATGATGAAGAGCCCTTTAAAATTGTTGAGAAAGTAAAAGAGGACTTAGTAAAAGTTAGTGAGATTCTCAAAAAAGATGTGTGTTTAGAAAGTAAAGGGTCGGCTAAAGTACCCAAAAGTGATCAAGGACACCTGTCTGAGGATGACTGGGTAGAGTTCAGTACAGAGGAGATTGATGAAGCGAGACAGCAAGCTTTGACAAGCCCTCCTATATCTGTTCCAGAGAAGGTCCAAATTAAAACTAAAACCATGTCGGAAAAGGATTATAGCTTGTCAAAAGTTATTGATTACTTAGCAAATGATATTGGTAGCAGTTCATTAACAAACATAAAGTACAAGTTCGAAGAGGGGAAAAAAGAAGGCGAAGAGAGACAAAAACGCATTTTGAAACCAGCTATTGCTTTGCAGGAACATAAACTTAAAATGCCTCCATCCTCCATGAGGCCTTCAACATCAGAAAAGGAGTTATGTAAAATCGCAGATTCTTTTTTTGGAACAGATACTATTTTAGAGTCTCCAGATGACTTTTCTCAACATGACCAAGATAAAAGTCCCTTATCTGATAGTGGCTTTGAAACAAGGAGTGAAAAGACACCTTCTGCCCCACAAAGTGCTGAGAGCACAGGGCCAAAACCACTTTTCCATGACGTACCCATCCCTCCTGTCATTACGGAAACAAGAACTGAGGTTGTTCATGTTATCCGCAGCTATGAACCATCACCTGAAGAACTTCCAGAGCAGAAAGAAGAGGAGCTACCAGCCTCAAAACCTACTCCTACATTTATGGAGCTGGAGCAAAAACCTGCTGGATCTATTAAAGAGAAGGTTAAAGCTTTTCAAATGAAAGCCAGCAGCAGCGAAGAAGATGACCATAAGTGTGTCCTTAGTAAAGGTGTCCGAGTAAAAGAAGAAACTCATATCACTACGACAACTAGGATGGTTTATCATAAACCTCCATGCACTGAAAGCACATCTGAAAGAATTGAGGAAACAATGTCTGTTCATGACATAATGAAAGCTTTTCAGTCTGGACGTGACCCTTCCAAAGAACTGGCAGGTCTGTTTGAACATAAGTCATCAGTAACATCCGATGTTAGCAAGTCTGCTGAAACTTCACCACAACATGCAGAGAAGGACAGCAAAATGAAACCCAAACTGGAGCGAATAATAGAGGTCCATATTGAAAAAGGTAATCAGGCTGAACCTACTGAAGTCATTATTAGAGAAACAAAAAAGCATCCAGAAAAAGAAATGTATGTGTATCAGAAAGACTTACCTCGGGGAGATATTAACTTAAAAGAGTTGGAAAAACATGATGCTTTTCCTTGTTCAGACGAACAAGGTCAGCAAGAAGAAGAGGAGCTCACGGCTGAAGAGTCACTTCCTTCTTATCTGGAATCCTCTAGAGTTAACACTCCTGTGTCTCAGGAAGAAGACAGTCGCCCTAGTTCTGCTCAACTCATGTCTGATGACTCTTACAAAACACTGAAGCTTTTGAGTCAGCACTCAATAGAATACCATGATGATGAGTTGTCAGAACTAAGAGGGGAGTCTTACAGGTTTGCTGAGAAAATGCTTCTTTCAGAAAAGCTAGATGTGTCTCATTCTGATACTGAGGAGTCAGTTACTGACCATACTCTACCCCTTAGTGCAGAGTTACAGGGGTCTGATAAACGATGCAGAGAAAAACTAGTTACTGCCCCCAAAAAAGAGATTCTCTCCAAAATCTATAAAGATGTATCTGAAAACGGTATAGGTAAAATGTCTAAAGACGATCATTATGATAAAGTGACAGTGTTACACTACACTGGAGATGTTAGTAGTCCAAAACACGCAATGTGGATGCGCTTTACTGAGGACAGATTAGACAGAGGTAGAGAAAAGTTGATATATGAAGACAGGGTGGACAGGACTGTTAAAGAGGCAGAAGAAAAACTGACTGAAGTATCACAGTTTTTTCGGGATAAAACAGAGAAGTTGAATGATGAGCTACAGTCTCCAGAGAAAAAGCAGCATAAAAAAAATGGCAAAGAAATACATTCTAGCCAGAGCTCTGCCAGCAGCAGCCCTGAGAAAGTTCTGCTCTCTGAACTGCCATCATCTGGTGATGAATGGAGTAAGATGAAGCAATATGCACATGATGGAAAATGCTTTCCCAAGGTGGATGAAAGAAGAGCGTCCAGTTTGCCCAGCAGTCCTGAAAAAAGGATATTTGTGCAACATGCAGAGGACTCTAAACAAACTATGGAACACAAAGGAAGTGCTCAGCAGACTGGAGCACCGGAGGTTTCACAGACTGGGTTTCAGCTGAAGCAATCAAAACTCAGTTCCATTAGGCTTAAATTTGAACAAAGTATAAGTCCAAGGAGTAAGGATGTAACTCAGGAAGAGAGAAAGCTGGATGGTCACTCAAAAATTCCAGTTAAGAAATTGCAAGAAAGTAAGTTACCAGTGTATCAGTTTTATTCCAGAGAGAAACATGCAAAGCAAGTAGAGGTCATTGATGGGAGCACAGCTTTACAGAAAGAGGTGAAAATACAGGAAGAACTTGTTTCAGGTAAAGGGAAAGCCGTTGAAGACTCCCCTGCTTCAGACACGCAAAAACAAAGAACTGAGATGAGTAAAGGCGTGCCAGAATACTTTTCAGAACTGCAGACGAAAGAACTGGTGTATGGCTCAGACTCAACAACAAAGGGACATTGGGACAAAAAAATCTATAGGACATGGGAAAGTCCAGGAACTTCTAATCATAAAACACAAAAAGAAAAACTTGCACATGTGCTGGTTCCAGATACAGTAAAAGAAAAACATGTTGACCATGCTGAAGCTAAAACTGACCAAAAAAGTGAATTTATCACTGTGACAGAACACAAACTGGCAGCAAATGGAATCCATTCAGAAGAAGTGAAGGAAGTGACTGTGAAATCTCCCTCAAAAAGGGTTTTATACAGAGAATTTGTTGTGAGGGAGGGGGAGCATAATGGCGAAGTGGCCGATAAAATATCCAAAAGGAAAGAAGACATTGCTGTGTCCCATATTCCAGTCAGAGTTGTCGAGGAGAAGAGAACCACGCTTGATGGTGTCTATGAACTTTCAGCCAAAGTATCCCAATCAGCTGTGATTAAGGGGAAAGCTGAGAGGCAGATTGATTATGTGGAAGATGAAAAAATAAAGCATTCAGAAATCAAAAAACTTACCAAGCAGCAGAGCCCAACAGGTCTAAGTTCTCCTGTTGAGGAAACTGTGCTATCCCCTAGCAAATCACCAGATTCTTTAGAATGTAGTCCAGGACAGGAATTTCCTCCAAGTGAGTTAGTTGACCCTGGTGCCAGTGATTACTTGGATAAAGCTGCACCGCTAGTAAGCACTGAGGGAGCAAAAGAAATTAAGACCTTACCTGTTTATGTCAGTTTTGTACAAGTAGGAAAGCAATATGAGAAAGAGGTGCAACAAGGAAATGTAAAAAAAATTGTCAGTCAGGAGAGTAAGACAGTACAAGAGACAAGGGGGACGTTTTACACAGCTAGACAGCAAAAACAACCTCCTTCTCCACAAGGTAGTCCAGAAGATGACACACTAGAACAAGTGTCCTTTATAGATAGCTCTGGTAAAAGCCCTTTAACACCAGAAACACCAAGTTCAGAGGAAGTGAGTTACGAGTTTACATCTAAAACACCTGACTCACTGATAGCTTATATCCCAGGCAAGCCCAGTCCTATACCTGAGGTATCTGAGGAATCAGAGGAGGAAGCAGATGCTAAGTCAACATCTGTAAAACAGGCAGAAGTTGAGGAACCACAGACTGACAAAGCATTACCTAATCACATAAATAAGGACTCTAACAAAAGGCCCAAAGGTAACAGAGTTGCCTACATTGAATTCCCTCCTCCTCCACCACTGGATGCAGATCAAGGCGAGTCAGAAAAGAAGCCTCATTATTCCACTGAGAGTGAAATGGAAATGATGGAAGTGAACTTGCAAGATGAACACGACAAATGCCAGCTGGCTGAACCTGTCATAAGAGTACAGCCACCATCTCCTGTGCCACCGGGAGCAGACATCAGTGACTCCAGTGATGACGAATCTCTCTATCAACCTGTTCCGCTTAAAAAGTATACATTCAAACTGAAAGAACTGGAAGATGACAAGAAAGAAACCTCAAAACCCAGAACCCCTGAAAAGATTGAGAAACAGAAAGAGTTAGGACATCCCACTTCCGGGAAACCTAATGAGTTTGACATTGGGCTTGATTCACCCCAGAATGATGTAGTGCAGAATGGGAGTAACAATGACCAGTCTGTCACAGAGTGTTCCATAGCAACCACTGCAGAATTCTCCCATGATACCGATGCAACAGAGATTGACTCTCTTGACGGTTATGATTTGCAAGATGAAGATGATGGTTTAACTGAGAGTGATTCTAAACTTGCAGGTCCGGCAGTTGAAAGCAAAAAGGACGTATGGACTACAGAAGGTATTCTAAAGCAGACTGATCGCTGCTTTAGCCAGAGTAAGCTTGAAGTCATTGAAGAGGAAGGCAAGGTAGGCCCTGAAGAAGACAAGGCATCTTCAAAGGGTCCAGCTTCTGAAAAAGCCGGAGATAAGAGTGACCAGAAGTCAGGGGCACAGTTTTTCACTTTGGAAGGCAGACACCCTGACAGGACTGTATTTCCTGATACGTATTTCAGTTATAAAGTAGACGAAGAATTTGCAACGCCTTTCAAAACAGTGGCCACCAAGAGTCTAGATTTTGATCCGTGGTCCAATAACCGAGGTGATGATGAAGTGTTTGAGACTAAATCAAGGGATGATGAGGCTAAGCCATTTGGTCTGGCAGTGGAAGACAGATCTCAAGCAACAACACCTGATACAACGCCAGCCAGAACTCCAACAGATGAAAGTACACCAACTAGCGAGCCCAACCCCTTCCCATTTCATGAAGGGAAGATGTTTGAGATGACTCGCAGTGGTGCAATTGACATGAGCAAGAGGGATTTTGTTGAAGAAAGACTCCAATTTTTTCAGATTGGTGAGCATACTTCTGAAGGGAAGTCAGGGGACAAGGGGGAAGGGGATAAAAGTACAGTCACTGTCATCACACAGCCACAGGCAGGGGACAGCACTATAGAAACAAATCTAGAGAGACCAGTAGAAACAACAGCAGTTGAACATAAGCCCATCATCCAGGCCAGTGGAGATTGCATGGAACAAACCCTTGGTAGTAACTCACTGGAAAAGTCATCGGCAGCGGTAAATGCTTCTAAAGTTGACCCCAAATTGCGCACACCAATTAAAATGGGAATTTCTGCTTCCACAATGACTCTGAAGAAAGATGGCCCTGGCGAAGTGACAGATAAGATAGAAGCTGTGATGCCAAGTGGTCAGGGATTAGAAAATGAAACTGTAGCAGTGATTGCAAGTTCAGCTTCTAGCCAGACAAGCTGTAGGCAAACTGAAAGCACTGATTTTCCAAAAGATAATTTTAATAACAACAACAATTTGGATTCATCTGCTGTCCCTACAGATGATAGTACCTGTAATGTAGTGCTAAAAGAACATTTGGAACCGAAATGTTCCCTCCAGAATGCTAATCAAGAGAAAAGCACTTCAGGAAAAGGTACAGGGACAACACAAGGACACAGAGTAAGAGATAAGCAAAAACCACACGGAGAACAGCAAAAGTCAACAGAGTTGGTAGGGGCTAGAGGAAAATCCAAGCTTCCTGTAAAGGCCAGCTCAGTAAAAGAAGTCTTTTCACAGAATATTCTCCAAAGCAATACAGGGAGTAAAGTGAGAGGGGCTAGAAAGCCTGACAAAGCAAAAGAAAATAATTCTTCTCCCTGTCTAGAAGCAAGGTCTAGGATTCCTGTAAAAAATACACGTAGGAGTAATCTAGCTAGAAGAACTCCTGCCCTGCCAAAACAAGAGCAGGTAGAGAAAGAAAAAGCAAAACAGCTTCCTTCTAAATTACCAGTAAAGGTAAGATCTACCTCCGTCACCATGACAACAGTTAAAGTAAGGAAAAACCAGCTTAGGGAGGTATGTAAGCATTCTATTGAATATTTTAAGGGAATTAGTGGTGAGACATTAAAGCTTGTGGATCGTCTATCTGATGAAGAGAAAAAGATGCAGTCAGAGGTCTCTGATGATGAAGAAGACAGTACATCAAGGAACACATCCTTATCAGAAGCTACTCAAGTTTACCAGCCTTCCATTACATCGAAGTCTGCTAGAGATATGAGAACAGAGGCAGCATCTATAAAATCAAAGATTGAAAAGGCCGACAGTGAGAGGAGGAGGAGTAAGAGGACTGGTGAGAATGAAGGCAGTCAGGTTTCTGGAGCTCTCTTGGCTCACCTCGTGGAGATCAAGCCTAGTTTGTAAAACTTTCAACTTGTTGATCCTAGTGCATGAACTGTTGTGATTGCCTGTGGAGTGACTTAACTGTAGTTTTCATTCTGTCATTGTCATCTGTATGTGCTGTCTTATACTATTCTTTCTTCCTTCAAACAAATCCTGTACTGTAGAAAGCTAGTGAAGCATGCCAAAGACATTCATGTAACTCAAACATTTATGTAACTCAGAAATTGAAGGATTTCTTTTATGACAGCAAATTTATTCTGTCAAAGTAGTAAAAATAGATGATAATCTGGTCTTGGTGGTTTCCACCAGTAATTGAAAAATTTGTGTACAGTCTAACAGCTAGATTGTCAGCATGTCTGGTTTCATTACACGACATCATGTAGTTTGACATTTGGCTTTACACAGGTGAAAACCTAAAAGCTGTGGAAAAAAAATTGCTTTGTAGGTTATTAAGACACACAACCATTCAAGTAAACAATATAAGCACCGGCAACATAGTCAAATTAAAGCTATTGTTTATAATAAACTATTGTCCAGTATTGTGGTTTTCTGTACAAAACCTTTTTAATCAAGAAATTGTAAATCACAGGTCCACAGAGTCCATGTGAACGGACAGATATAAGGATGGCAATTGTAGCTGATCACCTAGGACTTAGCTGGACAGGTAAGCTTTTCTGCTTTAATACTGACATTATTAGTCTTCACTGTGGTGCTTTAAGGTAGTCTTTCACCAAAGCCTCAGCAGCAGGATTTCCCAAATTCACAGTCACCCCAGCTTCCCAAAACAAGCAACATGTTGCTGGGCAGAGATGCCTAACAGGAAATGATCCCATGGTCTTATAACAAATTAAACAGAAACTCATAGGGAAAATCACACTCCTTTCAAGAGCTTCACTCAAGAAGTTTAGAGGATCCACCTACCCAGTCTCAGGGCTGCCTCTGTGTCTGGACAGCAGTTTCTCAAAAGCCCTGGGGGTTATGTGGAGCCCAGCAAGTCAGTACCATGTGTGGGATTGCCAAATGGTATGCCTGCCATTTCTCCACATGTTGATGGGCAAAACTGGCCTTTCATGCATTTACAGCTGCCACAGCCAGCTCTTCCTGGGCATAGGTGACAACAGTACCAGTGCTGAGTTGTGCAGCAAGCTCACAAAGGAGTAACAGTTACTAGGAAAAAAGAAAAAAAACAACCCAACAGATTTGATAAATTAGCAATGATGAGGTGGTCTTCATGGAGGGTTTCTTCACCATGTTTAAGTGGCTTACTAAGCGGTCATAAAGAGTAAATACAGTAAGAGCTCACAAAGAAGATTGAAATTTAAAGTGATGTCAGTCTTAGGAAATTATAATAATAATACTAATATGTTCACTGTTATCTGTAAAGTTTGTGTCAGGTAGTTTTGTTGACACCTGTGTGATCTCAGATATTTTAAAGCCTGAAAGGGATTTGGGATTTGTTTTTGTTGTTTGGTTTGTTGGGTTTTTTTATTGCTTGCCCCCCTTTTTCTTTTTTTGTCTTTGTAGAACTGGCAAGAGAACTGAATTTTTCCGTGGATGAAATAAATCAAATCCGAGTAGAAAACCCAAATTCTCTCATTGCTCAAAGTTTCATGTTGTTAAAAAAATGGGTTACCAGAGATGGGAAAAATGCTACAAGTAAGTTCAAGTAGATATTTTGGGGTTTGTAAGTTATAGGACATTTCATCTTTTGCCTGGTCTAAATAGGTAAAATTGAACTTTCAATGTAAATTAAATTTGAACTTTCAATTTAAATTGAGGAAAACCTCATGAATGGTTTTTGCAAATGACTGAGGGGAAAAAAAAAAGAAAAGGAATTTTCAGTTATATTTTTACCAGAAGTCAGAAATGTGTCTCATATATTCAGCATAGATGTAGAAGGAAATAATCTGTTTTCTGCATCCATAACTGATAGGGCAAATAATGAAAATATTAGGGGAAACTTTCCAGTAGAAAGGAACATGAAACATAGAATCATAGAATGTCTTCGGTTGGAAGGGACCTTAGAGATCATGTGTTCCAACCTCCCTGCCATGGCCAGGGATACCTCTACACTTGACTTGGCTGCTTGAGGCTTCATCCATTCTGGCCTTGAGCTCTCCACAACCTCCCTGGCCAATCTATTCCATAACCTTACCGCCCTTGTACTGAAGAACTTCTTCCTAACATCCAGTCTAAACCTACTCTCTCTCTGTGTCAAACAATTCCCCCTTGTCCTATTGCTAAACACCCTATGAAAAGTCCCTCTCCTGCCTTCCTGTAGGATCCCTTCAGGTATTGAAAGGCAGCTCTAAGGTCCTCCAAGAGTTTTCTCTTCTCTAGGCTGAACAAGCCCAGCTCCCTCAGCCTGTCCTCATAGCAGAGGTGTTCCAGCCCTTGGATCATCTTTGTAGCCCTCCTCTGCACTCCCTCCAACAGTTATGTGTCATTCTTATAATGGGGACACCAGAAGTGGACATGGAAATAGTTGGAAATGTCTAGAAAAGTTAGATAGTCTCACAATATTTCAGGTCATCAGAAAAAAATAAACCTTCTAATAGGAGTGATGGAGCACTGACCCTGATTCCAATGTTTGTTTGTTTTTTTTTCCCCTGTGCATTTTACTTGAATTGCTTGACTTGAAAGAGAGGTTTTTGTGTCAGGTCAATGGTGTTCTTTACCATTCTGTAATCCGCACACTCTTACCCAGTATCTGAGCTTACTTTGATCTCTTTGTGAAAGTAGTTTCCAGTATTACTGTGTTTTCGCAGCACGATTATTTTAAAGGAGATTTCATGATGTACTGTATGAACAGCCTTACATGTGTCATTACCTACATGGCTACCTATTCTCTTGTTCCTCATAAAAGGATCTTTACACTCCTTTTATGCTCTAGCAAAAGATTTTTTTTTTGGTAGTAAGTAAACATGTTCTTTGAGAACTCTCTGACCTTCTTCCTCATGAAGGAAAACTCTTAATAGATGGATATCTTGGATAAGTAGGTGGCAGAATGACTGCTTAGACAAACAATGGGGTTTGCTAAAACCAAAGTTATGGGGACAGTAATAATTGCCAGCAATTTATAATAAATGCAATGTCTGTGGAACTGAGAAAGATGATTATAAAGCTCTGCAAAGCTGAACTTTTGTTCTGATGTGTCTTATTTGTTTTTCAGCTGATGCCTTAACTTCTGTATTGACAAAAATTAATCGAATAGATATCGTGACCCTGTTGGAAGGACCAATATTTGATTATGGAAATATTTCAGGCACCAGAAGTTTTGCAGATGAAAATAACGTTTTTCATGATCCTGTTGATGGTAATTAATTCCATGGTCATATTCAGTTCAGTGACATATCCAATGACGCAATAATGTTGTGTAAAGTACACAAACAACTGTTTTGACTATGAAGAGGGTGTGTTTTTTTTCTCTCCTAAAGCACACTTAACAGTATGATATGCAGGTTGCACAATAATATCTCAACGATGTTACAAATGCATGCCTCAGTGTGCTTATTCCCTCCAGCCTCAGTGAGCTTACTCTCACCAGCCTCAGTAAACTTATTCCCACCAGCCTCAGTATCAGTTGACAAGACTGGAATGTTTTTCTTCTGCAATAATTGTTGTTTGAGGCATACACAAATATCTATTTTTAAGTACTTCATATTGTGTGCCTTCCAAGTTACCTGGGAAATACACATATCCTTTGATTCCATGTCTAGATAAGCAACAGTAAGATTTTTGCAAAAGGGAAAAAAAGAATAAAGGGTGGGGGAAGTGCCTAGTAATTGCATAGAGTATATTAGTGTGTAATAATGTTCATGTGGAAGCTGTCCCAACTGAGAACAGTATTGTGCAGGTTAATTTTCAGATAGCTAAAAGGATAAATTAGTTCCGTGTATAAAACAGAGTTGCCATTGATACACTTAGCATCTTTGACATAATGATGAATACTAAACATGTCTTCGTCTTTAAAATGTTAGTTAGCAGGCACTGGGTTGCTCCATTCTTTGCTTCAATTTTTTTGTCAAATCTATTATAAATAGCTCCTTAGGTTTGTCTTTTGTAATAACCTTTCCTTTTTCCCTATTTTTTCTTTTTCTTTTTTTTTAATTTGTGTGAGTGTGTATTGGGCTTTCTTTGTATTTTAGCAGGATTGTCTTCATTTAGAGCATATAAGCTCAGTGTACCTCCATCACTGAGCAGCATTGCTGATCATTGAATCATTGCATTACAGAAATAATTTTCTGTTGACATTTTAAGAAAGTTGCTCTTGAAATGTTGCTTGCACCTTTTAATAGTAGCATCAGTGTGTTTAAGAGAAAAAACAAATGCTTCTCTGCAGTTGCTTTCTGTCTCTCCTCTTCTCTGCACCTTCCTCAAGCTTCCTTTCCTCACCAAGACCAGACCACCTTTGCCTTTCTCTCAGCTGATTCAGGAAAGAAAAACCCAAACCCTCTTAGTGCACCTCCCTTCACAGGCAGCACAATGTCAAGTTAACCCCACCACATGTATTTTTTCCTTCCCTAGGTTACCCAACCTGTTGTTTGCCAGAATGCAAACTTCAGATTTTGTTGTCCTTTTTGTATATATATTCAGATTAATCCTTTTGTGTGTTTTTCTCCTGTTTTCATCAATTTTTCTTTTTTCTCTTTATTTGGTCAGTGTATCTGATTGTACCTATGTCACCAAGATCACCTCACTCTCCAGGATCACCAAGATCTCCTTACTCACCACAGTCCTCTCGCCTGTATAACTTTACTGTACCTGAAATATTCATATAGCTCTCCATTGTATGTGTGTGTGTGTGTGTGTTCTCTTATCCCTTTGTTAACTTCCTGTTTTAGTTTTCTTTTACCCTGCTGTATATTTAGATCTACTATTCTTTAGTACCCTCATTAGGACCCATTTCCATTCCTCATTCTTTTAACTATTCCATACTTGTGGATCTGCGGTTAAATTGGAATGATATATATTAGTAACATTGTGTTGCTGGTATTGTGGATTTTTATATTAAAATATATTAAAAATGTGGACCTGTTTTACAAATAATACCTACTGACAAAAAAAAAAAAAAAAAAAAGAAGTGGCTGTCCTATCTTATTATCTACTTCTATCTTTTAAATCTATTTATTAAACCTACAAATTGAAAAAAAAAAAATGGGGAAGAAATATTTCCACTAAATGGCTGGAAGAGATTGTATTAGATATAAGGGAACAACCACCCTTGTCCACATTTGATTTACTGCATGCTCATAAGAGAAACTGCTATAGCTTGAAAATGTTAAAATAGCTGCAAAATCAATTTGTTAAAGCTTTACATACTGTTTACAGAATAGTCCAAAGTACTGGCTTCACTGAACTGGTCACTGGCAGCACTTATTTTCTGTGAGAGCTATCTATCAGAACTGCATTTATTCTTAGACACCTACACCTCCTCATACATTTTATACTTTATGTAACTCATTTATCATTTGACATTTGCTTATTTGTTGCTCCATGCTTCATCCCAGTCAGTCCAAATGTGCTGTCTTCCTTAGGTTATCCCACCATTCAAGTGGAACTGGAAACTCCCACTGGGTTGCGCTTCGTGCCGCCCACCCCTTTCCATCAGGATGATTTCTTTAGTGACACCTCTAGCCTAGAGTCACCCCTTAGAACTCCCAGTAGACTGAGTGATGTGTTAGTGACCTCCCAGGAACAAGTAGATGGTACAGCAGCAGTACCGCCAGTGGTGACTGAAGAAGACACTTTACTGGATGACAAGCTCGATTTCTCACTGCCTAGAGAAGGAACACCTAAAGATATTTCTATAGGCAAGAGCCAGTTGGAGGAAGTGGACCTTAAGGATTTTCCACGGTATCTTGGTAGCTATGGCGGGATATCAAAAGATGCAAAACAAAGGCAAAGTGAAGAGACTAGTAAAACAGGAGTAAGGACTGAACAGCCTGAGAGAGAAAAGTCTGGTATTGATGAGGAGATGACAGAAGAAAAGTTTAAATCTCTGTTTGAGGACATTCATCTGGAAGAAGGAGCTGAGTCTGAGGAGATGACGGAAGAGAAAGTATGGTCAATTCTTAAAGGCGTTCAACAAGCAGAACATGAAATATCTTCAATTACAGGTTGGCAGCCTGACTCGTCAAGTGTCACTGAGCCACCAACATCGGGACGCAGAACGGGTGGTAGCCTGCTAGATCGCTTGGATGATAGGTGAGCACCTTTGTGGAAGAGTGTGTGTGTGTGCGCGCGCAAGCAACTTTGCTTCTACCTCCAGGAGCAGTGCCAATGCTGCTCCTCTGCTAATCTGTGACAGCACATCTCTATACACATACATCTATTTAAAAAATATTGTGTATTTGATATGTCCTCAGACATAGTTGTCTTTAAAAATGCATATTTATCAGATTTCATTCTTATTATGTTTATGCTTCTATTATGTTTAGTGGCTAATATTATTTTTCATGTTATCTATTTTCATAGAATCATAGAATGGCTTAGGTTGGAAGGAACATTAGAGATCATCTACTTCAACCTCCCTGCCATAGCCAGGGATGTCTCTCCATTAGACTTGGCTGCTCAAGGCCTCATCCAGCCTGGCTTTGAATGCCCCCATAGAGGAGGCATCCACAAATTCCCTGGGCAGCCTATTCTCGTGTCTCACCACCCTCATACTCTAAACCTACTCTCCCTGAGCTTCAAACCATTTCCCTATGTCCTATTGCTAGACACCTTTATGAAAAGTCCCTCTCCAGCCTTCCTGTAGAATCCCTTCATGTATTGGAAGGCAGCTCTAAGGTCCCCCTAGAGTCTCCTCTTCTCTAGGCTGAAGAAGCCCAGCTCTCTCAGCCTATCCTCACAGCAGAGGTGTTCCAGCCCTTGGATCATCTTTGTGGCCCTCCTCTGAACTCGCCCCAATAGCTCTGTGTCCTTCTTATGACGGGAACACCAGAACTGGATGCAGTATTTGAGGTGTTAAGTGATACACAGATGTAACTGCAATTGAGCACTGTAAAACATTCCTGATTTGAAACCAAGATACTGCATTACTTTTATTTCATAAGTACCTTTTAACAGTTGTCCTTTTCACTGCACCTCTTCGCCTCCCCTCAGGTACTTGTTACTTTTTCCATAAGCCAGTTTTTAAGTTGACAGTGTTTTTATACCATGTACTTCCAACATGTTATGTCACATAGATTTGCTACCCTTTTAAAGAGATGAGTTACAAGGCGTAAGAAGGTAAGAAAGATGATACCAAATCTGTCTAGTCCCATATGTTATCTCCCAGTAGTGACTGCAGAGGATGCTCGAGAGAGAAGAGTGGACACTGTTTTCCTCCGACACTCTCCCAAGATCCATTTGCTGTCAGCGTAATGACCTGCTGTGATGGATGTTTTTTACGTATTTATCCTCACTGCATTTTTCTTTCATGAGTTTTTCCAGCCTTGGACCTACTTAAACTTTCAACATTCACAATACGTGTTGTCATGTTCACCCTTCCTGGTACCCACTGGTTGAAGAGCTCCAGCCTGCCTTTGTTTTGAATGTGGCTTCCCTTATTACTAATTGAAGGAGCCAGGTCTGCATGAGCTGTGATCAGTAAAGAATGATTATCTGCAGAATGATCATTTGTCTGTCAGCACTTGACATCTTTTTCAGCTTTGACTCAGGATGTTTTAAGGTGCCAGTTAACATTAGATACTCTCTTATGGAGGCCTGTAGGAATTTGGCCATTGATTTCAGCAAGCTGATTGTCTTTCAGGATTCTAAAGCAATTGGTCTACTACTGATGCAATTACTGATGTTAAGCAAGCGTTGTAATTATGCATTTTATATTGTGCTAAATGACTAATGTAGAGCACTTCTAGAAGTAAAAGGACTTCCTTAAGAAGGTAACATCCATTTCTAAATAGATTCATGCAATTTGCTGACTTTTGTAGGGGTTTTGCTTGCAAATAGCTATACTGTTTTCCTGTCTACAGTCATTGTGCTTATCTGAAAGCAAGCATAAATGTGAAAGAGAAGAAAATTTGGCATCAGAAGTGCAAGTTAAACCTGTCCATATATAATCCAAGGCAAAATTTTCTTCAGCTTTCTATCTTGTAGTGTCCTTCCTTGCCTTTGGCTTTGTGTATCATTGGAACTCTGTACTGTGTAAGAATTTATGTTCAGATACCAATACTTTTTAAAAGGTGTGATTTAACTGGAATGCAGGTAGTGTAGTCTGGGGGGAAAATAACAAAAACTATTTGGTCATCACTGGTAGTTGCACAGTAAGAAATCATTTCATTACCTCCTTGGTTAGGGAGCAGGATAAAGAATTAGCATCTCAGGGATTTATCTCATGATTATACATGGAAAGTGGTAGATTTTGTGTATTTTTCTTTCTCATTTTTCCTTCCCCAGCCAAGTGGGAGAGGATTAGCATAGAAGGTTTGACCTTCTTTCCAATGTTCCCCATATTCTCATGGCTTCTGAAAAAATACCATGATGCAGAAGACAAGGCTACTAAATAGGTGTTTGCAAGCAATTTTACTTTCCTCTGTCTGTAATGTATGTGCTAAGAAGATGAAGGCTCATTTAGAGGCTCAGTGCTTTCCCCTTCTAATGTGGTTCATGCACTGAACAACTGTCTGTTCTTTTTTCCTTTTTCTTATAGTTCGGACCAAGGTAGGGATTCTGTTACCTCATATGTCAAAGGAGAAGCAGGGAAGCCAGAAACAAATGGAAGCCTATCCGAATCCACATCAGAGATGAAAACTAAATCATACATCCAGGAATCTTTAAATGATGTGGGAAAACAGAGTGACAAAGAAGCTCTGAAATCAAAGCCCCAAATTTCAGCTGGTACTGATCAGCAAACATTATCATCAACAGCATATCAGAAATCTTTGGACGATACTAGCAAGCCAACAACAGAAGGCAGCAAAACATCTGTGCCTGTCAGTGTGAAGAAAATGAGCTGGAGTACTTCTGAGGATGGCAAGCCAAGAACAAGCATCCAGGAGGAGGAGAGAGAAGTAATGTCAGAACAGAAGGTACAGTGTGTCCTGTAGTAATTATCAGTGTGAGGAGTCCCTCTTGCTTGACATATTGCTTGAGGTAATTTTTTTTAAGACTTAGAATGTTGTTTGTGACAGGAGGGATTTTAGCCTTCTTTATGCCTTTTCTATTTATTGATAAATTAAGAAAAATTTAAGTTAGTGGAAATTTAGATTCTGTGGTACAATCAGAATGAGTTGGAGTCAGGGAGACAGAGAAGCTAAGCAGGGCTGCATAATCCTCTGCCTGACTGGCCCTGAGCCCTGGAAGAGGTTAGAACAGCTTCTGGCAAAACCATTCCAAATCGCTGGGGAACAGGCCCCATTCCTGCCCTGACATACCACCTGTGCAATCAGTGCCAAACAGTTCAGCTGTCCTCCCATCTGTTTCCAGTAAAATTCTAGTGTTGCCACTGGTTTCCACTCTTTCTGTGACATTGAAGTGAACAAAAAGATAATGGAACTGTGCAACCTCTATCCTGCTTCTTGTCCCCAACACTCCCTGCATTTTTTTCACGGTTAATTTGCAGGGGGGAAAAAAGTGGGGATAATGTTATTATGTTAGGTTTGGGGGGTTTTGTTTCATGGCCTCATTCATCCCAACCTCAAAGTGCATTCAGCCAAGAGGAATCAAAAAATTTCCAAATGTGTAAAGCACTTTTCCAGGTGGTGATTCTTTCTTCTTCAAGTACTGCAGAGGGGCTGCCCTTCATTTCTGCCTTGCCTGGCTTGCACATCGTTCACTGCAGAACCTCAGTAATAAGGTGTTTTTTTTCTGACAATGAACAGTTTAATAACTTTCTCAGTTGCTTGTATTTATTTCCCAGAAGCTTTAAAGTAAAGCTGGTTCAAAGAATGGTTTATAGCCTCCTAGCTGTGTGCACCTCTCACCCCCGCAGTGAGAGGGCTGCCACAGAATAGACCACAGGGCTGGCAGGGACCCAGGCTGAAAAAGGGAATTGCAGTGTTTCTTCTGCATCCTTCTCTCTGAAGAGATTGTCTTTTCCTGGGCATAATACAGGGGGACATTATAACTTCTGGAAGCAAGGTCTTTCAGTAGAATTGCTTCTACATGATACAGCTGCCCTTTTTCTTATTTTTATTTTTTTAATAGTAGCACAATAAGAATATTGGTAGTGGTGTGCTGCAGTAAATCATTCTGGTTTAAATGAGTTCATTTTAAACTACTCTTTTGATTATACAACCAAGAATTCTTTAAATGGATGGCAACGTAATCAGTCTCAGCAGTAATGCAGCATGTGATTGTTTTTATCTTGTTATTAGCTCCTGACACAATTGAAGCAGTGAGGATCTTTCCTAATGTTCACTAGTTGCTGGGATACTTTAAAAAATACATAACTAAGAATCTTCTGAAAAGGCAGTTGAAAGCAAATGGCAGAGTCTCTATAGTCTCAGTAGGCTTTGGAGCAGAACTTGGTCAATTTAAACACAGAGATAAGCATAGATGCACACTCTAACATGCTGAGGGTGTCCAACAGTGCTGCACTTCCTCCTCTGGATACCCATCAGGGAGCAGATAGGTTGTCATCCACTTTGATGTGCACTTTACTTTTGGATATCCCATCTGGACTGGGAGGAATAAGCATGTGCCTTTCTCATGTGTAGTTCTTGCACTACTTTTACTTTATTTGTAATGGGTGATAATCTTATCTTCTAAATAACAAATCTTTTTATAGACATGATCTTTGAATAAACTGGTATCAGAAAAAAATGTCATTTCTAAACATAGGTCTCTCCCAGCGCCTGAATGCAAAGCAAATTTGTGTTTCTTAGAATGACAGCCAGAATTGCACATAATATTTTGTTGATATTTCTTCAAGAATATCTTCTAACCTAATTTGAAGGCAATCCTTTATTTACTAGCAAAGACCAGTTCACGATGCTGTCATAAAAATAGGAAGAAAATTTCAACTGCAGGCTTTCTGCAAGATATTGTTCAGAAATGCTCCATAAAGCAAAAAGTATGAAAGAAATATTTTTATCTGTGGGCAGAAATGGGGAGCAAAGGAAGCAGTCATCCACCTGCACGGTAAGGCCTCTGTCAGTGTTTTGGCACAGAGTTTGCAGCAAGACATAAACTCAGATGACTGATATTGGGCTGCTTCCTGCTGATGTGGATGAAACAAAGTGTTGGCCTCATCCCATGTCCAAAAATTTACAAAAGCAGTGCAGTGACAGCGTAGGCCACATAATTTTCTATGACTGCTCAAGCATCAGATTCCAATGGTCTTTAAATGAGTATAGCATAGTTGGTCTTTTATCCCAAAGATGATGCCCCCTGTGTGGTGAAGGTGACTCCCAGCATTATAATTCTATCACAAATAAACCATTAGAAGCTGTTTATTAAAAATAATTCTTTTTCCAAAACCTTTGTGCCCTCTGGAAATCCTCTGCTTTTTGTTACTTCTTCAGGATAAGGTTGCATTATTTTTTTTGTGAGTATATATTTGACTGGTGTAAGAGGACAGCCGGAAACTCTACATGTAGATGAATACAGTCATCTTGTCCTAAATGTTTTATGGGATATAGTCCTTTTTCTTCTTCACTCACCTATACCTACTTTTATTTTGCACATCGTTTTTGAGAAATATTTGGGATGTCTTGGGCTAGATTCAAAAAGAGGAGGAGAAATGCAGTTAGCAATATCCACTGTTCATGACTTTACAATTAGTTTGAGGCTCCCATTAAGTAATTATAGAGCGAAAGTCCCCTGCCTCACACATATGAAGGCCTATGCCAGGCATGTGCATACAGAGCTGCTCAGCCCCAAAGCCAAGGAGCTTCCTGGGTTCCAGAGGGGAAAACACAGGCTGTCAGAGAGCTTGAGGGTGGAGTAGATGCCTGCATGTGTCTGTGGTATCAGCCTAAGACTTGTGTCAGACTGTTTCCCCTCACCCTGAGCTGAGGTCTACCAATTCCCCTCTTAGGAAATGCAGAATGATTGTACTTCACACTATAGTTTTGCTACTTAAAAGCAGATAAATAATGAGCAGGAAAGCCATTTAGATGGAGAAGTTCCTCAGAATGCTTATTTGTGATCTTATTTGTGGAGATACTCTACTGAACCTTTCTGTGTGACTCTTCCTTCTTTACAAGCAAATTCATTTCCCACACCTTGTGAATCGATACAATGCATCGGAAATTAATTTCTGGGGAGTAAAATGCAATGTGTTGTGACAAGGGTTTTTTTGTACACAAAAATTTTAATAGCTATGTAAGATTTAGAAATTCTACAGGTCAGATGCATTCCAAATAGCATTTTCTAAGACTTAAGAACTGCTGAGATGTTCCACACTTGGTATACTTACCAAGCTACAGCAAGACAAGCAGCAAAAAGGCCTCCACCCACCACAGACTTTAAGAGCAAAACTGCGAGTCATGAGGTACATAACAGAGACAGGAAAAGCACTGTCCATGATAACCTCTGTTTTCTTCTCCTAGTCCTGATCAGCATGTTCTGTCTTGCAAATGTGCTGTTCAAATATACTAAAACTGCATTTATTAGGAATGTAGTGACAGTGACAGTGAGATTGAGAGTGATTCAAGCTCAGGTGAAGAGCAGAGAATTATTACAAGAGTTTATCGACGTCGATTGATTCTGAAGGTATTTTGTGATCTGCGTTCCCGAGGTGCCATCGGCATGGGTGTGGGTTTGGACTGCTGTGTCAGAATGTCGGGTTTGGCATACCTGACTCCCTCTGGTAGTGTGCTTTCCATTGCCAGTGTGTATTTATAACCAAGTGCTAGATGGCCTTTCTATGCTTAACCCAGAGGTTTATAGCTGTCTTCTAATGGAAAACAACTATGCTGCATGGCATGTTGTGTCTTTTATTGCCACTGTTTCGCATGGCATCTTCAAGTCTACAGCTCAATGTAGTGTGCTGGTCTCATGTAGAGCAAAATGAATTGCAGACAAGTATGGGTGACTTTTTTTCTTTTTTCCTTTCTAAAAAGTTTCTTAATAAAAAGTAATTGCAAACTGAAAAAAAACCCAGGAATATACAAGCAGGAATGTACAGGGGGGTATAGGAGAATATGATCCATGTGTTCTGGTTGAAATTTATGATTCTAAGTGCTTAAAACATTCTGGACAACCTCCTTGAAACAGCAGGTGATCTTAATTTAAAACCTACCAAATTTAATAAGTGTCTTTGCATTGCCTTCAGTAGGCTTTATTTAGTGTATTTATTTACTGACCTCTACAGATGGTCATTCTTTACAGCACAGTGTTCTTTATATAGTGATAAAAATGTCACGGTCACATAAATAGTTGCATTTGCCCTCCTATTTTTTTTCTTGTATAGCCACATGACAGTATTTGCCTGCAGCATATAGAATAAGGAAATAATTCTGCATTGTAAACATTTGTGTTAATCCCTCAGTAACTTACAGGATATATTAGATTCTTAGAAAAATATGCAGTCAAGCCATGAAGAAGGCCAGCCAGCCACCACAATGCTGTAACAGCAGTAGTTTGCCTAAGATAAAATCGTTACTTCAGGAGTGAGTGGTGACACTCTGATTGCAGGCACTGTCCCTTTTGTGTGATGCGGAAAGCAGGTAGGCTGATTTGCACAGCTACTCATCTGACTGAGATAGAGACACTTTCAGAAAAGGCAGGATGACACTTCTGACTGTCTTCACCCTGAATTTATTCAGTATTTCCAGTATTTCCATTCAGGACAAGAATGGCAAAATTTAGCTCAGCAGAAGTGACTCTTGTGTTGGATACTTTGTCTTCATGGTCAGAGTCTGCTGCCTCCCACGGAAGGACCTGGGCAGGTCTGAGTATAACCCTTCCTCAGCAATTCCCTCTGCAGATAAGACATGACTGGTCAAAAATAGGAATGTAGTTTCTGTTTTCAAATGGAGCAGCCTCCCTGTGGGTGATTACAGACCCTCAAATGCTACAAGAGCGTTTCTGGCAAGACATAAAATGCCTGTGTGCTGAAAATTATAAAGGCTGCATAGTTGGCCTGGGGCTGAGGCCCTCCACCCTATTTATGTCTGCACTGTTTAAGTGTCCACTGGTTTTTAGTCAGGAAATGTTGGAGTAGGAGAGAGTAAGGATGTGAAAGGCAGCCTTCGCTTCTTTCTAAGTAGCTCTTCTGTGTTTAGAGAAAGGCATAGAAAATTGTTTTTTAAATGTGGTGATATAACCACCAACAGAACAAGAGGACACAGTCTCAAGCTGCACCAGGGGAGGTTTAGGCTGGATGTTAGGAATAAGTTCTTCACAGAAAGAGTGATTGGCCATTGGAATGGACCACCCAGGGAGGTGGTGGAGTCACCATCACTGGAGGTGTTTAAGAGGAGACTGGATGGGGCACTTGGTGCTATGGTTTAGTTGATTAGATGGTGTTGGGTGATGGGTTAGACTTGATGATCTTGAAGGTCTTTTCCAACCTGGTTAATTCTATTCTATTCTATTCTAGTCTAGTCTAGTCTAGTCTAGTCTATTCTATTCTATAATTTGGGGTTGAACTTCCAACAGAGCAACAATAAAGCAGTGTATATAGTGCTGGAATCTGCAGCTAGTGCAGATGCAGTCAGGAGGATGTGCATGGCGAGTGGAGGCGGCTGAACCTTCTCTTTTGGGAATGTATTTGATCTGAAGTGGATTAGAGAATTTACATATGATACTTCTGTCAATTTCTGGTGATTTATATCTTCTTTTTTAACCCCCACTCCACATCTCAAGACAAACAGAAAACAATTTCAAAGCAGGAATCATCCAGGCCTTTTAGAGAAAGAGTTTGATAGTGGAAATATAGGTGTATTTTGATCATGTAAAGTTCGTGAAATGGTGGTGTGAAATGGAATCTGGACTAGTAGAGGTGTAGGAGCAGGGGCTAAATTTGGGTGAACTGAAATCACTGTGGGACCAAGCACAAGCTGTGGAACAGCTCCTCATACAGGGAAGTTTTGAGATATAGCACTCACAGGCATGGAGCCATGCTTTCAGCCTGCAGAGTGAAAATAACTCCTCTCTTTCTGACACAGGGCCAGAAGCACTGGTCAGGAGCATCCAGCTCTTTCCTACCAGTGCCTGAGTGCCTGGCAAGCAGGTGCTGTGCCCAACCCCACAGCCTGGGGCTCACACTAAGCAGGCCTGGCATCTCTGCATGGAGCAGTAGCAAGACAATCATGCTCTCCTATTCCTTTGTTTTCTGAGACTCCTGGCTAACCAAATAGTTGTTAAGTTGTTAAGCAGAAGACAGGGACATATACCCCTTGGCTATCCTGTTCCCCAGGCAGCCAAATCTGCCGCACACCCCAGTGCTTTTTTACAGCCATGCCTGAGCTATGGGAGTACTTACCCTATACTGTCTTATGTTACCTAGGAGCCAGCCCTAGAAATCTTTGTTGAGTTTGCATTTTCTGGAACAAACCTGTTTTGAACATCTGAAAAACCTGGGCACAGACTTCATAAATGGATAGCCGTGCTGTGCCAGCACCCATCCTGCCAGCTTGTGCCACCAACAGCAGCAGGGAGGGAACTAGAGTGTGCTTGGAGCCTCACTGGGCAGACCTGCACGTGGGAACTGCTGTTTTACCTCACCTGTATTCATTGCTGCATTGAAAGCAGTAGAGGTACTCACCTAGCCTGCAGGGGTAAGTTTGGTAATGTCACGCATTAAGGATAAATTTAGTCCTGTTGAAAACAGGCTTCACTATGTGCCCCTACAGCCACTATCAGGGCTGAATTGCTTCCTTACCTTTGTTCTTTCCCAACTTGTTTTCCCTTTCAGTGCCATTCTGCACTGAATGGTATTATTTCCTTTTAACTGCTTAGTTCTCTGTCCTGTTCCAAATATGGAGAGAGGTTTTTTTCTCCCCCAGGGGTATTTTCCCAGCGCTCAGAGAGCTGAGGCCTGTCAAGTGTTCAGCACTCCCCAGCACATTCCCATGGGATTTAGCACTTCAGAGGGCTGAGCCCATAAAACCAGACAAGCAAGGACTGACACCCATTTCCACATGTAATAGGATCGTATTCTAACCTCAAGGTAGTGCAGATGTTTTTGGTTTTGCTTCCTTTCCCCTCTTCTCTTCACATGGTGGATTGATGGGATGGGGCACTGCAGAAGAAATAGGGGTTTATGGTAGTGCAGGAATGCGAACAATTAGCACACAAGGGAAAAATAAGAATTCTGCCACAATGTGCGCATTCAGAGCCTGATCCAAAGCTCCTTTTACTCAGTCATGACAGAAACCAGGGTCTAATTTTTCATGCTTTTTTAGCAGTTGTTAAATCTTTCATGGGTACAAATTTTTGGCAAAACCTGTTTAGTAAAATTCTCGCCAAAAGGACTGTGGTAAAAATTTGTGATGGAAAATAAAATAGATACCTAAGCAGGAGTTATTAGAATTTGGTGTCATCTTGCCTCTTGTATTTTTTGATTTTCTTGCCAATTTTTATTAAATATTTGTCTCTTGTCATGCATTTTGTCCATGAAACCTCCTATTACCGATTGCAGAGGGTTTGGTTTGGCCTGGGATTTAGAATTTAGAATAGACCTTTATTTAGAATAAACCAAACCAGGTTGGAAGAGACCTTCAAGATCATTGCGTCCAACTCATCAACCAATCCAACCCACCCAAACAGCTAACCCATGGCACCAAGTACCCCATCAAGTCTCCTCCTGAACACCTCCAATGACGGCACTGGAGAAGGGATGTTGGAGCCTGAGCAGCAGTCAGTCCAAACTAGATCCAAAAGTTTTCTTGATCTTACTATTCAAAGGAAACATATTTATGGAAAGTGAAAATGTGGCCATCCTCTAGGTGAGAAGAATTAAAGGCCATAGGAATTCATGCACATAGGTAATGCTTCCATTTGTGTATTCAGCTGGGCACAGCCTCTCTCCTGCAGTCCCTGCCAACCTGGGAGAGCTGCAGGATGGTTTGGCTCCCTTCATAAGTGCCCTCATGCTGTCTTGCCGCAGCAGGGACTGACGGGTCAGAGTAGCTGGCCTCAGGAAGGTAACACAGAGGTAAATGAAAACACAGATTAGAAGTGCTGTTATGAGGTCTGCTAATCATGTTACCATGTAATGGGTTGAGGCAGACCCCCTCCCCACCACGGGCAAAAATAATGACTCAGATAAACAGATTGGAAAAAATGGTGGAAAGTTTAAACAATGAAAGAACAATGAAAGTTTTACAGAAAACCACAAGCACCGTGACAGAGAGAGATCCCAAAACATATATCCAAGAATGTCCCATCCCCACCTGGGGGTACACCCAACACACCCTCCCCCCCCCCCAGGCTCTTTCTTCCCCCCCAACCCAGGCTTGGGCTGGGCAGGCCCAAGGGAGGCAGCTCACACCATTTTACCTAGGCAGCAGCAGGGGACGAAAGAGCAAGTAGGGAGCCCGCATGGATGTTTTATAGAGGAGCAGAGAATTGTGGGTGAAATACCTGGTTTGTTGCGACCACCCAGTGGGCTGGACCCTTTTGGGACCTCCCAGGTGTGGTCTGTGCAGTGGCATCCGGGCCAGCACCCAGCCTAAACCACCACATACCCTCATGCAACGAGCAGCAGACCTATGACCCAGCACTCAGTACTGACCTATACTCTATCCTATTTGCAGCACCATAGCCTTTCAGGTCCCCTTGGCTTGCCTGGTGACTTGTTGGGTGCCTCCCCCACAGTGACTTCAGCAATACATCTGCAAACAAGCAAGTACAGACTCAGCACAGGCAGAGAGTCATGGCATCTTATTAACCAGGTCGTCCTTAGTGGGCAGAACTCACTAATGAAAATTACCTTAATGAAAGATGTTTGTTTTCACTGCCACAGAGGCTTGAGACCCCAAGGAGACTAGAGCACAGCTGCTGTTTGTGCATTACAAGAATGTGATCCTGACACTGAAAGGATTATGTCTTGATGGTGGCTTAGGCCAGCAGGGAAAGCTCTGATCACTCTGTACTCTGCTTCTCTTCCCATTGTAGCATTACCTCTGGTCTTGCACAAAAATAAGTATTTAGGGTCTTTCCATCTTACTTATTTCCTCCTGCTTTTGAATTCCTCTTTCATCTGCCTGGGTAAGACACATCCAGCCACACCTCTTTTCCCTGCAGTTACAACAACACTAGATGTATGGGAGGAATAAAATGGACTATTATCCTTCTAGTAACAAAACAAACATGAAAGGAAACCAGAGCTCTGACAAATCTGCAGTGAACTTTGGCACAGTACTGCACCACTGGCTGTATAAGTCCATTTATCTGGAGATCCCTGGGAACACCCATAATCTGCAAATAAGTGTTAAGAAAACCAGTGGAGCTGGCAGAAGACTTTGAGGAAGCTGTTCTTTGCTTCTCCTGCCCTGAGAGCAGCAGACAGAGCATACCAGCTGGTTTTGGCAGGACTACACTCCAGTGAGCAGGGTGACATTAAAGCACTCTGCTTTGCAAAGCTTCCTGGCATGGTCTGGGGCTGAGGCTTGCAGACTGCAGCCTTTGTATGGTTTAGTCCCAGGGATATAACCGAGCTTTCAGTAATCACAGTATTAAGTTTTCTCCCAAAAGCTTTTCTCTAAAGCTCTTGGTATTGTGACAATAGTTTCAACTGGTCAAGGGTAAAATGAAGCCCACATAAGTATGATGCAGCAGAAAGAATTTTGTTCTTTAGCTGTGACGCAAATGCACCAGCTTTGTGTTTAAAAACAGCTTTTGTTGACAAGGTCATCTAATGTGCCATTCTTACCCAAAGCTGGTTTGAGATCTGACAAGTAAAAGTGCCAGTGGGTAAGGGTTGTTTTTTCTAGCAAATATCCATCTTTATAAGTGCATAGGATTAGAAACATCAGTAAATCAGATCTACCTCCTGCCAACTGTGAGCCCTCCTGCAATTTGTTAACTAGCCACCAGCAAGAGACTTGTGAAAGCTGGATTTCATGCATGCTGACTGCTGAGCATTTACAGCGTTTACCCTTAAACTGTTCTTAAAGGAGCATGTGGCTAATTAAAATCCAAGATCCACTATACTTTTAAAAATGGGGTGTTTTTTTCCAAGAGACATCTTCCAGTGCATCAATAGAATTTTAATTTTAAAGCTGAAGACAGTAACTCTCACTGATCTGTTTTAAGGAATAACCTTGCTCATAGCAACAGTAAGGAGTCAAAGGACCAGAACACATGATATAGGCCAGGTAGTCTGGTGACCTTGCTACTTGCCATGTTTTACTTCTATTTTTCATGGCTTTTTTTAATTATTTTTTTTTCATTGTAGTGGCTTTGGAGACCCTATTCACAAGAGGAAATCTCTCCATATCTCTGCGCAGCATGTGGTGGGAGGGATGTCTGGGCCAGGGTTACCCCCAGTCCCTTAGTGGGTGAGAGACCAGGAAAGAAACTATGTAGCTAGTTTCCCATCTGCTATGCTTCTGACTAAAGTATTAAGTCTCCAGAATCAGTATTTTCCCCTTGTTTCATTGTGGCCAGGAAACCCCACAGGTTTCAGTTCCCAAAACCTTTACCCAGCCATTGTCCCCCTGTCACAGCAGCAGTCTCCATGCAGTTCTCATTTCTGCAGTCTGGCTCATGACAGAGGAAGCAGTGGGCTGCTGCTTCTGGGGCCCCGCTCACCAGGGAGACCAGCTGCCTGCTTCCCCCATCCTGCATGTAGCCTGATGTCAGGTAGGCAGGTGTATAATTTTTCCTTCCTGTGACCCCTCAGCAGAGTCCTGGGGAATGAGTTTTTAGGGCACAGCCCATGCTCTGTCTGAAGGCTTTGGCAGCCATTTGTTCTGCTGTGTTTCTTGTAGGTATGCCACCATTCCCAGGCCTGGGCACCTCAGCCGGGTTCCTTCATCCCCAGACCTCAGGACCTTACAGAATGGTTTGGGGTGGAAGGGATCTTAAAGGTCATCCAGTTCTGATCCCCCTGCTATGGGCAGGGACACCTTCTGCTAGACCAGGTTGCTCAAGGCTTCATCCAACCTGGCCTTGAACTCATCTCCAGGGCAGAAGCGTCCATGACCTCCTTGGGCAACCTGTTCCAGTGTCTCAGAACCCTCTGTAAAGAAGTTCTTCCTAATATCCAGTCTAAATCTACCCTTATAAATCATCCTTATGTCCCTACACAGGATGTCTGCCTGCCTGTGTCCCAGTGATGCCTCCTGAAGCATCAAAGTTCAGCAGGTTTCACAGTTTAGATACAGCCTGTGGAAGTGTGCATGGGCAAACACCTAAAATGTGTGAAATGGTTTATTTGCTTAATTATCAGTGATTTTGATACAGCTTCCAATAGGAAATAAGCAAAAATTCTGCACTTCTGCATATTGACAAATGCTGACCAGGGGCTGGGTCAGCAGCAGAGCTGCACTCTGCTCCTCAGCACTCCGCTCTGTGTTCTGCCTGACCCAGTCCCTCTGTAGTGATGGAAATGCACAAGCCTGGCTAGAGGAGAGACCACAAATGGCTTGTAAACAAAAGGAAAAGTTTCTTTGGTTTAGAGCTTAGAAATAACACACAAACTTAATGTTATAATGTACATTTTGAAAAGCAGTGTGTAGGCAAAACAGTTAAAAAAGTAAATGTGACATCATTATATTTGTTCATCACAGAGCAGTGCAAGCAGCTTTTGTAGACAGCAGTGTATAGACCACAGTACACAGGAACTATGTTTTTGCCCTGTGCTGCTTAGTACATAAGAAACGTTATGAAAGCTTAATGTTGAGCTCTCATAATCTCACTTCAAATGTTATTTTGCTGTTAATGCTGATATAACATGATTTATGTAATGTTTCTTTCCGCTTCCTTCCTCTCGTTAGCATTTTTTCCACGGTGGGTTGAGGGTGAGGGGAAGAGAAAAGTTTTAAGAATTTGTTGGATTTTTAAAAGGATTTCTTGGAGTTTCTAAAGGGCTTGATTGTTTATGTGGGGATTTTTTTTTTTTCAAATGTAGGCCAGCTACATTATGATTATATCTGTTTGATTTCTATGAAATAAAGAAGCAGAAATTATGGATATTTTGAAAGCATCAAAAGCAGTGCTTGCTTCAGCACCTAGGTTTACAAACATGACTTCATAGGTAAAATTGGCAGAGCTCTTCTGGAACAGAAGTTCATGACTGCCAGCTAGCCTTAGACCCTGAAGTAACGTCATTTCTCTACAACTTGAGCAATAATTCTTGCAGTGGTATGAAATCATTAGCACAGCAGTAGGGAAACTGCTTTTACATTTATTTACACTGGTCCTATAAATTGCTGGTACTCAAAAGGTGATGGTTGGAGTGCTGCTGACCTCAGTAAGTTGTGCACCAGGCTGCCAAGACTCCTGGTCAAGCTGACAGGTGTTAACATGCCAGGAGAAGTGCCACCTAATATACCTTTCTTTGTTTTATAAATGCTGATAAGTCTCGGGTTTCACATGCTTCTTTAATATCTTGTGTTTAGCAAGCTATCAGCAGAGCTGTCTTTTTACATCATGTATTTCCCCCACCTTATTTTGGTGTTACACTCTGTGTGTGTGTGCAGGGTACTGAGAAGCTGTGAAAAGCTAATGGAGGTCTGGTTAGAGATTATATCATCATGAATTTGTGCCCACATTTTATAGAATTCTGACTGACTGTGAGGTGATTTGTTGCCTAGAGAGCTTCATATCATAAATTAGTTTATAGGAGCAATGTGCTGGTAGCTTACTGTAGAATTTAAGGACACATTCTGGGGGTGGACTCAATGATCTCTGGAGGTCCCTTCCAACCCCTAACATTCTGTGATTCTGTAGAACAAATGCACAGGTATTGGCATGCAAAACGAGCAAGGCCTTCATACTATTTGTGTGACATAAAGCAAACTATTACGTAAAGTTGAAGCTAGCATGTGCTTGTTGCTTGGATTGGTGTGGCAATATGTGTGGGTTTGGCAGAATATAGGCTATATTGCTAATCTTATAACACATTCTTTAGGGTGAGGAAGCAAAAAACATTCCTGGTGAATCTGTAACAGAGGAACAGTTTACCGATGAAGAAGGCAACGTCATCACAAGAAAAGTAATCATGAGTTACATCACTGCTCTGAGTCTTTGCATTCAAGTAACTCCTTTTAACATACTTTCCCCCTTTAGAATCTAGGATAAAAAAAAATTGTTCCTTTCCGTGTATTGCTTCCCACAGATCACCCGGAAGGTAGTAAGACGCGTTGTTATCCCCCATGAGAGGAAAGTTGGTGAAATGGTAATGGACTGGGGCCTACCAGGAATTAACAGTAGACACAGAGGGTTGTGTTGACTGCTAGAAAGTGCTGCTAAAGGGCTGGAGGTTTGCATTTAACAAGAAGCCTTGGCAAAGTGCAGTGCTTTCGGTCATTGACAAGTCGTATGTTTGGGTGATGGGCAGGGGTCTCTCCATGTGCTGTGTGTGGGCAGGGCCTGTGCCTGGCTGAATTCTGTTGGCAGAGAGGCATTAAGCTCTGCTTCCATGTAACAAGCAGCAGGCTTGAACCATAAGCCTGAGGCCTGTTTTGTGCCACCAGTATGAGCTGTGGCTGTGGCAATGGTTAAGCCCTTGCAGAATTCGTGCCTTACACACACTGTGTTTCTTTTTCACCAGCCCAAAGGAGTAAGCTGCAGTCTGGTCCCCACTGGCCTCTCACTCACCTGCAGAATACCCTGCGCTAGTGACTGAGGATCTGTAGGATTCAGAAGAAAATGAAAATACCCAATTAATAGCATCTTTTACAAGCAAGCACCAAGACAGGGGTTTTTCCTTGGTGAATAAAATTGAAAGCCCTCTTGCAGAGCCAGACTGTGCCCAGCTTCAGCACTCCTAAAGGGAAAGGAGGGCAGAGGGAAGGGCAGGCCTATTGTGCCCCAGCATGCCCCAGCCCCTCTTGTAATAGGTGCTGAAGACATGGGCAGGTGTGGGCAGGCTGTGCCTTAAGCTGTCCTCTGTCCCAGGGACGCCTCAGGGAAACTGGCAAAACCTCAGGAGATAAACGGTTTCATGTCTTGTTCCCCAGCACATGGCACTAGGAAATCTTTGCCCCAATAAAGTTGTCACTGGGGTTAATGGAATGTTTGTCGGAATGCAAACAGGCTCAGAAACAAAGACAACAAACACTTTTTATCTGCTGGTAATTATATTGTTTATAAAAAAGGTGGAAGGTGGTGAGGGAATGTAACACAAATAGGAGAGTTGAAACAAATATTTTCATCCCCTCTTTCCTAGTCCCTTATGAGGGAAAAAATGAAGCCTGCCCAGCAAAGGGAAAACCTTTTAAATTTGCTGCACCAGATTAGATTAGTCAGAAACTACAAATAGTCACAAATACATCAATGCAGATCACCCAAGGGGTAAATTCTGCCCATAGCCACACATAAACAGATGTCTTTCTCTGATGTGAATGGGGCTTGTAATTACAGGAGTATTTATTTTTAGATTATTATTGAGCTGCTTTTAATGAGCAAAGATGAACTCTATTTGTGGGGTTTGTTGTTTTAAGGACACTGAATCCTGCACTGTTTGTCGCTGCTGTTGGTTTCACTTCTGCGCTGCTTCAGTGGTGCTTTTTGCCGGCGTTCTTTCTCCTCCCTTAATGCCATTACTAACCTGCACACTTAAAGCACAGGCATTGTGAAATGTCACAACAGCAGCCATGGCTTATGCTGTTGTGGAAATGTCCACTAATCCCAGCTGACCTGAGAGGCCAGTTGGGAAAGGTGATTTTCCTTGACAGTGGTGCTGGATCCCACTGCAATTGGCAGCAGAGTCCCTTCTGAGGGCTGTCAATTGGGCACTTCCAGCCCAGGGGTTGTGTTGAAATTGTAGAACCATGTTTTCCATTTGAAGATGATATTTCAGGCCTGTGCTTTTGCTGCTCAGCAGAGTGGATAAATAGATTGTGTGTATCTTTGAAATGAAGTGTTAATGTGGTTTAACTGCTTTTTACTTATCCTGTTACAGCAAAATGTGGAGCCTGTTTTGGAAGCAGGTTTAGAATTACACTTTCTGCAGGCTGTGCTGATCTTTATACTTTTCCTTTAAAACAGGGAGAAGCTTATAAGGTTAAGACAAAGAAAGAAGTCAGACACGTGGAGAAGAAAAGTTACTCATGAAAGCTGAAAACCAACCACTGAACGGTCAGTGTGATCAATTTTACTCCATTCCTGAAGCCTTTTGCCAGCACAGTGCTGTGCTGCACAAAGGCTAGCACCTGGGCTGCACAATAGCTTGTCCCTGCTGCCTTGACATTGCTTTTGAGCTGCAAAGCTGAATAGATGGCCTTTATCTTGTAAGCAATCAAAGACCTTGAGTTCATGTACAGAAACTGAATTTCTTGGAACATAAAGTAAAACAATGCTGAGGCATGTGTAAGATTTTTTAGGAGTTATATAAACTCTGGTGTTTGTAATCCACAGCACTTTCTACTGAAAAAGTCAATTCAAATACAAATAGGGAAGGGGCTGCACATAAGTAAACCTGCTGGGAGTGAAAGGCTTCTTGTTGGGCATGTGATCTGAGGACAGTTATGCAAGTCAAAGTCCTTGTAAGAGCCAGTGAAGCGTCTCAATATTTGCCAACAAAAAGCTTTACCCACAGTTTCTTATGCATTTATTGATCCAGCCTTAATGATTATAGCAGCACAGAAGCTGACAGTGTAAGGGCTTCCCAAACTAAAACAAAGCACAGGTTAAGACAGCCTTATAGGGGCTCTGAAGCAGCATTCTGGAGCACAGTCAAGCCGAAGGCTGCTTTGTCTCAATCACATAACCACAGTCACACAGCAAATGTGCCTAGAAATATGGGAGGAGCCATTCTGTGTCTATCAGTGCTGGTCAGTCATGGCTTCAAATGTGTATGCATACCACAGCTGTGTATTTTTTCTGCTCAGAATTTTCCTTTGCTTTGGTGAGTTTTAGGAATTGAGCAAAGGAAGAGTTTATGATTTGGAAGTCTATATGTTATCTTTTTCCTGCACATCTGGAATAGGATTCACTGCAAGACTTCGGAACACGATAAATATACCCTGGAAAGCACACTGTATAGTGATATGGAAGTAAAGAACAGAAGCAGAGTCTCTCCTGAGTCAGTAGTCCCTTCTGACTGAGGCAATGTAAGGTAGCCCCTTAAGACACCTGGCCCCATGGGCTTTCTCTGCCTCTTGAGTAGTGCCATAAGAGTGTGAGATTTAGCTGAGGGCTTTATGGGATCAAGCCCCAAGGAGTGAGCTCTGCAAGGTGACTGGTGTGCTTTTGGTGTCTGGCTAGCACCTACTGTGTCCAGTAGCAATGCTGAATTCCTAGGATACCTCTTCATGTGGCTTGCTGCACAACATACAGATAAAATATTTAATGTTCTGAAAAGGGAGGTGATTCTTTTGACACATCTTTCTCCTTCATGGAGCTCAAGGATATGCAAGCAAGTATTTGTAAGAAATGGTGTCCCAGGTTAATTCCCATTCTTTTCCACCATCAGTCTACAGGGTGAAAATAGTGAAAACTTGTGAATTCAAAGCCACTGAAGGCAAGATAGGACATTGAAGCCCATAAGCAGTGCAGATAAAGAGCCTGCCAGCATACAAGTGTGATGCACCACACATTGGGGATAAGGAAGAAGCACTTCATTTTAAAATAAAATAGCATTGATAAGGCAGTCCTTGCCTAATGTATGAAAAATACTCTGACCTTCAGAGAGCCAAAGTCTGAGTTCCTTAGAACCAGGTTTGGTCCCATGACAGGTGATGTATTTCTCTTGTGATTTCCAGTAAGCAGCTCTTCCATGGTAGTGCCCCTGAGGAACTCAAGTCCTTCTTAGATAATAAACATTTGCTCAGGCGGAAACTTTGTGCTGTAAGATGAATCTCTGTGGTCCAAACTTTGATATGACCACATGTGCATTAAGTAATTGTGAGATGAGTCAAGAATCTGTTGAAAACATTTTGTATGAATGTGGAATTGGATGTATATGCACAGGCAGGGGATTCTGATAAAAAAAAGTTTTGTTTCTTGAGCACAAAAACCTAAAACAATTTCTGCTTGGGAGGCAGAGGTGCTGCTTTTTCTTTGAAGGCTTGAAAAAAATCACAATGCTAGCTATAAATCACAGTATTGCTGTAAAAGTGTATTTGTCACCACTGCAAATAAACCTGTTATGAAATGTATGCTGAAAGGAAAAGCCAAGAACTTTTGCATGCAGGTCTGTGGGACAGGACTGTGTGAGCTGGTGTGGCTGCTGCAATGTGAATCGGTGGCTTTTAGCAGCAGGACAGATTTATGACAGCCTTAGATATGGACAAGGACAGATGGTTTTAGCATAGGAGGAGAGTACAAGCATTCCTGGGGAATGCATGTGGACCTGTGACCTGATTAGTAAACAGGCATGTCCATGCCAGCCTCAATCCCTTGGGCGCTGGCTGTGCAAGCCACACTGCCAAACAAGCTCCCCTGTGCCCAGGTGCTGGGGAGCCTGGTTGTGTTCTAGCTCCTGTTCACTGGTGTGTTTGTGTCTCTGCCTCCTGCCTGCAAGACACTGCTGTAGTACAGTAGCTGTAACAGACTTACTGTCCTTATGTGCATGGCTGCATGACTGGTTTTGGATGGGTGAGAGCAGGAGCTGGACCCCCTGTCTCCCTACAGCACCACTCACGAGAGCCAGGCAGGAGATAGACGGGGGTGCTCCTCTTCTTTGCTTTGTCCTTCACCAAGCCTCCTAAAAGCTAGACTCTGCAGTCCTGGCTCTTCCAGTCACATTCCCCAAGTGACTGGCAAATGTGGATGCACTAGGAGTGCAGGTTTTCCACCACTTTGGGTGATGCTAGCACATACTAAACAGAACTGTACTGTGAAAGCAGCAGAGCTCTTGCTCTGGAGATGACGCGATTTTTTCCACTGCGGAGAGCACCTAGCCCTTGTCATTATCGGATCCGACAAGCTGGTGCTTTACTTTGTCTACTGTGATGAAATGCAGATGTTGCAAACGTATTTGCAAATCAGTTCATGAGCAGCTGCATTTTCCCTTCATGCTGGGAGCTCAGCTAACATCATTACCTACCTAGAAAGGGTGTGATTTATCCTGTTGCAGAATCCCGTACTGCCAGCTAGAACTCTTCTTTTTAGTCAGGGTAAGGCAGGAGACTGTTTCTAACAAGATATCCTGAAATGATTTGTGCTGTCTTTTCTTTCCATAGGACTGTGTGCTTTTACTGCCAGTATTCTAGAGGGGCACTCACGGAAGAGAAATCAACAGGAATTAAATATTCACCTATAAAAGTGTGCGTGTGTTTGCTGCTTCCACACATTAACCGCATGGTTTTTATGCAAAAACAAAACCAAACCAACCAAACAAAAAAATTAATTTAGCATGAGCCAATTTACAGAGCATGGAAATTCACGTTCATTCACAGGACTGGAGGGTGCTCAGTTACCAGTGTAGTGTATATAGAAGATGCCATGCTGTTAACAGCTTCTTTCAAGCAGTTTGATGCCATCTCAAAAGAAATAAATTCCTGTGGCCAGAGGGAATGTACGAAGACAAAATGGTTAAACCTTGGAAAGACACTAAAAATTACTAAAATCCACAACAGCTCGCCTTATTTTTCTTGGACCCAAACTGTCAGGGTATAAAACACTATTTGTTTCTTTTTTAAACATCAATAGTTTTGCTGTAAATAAATAACACTGTGTAAATTCTAACAAAATAGAATAAATGTTGATAAGGCACTGCCTTTTCGATCACGGAATACTGCAGATGCATTGAGCAGGCTAAGGTGTCTCAAACGGCTGCACCTACAGGGATATTCTGGGTGTATCTTCACAGATTTCTTGTATATTAGCAATTATAATGTTTGTATATGCAAAAAAACGCTAGCTTGATTTTAAAAAAATCTTTAAAATCTGCTGCAAAATTAAATGATTCCCAAAATGAGGAATTCTGTAGTTCTGTGAAAATTTTTCTTCAGAGTACTAATATTTTGATGCATGTGTTTCACCTTATTTTGACTAAATCTTTTCCAGTTTTGCAAACACTATACTGCAACATGACAAATAAGATTTTATCTGTAAACACAAAGCCCTTCATCTAATATTTGTTGCTGTTGCCAATTTTTCAATGAAATTACCTAAAACCCATAACATATACAGTAGTTGCATTATGGGGAGGGGGGTGCTATCTGTCCTTGCTTTATAACGGGGGTAATGCTTGCAGCTTTAGAAGTGGGTTGGTGCTCTAAGGAGCACAAGTTTGGGATATTTTTAAATGAACTGAAGAGAAATTATTAGCTGATAGACTGGCAGCACGCTGTAAAATTATTACTGTATTGTGTACTGGCTATAAGATGTAGAATCTTTCAGTAAGCCAATCATCTGTAATCATCCTAGCAGTGTAATATTAGGTTGTTAAGGCTGCTGTGTTTTAAAGGGCATTTTTATTTGGGTTTTGGTGAAATACTTTAATTTGTTGGTTATATTCATATGAAAACAGCATTCATTGATAATAGCTCTAATTACATATGTATGAAAACAACAAACACTGGATGATCTAGTTGATTATTTAAGCATAAAATAAATTGTGTTAAAACTCTTGGATAATGTGTACTTGGCAGTGTTCTTGTATCCTATAAATGAGCGGCTTCGCAAGGCCCAGCTGTTCACCACTCCTGACTTTTGGCTGCTTTTCCTCTGTTTCCTTTGTCTGATCCACTTCCTCATATTCCCAGCATGACAGGCCATCACTTGGCAGGCTGTCCTCAGGTTGGGGAGAATGAAAGGAAAGCACAGCAGCCACATATCCTCAGCAAAGCTAAGGAAACCCACCTCTCTGGGATGCAGGAAATTCCACAGGTATGGGGAAGGGACCTGTGCAACAGGTATGCACAGCCTGTTCTCCAGCCCATGTTACCTCTGGACCTCCTTTACTCTCTTTCACCCAGATGAGGACCAGGAAAAGCACTACTCAAAGCAGGTTTTTTTTCCCTAGCATGTACCATTGATACCGACAACTGGTTAGCTCACTGCAGATGGTGCAAACAAAGTGTACACCTCCTGTGTAGTGCATGCATTTCCTGGATATTAAAGGCAATGGAGCACTATAGATACCCAAAGTGTTTCCAAAATGAAGTTTTGTAGGCAGCATCAGTACACGCTCACTGCTTGGGTGCAATAAATAAATAGTTTTACCTGGCTTTCAAGGCAACATGAAGATGATGTATTTTACCTCAGCTTGGCATCTGATGAAGTACCACTGCTACAGATCCAGCTCAGCCTGCTGCTTGTCATCTGCTGACCCACACAGGAAGTCATTCTCCCCTGGGGTCAGTCTGCAGAGGTCTCCTGTGTCATGGTGAGAAGCACTTGGTTCCAGTATAATAGATCTGTCTGTCAGTGTTTCTGAGTTACAAGGGCTGCCAGTTTTTAAAGCAGTGATGGTAAAAGAAGTGGTTTTCATCATCTTAGCAGCCAGCCTGTGTTGCCATGCAACTTCTGCCTAGGTCATGATACTGCTGGTACAATGTTGATGGTCAAGCCCTTACATCAGTCTGGAGGGCAAATGCCACTTCCACTTACACCACTGGAGAACAAACACGTCTTACTGCAGGTCACAGTCCAACAGCAGTGATTAACCTCTTGGAGACCTCACTGTCCCGATGCCTCCTCTCCCACTCGTGAGTACCCAGATCAGGTGAATGAAAAAGACTGTGTTTAGTAAATGGAGTGTGGATGAATATGTTTACCATTATATGACACTTTTACAGTTGGAAACAAAAACTCTGGTGACCACCAGCAGGAAGGCAGGAGCAATGCTGTAGAAGAGCCCTACTTCGTCTCTCCAACAGCCTCCAAAAGGCAGCGTTTCATTTGATTCAACTCTGCTCTGCCTGGTCTGTGTTAGTGCCTGATGCTGGTGAGGAAAAAAGCTGTGATTGTATCTGGAATGGTAGTTCTGACAGGCAGAAGCTCTCCTTATGTATACAGAAAGGTTTAGTTGGTGCAGGCAGCAGAAGCATATAGGGGAATACTGACAGATCTCCTGATGCTGGTAGTGGTTTATGTGGCATTTTCAAGCTCAGATCGTTGGTCTTGACTGTGACAGCAGCTGTGAGTAGCCGCTGGCTCACCTTGGTCTCCCAAGGATGTTATTGCAGCAAGGCTTAGCCATGGACTGTGCTCAGCACCTGAGCAGGCTGAGACCACGGCAGACACACTCCTGCGGATGACCAGGCCAGCACCATATGTGCCCAAGCAGAGTGGTCACCAACTGCTGGCAGGTCCCAATCCTCAAGCTCCTGCCTCCTTTGAAGCTTTGATATGATGAAAGTGATGAAGGTTGGAACAGGAGCTCTTTAGCTAAATCTACAGTGTTCAAAATTTCATATTAAATGTTGCACCATTAACAGGATGTTCTGGGTGTTGGGTTGTTTTGTGCAGAGTGTATTGATTTCAGCAGTAGCTGAGGATATTTGGGCAAAACAAGGTTGAAGCACAAATGGTCATTTGAGAAGGAAAACAGAAATCTCGCCAGCACAGGCAGCCCTGGAGTGAGTGAGGGCTCCACCTCTAACGCATGCCTTTGTCTTTTTCATATGTTCTCAATGAGAACATTCCCCTTAGAGGCAAAATTGTAAGTCATGGGACTTTTATTGCATCTGTTAAAATAAACTCAATTGCTAAATACAGTGTTCTTTTCATCCTTTAATATTAGATTTAGCACTACCTAATAATACTGCTGCAGAGAACCCTACTATACTTTTCCCATTTCTGAAAGAATATCAATTACATTTTATTTGTGGCCAGTAATAGTTTTAATGTCAGAAATTCTAAGAGCTCCTGTAGTGCAGAGCTGACATTAGTGGGATAAATGGCAGTTGCTTGCAAGATTGCAGCACCCTGCTAATTAATGCTAATTTCCTGGGGGGCTGTTTAACAGGAGCATTGTCTGTAGTGTTCACTGTGCAGGAAATTGAGACATGCTCTACCAGTGGCTACTGCAGGCTGGTGTGCAGGGCATGTGCCCCCAAAATCCTCTCCTTGCCCCCTTTGGAAAGAGTTTATATATGGGGATTCTTTGAGCCAAATCAAGAGTCAATAAAGTTTGATGAAACTCATAGTAGTTCACTGGCTGCAATTTTTATCACATAACCTACACAATGACAGCAAACTCAGCAGGAGCAGCTTGTCCTGGAGAAAAGCAGGTGTAGCTGCCCCAGTGTGAGCTGCACCCAGTCCCACATGATTGAGGGCTCTGCAGGACAGCAAAAATGGGTTGGCACAGCTCTCTCCACAGGAAGGGGCTGCAATCCTGAGGGGTACAGTTTTCCTGACTGGGATGGTGCTGTGATGCTGGCCATGTTATCAGCAAGGGCCTTGTTTGTCCTGGATGTGTGCAAGATGTATGAAAATGCTACCACTGACCCACCACATCCTCGGCCCTGGGCTTGTGCAAGGGAAGGCAAGAGGGGTTGGGTACAAATAAGATCTCTGTTTTCAGGGCGGATCCCGCCAAACCAAAGCTAAAGGAGGACGAGATCCTGGCTTATCTCCCTTCTAACTCTGCAATGAACAAGGGAGTGAAAACATGATGATAGTGACAAGGAAAGTATTCCTGCACAGCATAGAATTATAGAATCATAGAATCAGCTTGACCCTTGAGATCATCAGATCCAACCATAACCCTACTCTGCCAAGTTCACCACTAAACCATACTGCTAAGTGCCACATCTAAATGACCTTTAAACACATCCAGGGATGGTGATTCCACCACCTTCCTGGGCAGCCTATTCCAATCCCTGACTACTCTTTCAGTAAAGAAAGTTTCCTAATGTCTAGCCTAAAAACCTACCCTGGTGCAGCTTGAGGCCTTTTGCTCTCGTTCTCTCACTAAATACCTATGAGAAGAGACTAGCACCTGCCTCTCTATATTGTCCTTTCAGATAGTTGTGGAGAGCAATAAGGTCTCCCTTCAGCCTCCTCTTCCTCAAACTAAACAGCCCCAGTTCCCTCAGCTGCTTTTCATCAGATTCATTCTCTAGGCCCTTCACCATCTCAGTTGCTCTTCTTTTACCCATCCATGTATCATAGTATCATAGTTTCATAGTATCATTCAGGGTTGGAAGGGACCACAAGGATCATCTAGTTCCAACCCCCCTGCCATGGGCAGGGACACCCCACACTACATCAGGCTGGACAGAGCCTCATCCAGCCTGGGCTTAAACACCTCCAGGGACGGGACCCCAACCACCTCCCTAGACAACCCATTTCAGGGCTTCACCACTCTCATGGTGAAGAACTTCCTCCTCCCCTCCAGCCTGAATCTCCCCACCTCCAGCTTCATTCCATTCCCCCTAGTCCTATCACTACCTGAGATCCTGAGAAGTCCCTCCCCAGCCTTCTTGTAGGCCCCCTTCAGATACTGGAAGGCCACAATGAGGTCACCTTGGAGCCTTCTCTTCTGCAGACTGAACAGCCCCAACTCCTTCAGTCTGTCCTCATAGGAGAGGTGCTCCAGCCCTCTGATCATCCTCGTGGCTCTTCTCTGGACACGCTCCAGCACCTCCATATCCCTCTTGTAATAGGGGCTCCAGAACTGGACGCAGTATTCCAGGTGGGGTCTCACCAGAGCTGAGTAGACGGGGAGGATCACCTCCCTTGACCTGCTGGCCACACTTCTCCTGATGCAGCCCAGGATCTGATTGGCTTTGCAGGCTGCAAGTGCACACTGAGAGCTCATGTTGAGCTTTTTGTCCACCAGCACCCCCAAGTCTCTCTCCTCAGGGCTGCTTTCCAGCCAGTCACTGACCATGTTACATAGAAAAAACCAGGTTGGAAGAGACCTTCAAGATCATCTCGTACAACCCATCAACCAATCCAACCCACCTAAACAACTAACCCATGGCACCAAGCACCCCATCAAGTATCTTCCTGAACACCTCCAATGGTGGCGACTCCATCATCTCCCCAGGCAGCCCATTCCAATGGGCAATCAATGCGTCTCAATATCTTTCTTGTATTTGAGGTGTGGTGGAGATGCACACTCTACAGTGGGGAGAAGGAAGAAGGGAAAGTTAGATATGGCCTGCTACAAAGTGCTTGATGTAAAAACTGGTCCATTACTGGGGGAGAAGAGGATTAGTGAAGGACAGAAAAATGAACTTCTTAAGAAAAAATTATGTACATGACATGTTTTTCATAACTGCTGATGCTAAAAACAGTATCCAAATTGTGCATGGCTTTATTTGATCCTAAGTCTTGGAGGAAGGCAAAGGTTTATAATAAAAGTTTTATTGGTACTTTTGCCATCACATTATGTTCAATTATTGAGAGCCATTTGGGCTATAAAACAGCAGTGCACAGCAATCCCTTGCTCACCAATTTCCTTGTAAGGCTTCCACAGGCTGGATGTCATATGGCATGGCCAGATAGAACCAACTTAGTATGAGCTCTCTTTGGGAGAACAAAGATACAAAGGCAAAGCCCCAGAGCTGAAGGTGTGTTAGCTGCTGGGTGGCTACTATGTGGCACAGTTTCATCATCAGATCCTCAATCCCACACAATTCTTCTCTGGTACTGGTTTCTGAATAAATAATTGTTGGCCAGAAAAGCAAAGCAGCATGGCTTTATTTCCATCTGAATTGCTTGCTAGAAAAATAGTTTGGCTTGGAAGGGACTTTCAAAGGTCATCTAGTCCGATCTTCCTGCATGTTATATCCTGCATCATTAGACACCTCAATCCATAATATTAGCAAATTGTTTCTTTTTCTGCTCACACAAATATCTTTCAAGTTGAGATTTCTTATTTTCCACAATAGTAAAATCTCCACATCTGCAATCTGCACTCCATTTTCCCCTTTGAATATTCTCTTGTATACAGGTAACTCTTTTTCATTTTCTTAACCTTTTTAAAAAATACTGCTTCAGACTCTTTTCCTAGCAATATTTCCCATTAATTGCATTTTAATATGCAACTTTGTCTTTATTTCCCTGCTGTATTTCAGTTGGCACTCCATGCACTACTGAATTTTTCTGGGGGGTTAATTAACATCAGTGGGTCTTTTTTCATCTTCAGTCTATAACCACTGAATATTTTAATAAAATTGTATTGTTATAGAAGGTCTTCCAGTTGATTAATGGCCCTCCAGAATTACATTAAGGATTACATTAGATCTCTTCCAATCCTTCTTGCCTAGCAAGGCATTTTACACAAATATTTCTGCTGCTGGTGTGAGTTTATGAAACACTGTTTCTAACTGCCCATTACCTCCTGGAATGATAGATTCAGTGAGCAAGCCCCTGCCTTTTTATTGCTTTTTCTCTATGTAATTATCTGCTCTGACATTACTACAGTGCTGATGACACGTGCAGATTCTTTATTTGGACCAACACTTTCCCTTGCTTCCTTACAGCTTTTTTTTTTTTTTTGCATGATAAAAAAATACCAGGACAAGGATGGGGGGGGGTCTCATCCTGCAGGTGTTGCACTGGTGACAGACTGGTCACAGTGGCTTTGCTGCTGCCTCAGACATCTAGCTGCCTGTGGAGAGGGACTGGGCTTCAGCAATTGCCCCCTGAGAAACCCTGCAGCCAGGCAAAGCCACAAAGCAGGGCAGTCTCTGCCATGTGCCCTAAGCCTCTAAAAGGGGGTTTTGCTAATTGCGCTTATGCCACATAGTTATACTTTTTAATTGGTTTGGTTAACATCTTACAGATGTGCAAATGTGCATACAGATGTGGAGCGCTAATTAGGATAAAATTTTCTCTCCCTGTTTAATCTATTAATTTGGAGTAGTTGTCTGCAATTGTAATTAAATATACAGGCTCTACTGTTTAAATGACTGAAATGCTGTTATGACATAAAGGATGCTGCCTCAGATTTTAACATCAAGGGCCCTTGAGTTTTCCTCCCACTCCCCCACTGACTCAGTGTTTGTCATTGGGCAAGTACCTCAGCTCGCTACCTTCCTTTCTTGCCTTCCAGGGCTATTGTGTGAATTAATTAGATAATGTTTCAGCATGGCTTTGAACTGGTGAGTGCTACAAAAGTGCCAAGTTATAATTTATTGTTATGAAAGCTAGTGTGCTGGCTGGGAGCAAGATCTCTCATGCAACTCCAGCAGAGATGGATAGCAAGGTAGCCAGAGGAAAGCTCCCCTCCTGCTTCAAGATCACTCTTCTCCACACCTGCTGGCTGCAGCACCTTCAACCTTCTCTGCAAACCTGCTGAAGGCAGCACCAGCAGCTGAACAGTGTGATCCTGGAGATGCAGCCCCTCATTCAGCCAGTCTAGCAGACAAACACATCCTCTGAAAAATTGCAGTGCTTCAAATCTGCAATGCAGTTAAGAATAACATTGATAGGTCTGAAGAGTGGCTTACAGTTAAGCATGCCATGGGGCTTGCTGGGTAAGATTAGCCTGGAGCAGATGCAGGTTTTGCTGATGCAGAGTTTCAAAATATTTAGGCCTTGATTCAACAAGACACTCAAATGTGAGCAGTCCCTCTGAATGCAATGGAAATAATTGGCTGATCAAAGCCAGGCAGCCAAGTGAAGAAAGAACATGAAGTTACAAACCTGTTTGTTTAGAAATGACTTTGCTTTGAGGAGCACATGTGCGTGAGGACAGAGGCAACAGAGCAAACCAGCTTGCCTGCTGCTGCCAGCGCTGCGTGCAAACCCCAGCGTTTCCTCACAGCCCACCTGTGTTCAGCCAGCTACCCAAACACCAGCAGACTGGTTTAAAAGCAGTTCTATTGAACTCTGATGACCTGTTTGAAACAGTGCTCATTATGCATTGAACCCCACTTTTAATACCTTGGGCTTTTTTATCCAAAAGCCCACACTGATGGGGTGTCTAAACCCAGGCACTGCTATGGGGCAGAGGAGCCAGTGGCTGCCCTGAGCAGCAGGGCTTGTCGGCCCTGCAGACCCAAGGGTCCCCCAGGGCTTGCTGTGGGGACCTTTTAAGACAGCACTGAAAAGCTCTCATGAGATCTCACAGATATCATCTAGCTGGTCTGTGGAGATCTGTGCATCTGTAACAATATCTCTTGATGTCGATGTTTCTATCTTTTGGGAGAAACCCTGCCCTAAGGAAGCCTGGGGACGGTAAATCCAGCTGGGAGGCTGCAGCTGTCTGGGGTGGTGCCAAGCATCGCTGGTGCTGATGGCCTTATTACATCTTAAGTACAGAGGTAATGGGATGCTAGGATGCTCAGTTTCCGCAGGGCTGGGCAGGTGGTGCAGGACTTTTCTAGGCGTCAAAGCCCTAAGCCTATGCACCCTGACAAGGATGGGGCAAGGTTTGTGGGGCCTTGCCAGCACTGGATAGGGCACCCTTCTTCACCCCCTGCCTTCATTGCATGGCAGCATAATGTGCTGGGGCCAGACACGGACAACCATCCCAGAAAAGAGTACCTGTGGCTGAAAACAAGGGATAGGCCTTTTACTGCTTTTCTTATGATTAAGAGACCAAAAATAAAATGACCTGCACTTATATTCCCAAGCAGGCAAAAAGAATAATTACTTTACAGAGATGGAATTCCTTCATATATTATAACCATTAAAAAGGTAGTGCACTTAGAGATAATGAAATCCTTACTTGCTATTATCAGAAAAATTACTGTAAAGACCCCCTTCATAAATAATTGAGAAACCAATTATACAGTCTTGGTGACTAATTTATCCAGGAGCAACACGGACCACATTATGCTATATAATGAAGGGCAGGTATGCTCTGTATAGAGCATGCCTTTATCCATCCGTCCCACAAAGAAATAACAAACAAACAAACAAATGTACATTCTAATCTGAAAATGCATTATGTAGAAGGAGAGATGGGCTTTAATATGTCTTAATCTGAAGCAGTTTTACAGAGGCATGGAGTACTGTGTCCAGTTCTGGGCCCCTCAGTTTAGGAAGGATGTTGACTTGCTGGAACGAGTCCAGAGAAGGGCAACGAAGTTAGTGAGGGGCTTGGAACACAAGCCCTATGAGGAGAGACTGAGGGAGCTGGGGCTGCTTAGCCTGGAGAGGAGGAGACTCAGGGGTGACCTTATTGCTCTCTACAACTACCTGAAGGGGGGTTGTAAACAGGCAGAGGTTGGTCTCTTCTCCCAGGCAGCCAGCACCAGAACAAGAGGACACAGTCTCAGGCTGCGCCAGGGGAAGTTCAGGCTGGAGGTCAGGAGGAAGTTTTACACGGAGAGAGTGATTGCCCATTGGAATGGGCTGCCTGGGGAGGTGGTGGAGTCGCCGTCACTGGAGGTGTTCAGGAGGAGACTTGACAGGGTGCTTGGTTACATGGGTTAGTTGATTGGGTGGTGTTGGGTGATAGGTTGGACGCAATGATCTTGAAGGTCTCTTCCAACCTGGTTTATTCTATTCTATTCTATTCTGAATTGACATACCATGAACGAGGCTTCTACCATCTCTCTGGGCAACGTGTGCACTAGTATTCATTAAAAGAAATTTCTTCCTTCTTTCTAGTTCAAATCTCTCCTCTTTTAGTGATACCTCCCCTCCGCCGCCTTCTGTTGCAACAGGCCCTGATGAAGTCTGTCCACATTTTTCTTACAGCCCCCTTTTAAGTGTTGAAAGGCTGCAATAATGGTCTCCCCACAGCCTTCTCCAGGCTGATTTTGGGCAGATATATTCTTTATTTAAAAAAAAAAAAAAAAAACAAATAAAAGGTTTCAGTTGTTCGAGTTGTGTGTCAATTAACTCCTGGGGCTGCAGCAAGGAGCTGCCAAGTGAGCTTAGGGGTTTCTGAAACGGGTCATGAGTGTGAGCGAGGAGCAGCTTTTGCAGCACACTAAGGTAAAAAGTCCAAGCTTGGCGCGCAAGACGATTGCCAGAGTCAACTTAGTATTTGAAGGAAGCCGCCTACGAAGAGGCCGTCTTATCTGCCACTTCCGAGCCCGCGTTACAACAAAGTGATTTTTTGACGCTGCCGACATGACACCCGCCGCACTGCCCGGCTGAAGGCGGTGCCGGCGCGGTACGGCAGGCGGCGCTGTGGGCGGGCGGCCCGGGCGGGCGGCCCCTCTTGCCGCACGGAGAGGCCGCGGCGCCGGCGCGCGGCCGGCGCCGCCCCCTGCTCGCCTGGCGGCGCGGCGGCGGGCGGGAGCGGCGGCGGCGGCGATGGCGGACAGCGCCAGCGAGAGCGACACGGACGGCGCCGGCGGCAGCGGCGCGGGCGGAGGCCCGGCGGGGCCGCTGGCGGCGGGCGGCCCGGCGGCGGGGCCCGGCTCTGGGGTGGCGGGCGGCGGCTCGGGGGGCAAGGCGGGCGGGATCGTGATCTCGCCGTTCCGGCTGGAAGAGCTGACGAACCGCCTGGCCTCACTGCAGCAGGAGAACAAGGTGCTGAAGATCGAGCTGGAAACCTACAAGCTCAAGTGCAAAGCGCTGCAGGAGGAGAACCGCGACCTGCGCAAGGCCAGCGTCACCATCGTGAGTGCGGGCGGCGCCGCGTCGGGCCCGGTGGCGGGCGGGAGTGTGGGGGGTGCCCCGCCGCGGGGATGTCCACGCGGGGCGGGCCCGGCCTCCGGCCTCCCCTCAGCCCTGCCGCGGCCTTACCGCCCCGCCGCCACCGGGCGCCCACCCTGCCCCATCCCTCGCCCCCGCCCCCCTCCCCTTGGGGCGGCGGTTGCGACGAGTTTACCTCAGGCGGGCCTGGCTGTCACCATGGCCGTCGGGGAAGGGGGGGGACGGGGACGGAGGGGGGCGGGCAGGGAGGGGAGAGCACGGGGCAAGTGGGGTCACCCCACGCCCTTCGCGCCGTCTCGGGTCCTTGCGGGACCGGGAGGGAAACCGGCGACGAACCGAGGTGGTTCCTCTGCCGCCCCAGTCCCGCGTGGCCGGCCCGGCTGTCGGCGGGGAGGCGACCCGGTGTCGCCTCTGCGCTTGGCTGTCCGAACGGCAAGTGCTCGGAAAGGGTGGCTCAGCAGGGGTTTGAGGTGAGGAGCAGGAAGAGCATTTCTGGGTTTTCCTTGAAGTTTCTCAAAGTAGAGATTTTTCTTCAAGTAATCAGCGGAGATTACGGATTATCTCTTCAGCCGTCACCTCTCCATTCACTGTGCAGAAACGGCGAGTTGCAAGATAGCGTCTTAGTCATGAGCAAGTGTTTGATTTATTGGTACTCTCTGTTAGCTGTGGTATTTCAAGAGTTATTTAAAAATTAGTTTAAAACGAACCCCTTCAAACAGTGCAAGCAACACACACCACTCTGTCCCGGGAAGAGCTCAGCAGCTGGTTTGTGAGCACAGTGAGGATAACTTGGAATTCGTCATCATTTTATGTGATACCTAATGGCATCAATCCTCAGTAAAGTACATATAAAAACACAATTAATATGACATTCTTTTCTTCTCTGTGAGCTGGAAGTTTAGGAGCTTTAGATTGGGAGGCTTTTGCTAAATCAGTGGTTAGAGGGATCGTTTACATGTTATAATGGTCATAGCCTGCATGCAAACAAAGTAGGAAGCCAGTTAAAGACCAATTGAAGGTAACCCTGATACTTGTATTTGCTATCCTGAACATTCTTGCTAGTGCAGATAGAGATGCCTTGAGAGAGAGCTGTGAGAGAGAGCAAGACTTGCTCTCTTCTCATCAGGGGGTTACTTTATTACAGGCATAATGGCTATTTTATTGATAATCATTTTTGTTACTGTCGATATACCTAGCAAAGAAATGGAGCTTATCTAGGCAAACCCCTCGTCTGTTCCCAGTAGTAAGCGTTTAGTGTCTAGCAGGATGTCAGCCGGAAGAGTGCATGAAATACAATACAGAAGTAATTTATTCCAGGATGACAAATACAGTGTTAGTCGGGGAAATGTGTGCTTTGTTAATACTTTACGAGAAGAGAATGTCTTAATTAGGTAGCAGGAGAGTGCCTTCTAATGTTGAAAAGGGCTAAGACATCTTATCAGTCAGACATTTTCTTTTTCCCTGTTAGAATCACACAGCATCTTCCTGAGCCCATGGTAGGTGTATTGTTTGTAAACTTAAGTAAATGTTTGTGTGCATTAAAGTTCTTCAGGTGCTGTCTCTGGTTACAGATTATCTTCTGTTTTGATCCTATTTCAATTTACAAAAAGGAAGTATTTTTCTTAAATCTAAAACTCAGTTTCTATGTTTTTGACATCTTGGATAGAGAGAGAAAAGGTATTAGATTTTATTGTTTTTATAGCAACCTGTAGGCTGCCTGGAAAACTGGCAACATAATCAGGTATACTGTCATTGGTATGCTAAAGTGTGTGCACACAACTGAGTAAACCACTTCTAATTCAGCAAGCAGTGAAATAATGAATGCAAAATGTAACTTTTTTTTTCAGGTCACTGAGACTTTGTGCTGTGGTTTACATAGTCCGTAATGTAAACACATTTGCAGTCAAAATACTTAGATGTGTTGCTCTAGTATACAAGTGACTGGAGATGAACTTTCCTGGAAGTTGAAATGTGTGCTGTTTGCATGTAAATGTAATTAAATTGAAACTTTTCTGATTCCTCCATTGTGATTCTAAACCTTCATCCATTTACTCCTCCAGCCGCCAGCTCAAGCTCTTCACCATGTTGCTGTGCTGGCAGCTGGGTGCTGCATACCAATTTCCTGTAGTAGATATTGTAATGTCATGAATCAGCTTTGATTTTTATCAAGTGTTGAGGACGAGCTGTGAAGCACAAATGAAACTGACAGGTAGTCAAAATAGCAGGTGAAATGACTAAACCTCCTGTGTGCTGTAGGTAAAGGTGACTCCTGGAGCCACACAGCTCTTCATCTATGAGCCTTCAGTTGTGCAAGTGCTGCAGAGACACTGCACTTTTTCTAGCTTTCACCATTGCCTTCAATGGTTTTGAGTATTATCCATTTGAGGTTTACCAGGTAGAAAGTGATTTTCTTCCTCCTCCTTCTTGTATCTGTGCTGATATGACATCTTCTGTGTTTATGCATAGCATTGTTTGTGTCAGCATAGATGTGTACAGTTTGGGAATTATTTAAATAGCTTACCACAGAGGATCCTGGTAGTTCTATTGTGTACTTAACCCTTGTGTCATAGGATTGAAAAGAAGTGTTAATTAAGCATAGAGTAGTTGCATTTGGAAAACAGAAAGTGTTTACTTGTGTGCTTTCTAGCTTCGTATGAACATAAGAGCTCTCACCTGAAACTTGTAAAAAGAGATGCTGCTTTAATAGAGAGATTGGTAAAGCTAGCTTAGACTAAGGGTATGTCCAAAAAGAGTTGCAAACTCTACTCCTTTATCTCACCTGGTACGCTGGTAACAAATTGAGGGAGGGAGCAAAGCAAGGAGAAAGCTAGGTAGATGTGAAGTGTTACCTAGCAGTGCAGGAACATTGTATTACAAGATGCAAAGTTTCACGTCAGGTATTACAAAGAAGTAACAAAGGTCACCACACCCATTTGCAGAGTTCATTTATACAAATTTAGCTGTTTTAATGTGTAGTCTTGTGGAACGTTTCTGCGAGGCCTTTTATAAGGAAATGGAATGGATGGTGCCTAGGTGGGGAAGAATCATGCACCAGAAGATCTGAGATGCTGTGTATGTGATATGTGATGTAGTGAGTTTTGGTTGTGCTGCTACATTACCAGAAGTGGATTTCCTGCATAAACTTCCTTAATTTTATGGTGAAAAAGTTCTACCAAGGAGATGTCATACTTAATGATTTGAATCTGAGGACAGCACAATTTCTCCAGTTGTAACTTCAGAAGTGGGTGGTGATGGTGCTTTTCAAGTGCTTGGTTTGCTGTGTATGACAAACCCTGAAATCCTTCAGTGGGGTGTAGGTATGTCTTGGTCAGGGAGTTCCTTTTGAAGTCAGTAGAACTTGGATTTCAACTTCCTTTTTCTGTTTTTCAGTGTTTGATGTAACAAAGTCGGCCTATTGCAGGGTAAGCCATGTAACCTTTAACTGATACTGAAGCATTTTTATTTTCTTTGTAATTGTTTTGAGCTGACGGGTCTCATACAGAGTGCTTCTAATAACAAAAAGAACTTAAGTCCCTGATGGCTACAGGTATGTACATGCTCGCTCTTGAATGCTAGATTCAGCAATTTCATTCATGTAAATTTGCCTACTGTAGTCAAGCATCTTCTGTAGTGTTAAAAAATGAAGTATAATAAGCCTTATTCTGTTAATTTATTTTTCCTGAGATGAAGATACTGCATTTGAAAAGCCTTAATTGAAAAGTATTCCTCCTCCAGAATGCTTGGTGTAGCAGTTTTAATGCTTTGTAACATAGATTTTACAGGAAAACTTCTCAGTTGCTTTGCAGGGGAGGGAATTATCCTAGATATGCTGACTTGAGGTCCTCTGTAGATCCCTGACAGGATCATCGGCTGAGATGACAGCCTGATCCAGAATGCTAACGGCATAAGTAAGAATTGGGTGCTGGGTTTTGTGGGCTTGCTGCAAGTTGTCACTGTCTGATAATGACCGCTACAGCAGTGCTGGGAAGGGGCTTTGGAGGTTGCGAGTGACAATATTTTACTGCGAGACCCCTGTGACTCGGTAGCTAAACCTGTGCCTGTGCACCTTGGCTCTCAGCTTGACTGTGTTTATTCCCTGAATGCTAGCAGTGGGCAGTTGCATCTCCTGCATCTTCTGGTTTCCTCTGTGTTTCTGCAGAGCAGTGTGAGCAGCCTCACACCATTTGGGAGAAACAAGAGCAGGTAAAGCCCTACTCGGCTCCTGTTTCCTTACCTCTGCTCACAATTCCTATAGATTTGTTGCTTTTGATAATAGCCAACTCCTGGAAACAAAGAGGCTTTCTGGGACTTGCAGATCAGAAAAATCTGGTGTGATGGTGTAGCTTTGTTACAGTTTTCTCAATAAACAGATTTAGACACTGGAAATAAATACAATTTTAGCATTTTGTTCTCAAGGAAATGTGGTGGGATTTGTGTGTGTGTTTGATGTCTGTTGTCATGAGTCTTCATGGATAGACCTCTTTGGGGGACAGCCTGGATAGATAGTTTGGGGAATTGAATGGATATGCTGCGTTGTCCAAAATCCCCTGCAAAAATACTTTTTAACAGCTTTCTTCTTTCCTGGAGTTTGTACCACCTTTCAGAGTGGAACACATGGTTCAGTACAGAATGTCTATTAATAGTAGAAGAAAGGGCAGGATAAGCTGACTGAATTGAAATAAAAAAAACTTTAAAAGATGCTCACTTAAGTGCACAGAGATGAAGAAATCAATTAGTAGCAGCTAGAGGTAAAAGCAAACCAAGAAAGCAGAGATTAATATTTTAAAAGGAACAAGTCTATTGTTTACTCCTTACTTTAAAGTAGATCTTGTTGCCTGAAAGAGGCTGACTTAATGATTTTGTGATGTCTTCTGTATGTCTAAGAAACCTGCTTGGGGCTGTTGTGTCCAGCTGTGTTGTTTGTAACTCTACTTTATAGCTGGACTAAACTGAAAGTCTAATTAAAAAATAATTTACTTTAGTAATGCTTTACCCTACCTGCTTTTTAGAGTAAAGACAGCATTGTTCATGCACAATGAAACTCCAGGAAGAGCAGGCATATAGGAAATGAGTGTCTTGTATTTCAGTTTTACATTTGCCTCAGATTCTCAAGAAGTTCCTAGTCAACTTCTACAAAATATCTGTAGAGGAAAAAGGAAGCTTAGTAACACATTTCAATATTAACTCTTTTGTCCTTATGTCATCATGGTAGAAGCAATGCTTCTTGCTGTGTGGCTGGTGAATAGTAGGAAGGTGTATTGCCATCTCCTTCCATTTGGTAGTTGTGCACAGCTGCTGGCTTATTGAGTTCCCAGGGAAAAATGTTGTTGATGCTGTGGGAAGAGCACGTTACCATTTGTGTTGTAGGCCTTCTTCAATGCTGGCTAAAAAAACTAACCAAAAAAAAACCCAAAACCATCAAAAATTGTAATGTTTCTTAACTGGATTTGAATAGTTAATAAACAGGAATGCTTGTACAGGGAGTTTGAGGTTTCAGGGGGTTACTAAATCATCTGCTTTGATTTGTGCCACATCGTGTTTTTCTGAGTTGTTTCTGTGTTTTATCTCATAATTTACCTTGAATTGTGTCTTTGGGAAGGGTGTCCAATTTTAATTTGAAGACTGTGAGAGGTGAAGCTCCACTGTGCTTGGAAAGGCTCTGGTGTCCTGTCCCTGGGTCTTCCCTGGGTCTTTGTCAAGGCTGAGGCATTGTTTCCTGCAGTCTTTTCACTGGGTTGATGAGTACTCTTGATCCTGTGCTTTCTCCTTGTGATGGTGCAGGCTGTAACAAGCACCAGGTTTGCCTTGTCAGACTGAACTAAGCTTTCAGGCTCTCAGATGCGGGAAGTCTAATGTGCTAAATCACAAATGCTGCAGGTACATGATGCACTGATCTAGTCAACACCCTTTCCTGCTTCAAATTTGGACAAATGTTTCTGATAGCTTAAGCAGTAGTATCAGGAGGGCTATTTTCCCTATTTCTTTGAGCCTTAGTTTCATAACCCCTCTGTTTTTCTTTACAAGGAAGTACCAATCCCTTAAGCTTCTTGCCCCACTCTGCCCTGTATCAATTTCACCCCTGCTACCTCCAGGGGAGGAGGTGAGCTGTCTGGGGCTTGTGTAGCTGTCTGTTACAGTACGGTGTGAAACTAATAGAGGGTTGTTGTTTGTTCCTTCTGTTATGTCCATTCTCTGAGAGAATCCCTTGGTTTGTGGATTTGGTTTTTTTTGTGTTTGAATTTTTTTCAGAAGCACACTCTTGGCAGAATGAATTTGTTTCATATGAAAAAAAAAAATGTGAAGGTGTCAGTTGTCTTACTATTTTTTCAGTTTTGCTAATCTCATTCTCCTAGACTTCATTAGAAACGACATGCTGAGGAAAAATACTTAGTGAATATTTTGAACAACATCACATTTAGTACATGTTGGTGTGAAATTACTGATGAAATTTCCTACTGAGGAGTATTTTGGAGGTCAGTAAGCCACTGCAGAAATCCTGCTGTATATTTTGATTGTTTTATAACCATTTTTAATTAATGCCTGGTATGTGTTACTAAATCAAAAAGTGATATGGGTGTCATATGCACACTTAATACCTTTGTAGTTGTATTTATTACAAATAGCTGAAAGATGAATCTGTGCTTTTCTGCTGCAACTTTTTCTCTATACAACAGTGCCAAAAGGGCCCTTCGTATGTTTTTGTCCTTTATGCAGTAAACTAATTTGTCTCCAGTGTTGCCACTGAGTGGAGAATCAAACTGTGATAGCCATCTATGTCTTGCTTGCCTTAAATATCACACACCATCTCTGCATTTTAAATGTGTTACTTTATTGATGTTCCTATGTTTAATAATGGTGGGATGTCTTCAGTCAGTAGGAATACTGGATATTGCTCTGAATTACTGTGGGGATGGAAGTGAAATAAGAACTGAAATTGTAAAGTATGTTTGGGAATTTTTAGTCATGCAGAGTTCCTGATGTTTCTATGGGCTTGCTATTCTGCATAGAAAGATCTACTTTTAAGTGAATTTCTCCTTCAGGTTGTATCTTGAATTGTATGCCAGAACTGGTTTGAAGTCAGCTTTTATTTTAAGAAAACTGTTTAATGTCAGGTTTGAAGGTTCAGTGAGACTGATGGCTGCTCTTTCTTAGTGTATCTCCAGTGCCTTAAAAATGCTTTGAAGGAGAGAGTTGAGTTTATTCTGCATTGTACACCTAAACAGCAGGTTTGCTCTTACTAAAGGAAAAATATTCATGTATGCTACTGCTGTGTGTCTGCTAGAAATTTTTAATGATTCCCCCCCCACTAGTACAGTACAGGTCACTTGCCCAAATGAATGAGTTTTGCATTGTTCACATCTACTGGTTTAGATGGTAGAGTAAAATGTTAGGTTTTCCACAGGTTCCAGTGCTGCTGCTAATCCCAGTATGGGAGAGGTAGTATAGATAAGACATTAGGATAATTTTTAAATCCTGGAAATCATGTAAATCATTTTAGTTGTGATTTTTACTATATTGGAAATGTAATTTTATTGCTGATTTCAAAGGATGAAGGAAAGTAATTTTATGGGGTTTTGCACTTCTGTTTGTTTAGTTTTCCAGGGTGGATGCATGGTCTGCAGTTTTTTTACACTTGTTAATTCTGTTTATTTGTCCTCATTGCTTATTCCTGTGGCTGACTTCAGTTAATATTGTAGTTGTTTTTTACAAAGGCCTTAGATTTAACTGTTGATACACATGGAGTATGTTTTCATATACAGACTGTCTGCTAAACCTCCTTGCTTTAAATGAGGAAAGGTGTGGTACACAGCTGTGGTGAGTAAGCTTACACATCTGCTAGAGACTAAAACAAAAGATTTTGCTTTCATGCTGCACCTCATAAGGTGTGCTTGGGTGGGACTTCAGATGAGGAATAGAGGAGCAGCAATTTCTTGGAACAGTGACTCCATGGTAGTTGCATACATGGCTAGTCAGGCAGCTGGATTTATGGGGTACTGCAAGAGGATGGAGAGCTGTTTCCTCACAAATAGGTCTTGAAATGTGATTGGAATGAGAAAACAACATAGTGCTGTCCTCCAAAGGAGTGAAAGTTGTCATCAGTAGACATCTGATGTATTTCAGCATAGCCTTGGAAAAGCAGTGACAGGAGCAGTTGCTTTGCTGCTCTTTTTTAGGCTGAGGGGTAGGTGGAAGTTGCTGAATTTAGCAGCTGAGCAAGAGGTGAATCCTTTCTCTCTCTTGGTGGAAAAAAAAAAACAACCAACCAAACCAAAATTGAAGGAGGAGAATAATGGGGACAAAATATACAAATTGAATTGTGCACAGGTTTGGGGTCTAAAGAGAATGAATGGAAGAGACAAAGATGTACTCTAGAATAGAGACAAACCACACAATATAAAACAAGTTTCTATGGATCTGCAACAGAAAACATTTCTATGTTGTCTTGCTTCCAGTGCAGCAGCCTGGAGACATGCAGAAGGGAACATCTCAAGTTGTACTTCTTCAGTCAAGTCCTTCTGTATAACTGAAGAGGTGTCTTGTTTTTAATTAGGTGAACTGTTACTGTCCCATTTCAATGTATGAGGTGAGAGAAAGATGTGAGAATGAAGGCAAGATATTTGAACTATTCCACAGTAAAAATGCAAGTGTCTAAATAGGAAACTACAAAGCACAAATTACAGATGTGCAGGTGTCACATCTCTGTAGGATATATGGACTCCTTGATGAAAGCTAAACCAAAATGTTTGCAGAAACATTGGAGCCATTTTTAATTCTGACATCCGAGTCTTTAATTTTACAGATTTTCAGTTAAGATACAGACATTGTAGTCTAACTCTTACCTATGGAGACAGGTCTTTCAGCTCCTGAGAGTCCTCTATCCCTTCATGCATTCCCTTTCAGCAGTTTTGTTCCTGGATGAGCTTATTCCCTCAGCTCATCATCTGATCCCCTAATTGACAGAAAAACTCTTAGGATAAGGTCTTTTCTTCCCCCCTTCAACTTGGAATTTGACTGAAATGTCATTGTCTGTGCACTAATATTACACACAACCTGTTTGTCAGTTTGGAGTAGGATTTGTGAAGTAGATGAATATCTTTTCAGCTCAGCTGAAAGGCTGAAAAAGCCTATCAGTGTTTCAGCAACCAGTAACATTTCAGTAAAATTTTGATTCTAAAAATATGATGTTTCTACTTGTTACTGTGATGCTGAGGACTTTGTAGTTCCCTTATTAGCTGGTGCTAATGATATTTTAAACTCATACCACACATGTAATTCCCACAATGATATATTTTGATCCTGAGTAAAAGTAGAAATCTTCCATAACACTGTGTAATGGGCTGTAGTATGAAGTTATGCTTCTTTCCGTGCCTTACAGTTTAATTTCTACTTTCAACAGCAGATGTTACAAGGGTTTGGGGGCTTTTTTTTCTTTTTTTTTTTTGGTAGTGGTGGGATTTCCACTTTGTTTCCCTTCTCTTTCAAATAAACATCAAAAGCTTTTCAAGAGTAACTTTAACCTGAGGTTCAGATCTGCAGTATGCTCCCTTTTCACTGAAAATTGAGACGTGTTACTGGAAGTTCGTGCTCTGTGGGTGGAAAGGTGGGTAGGCATTTCCTAAAAATTTCTCTGTGGTAGACCTACTTCTCCAATTTTGTATGGTGTGAGTATTCAAGGATGATTGTATTCCCCCCACATCCTGAAAGACTCTATTTGTAGAGTTCAGGGACAGAGGGTACAGAGCAAAGGCCCTTTTTTCCATATTCCTCATCATATGTTCATGCACTAAATTGGTAGACTTGTTCCTTGTCTTGAAAACCTCAGAAGAGATTGCTCTTCAGAATACTGTGGGTATGTACTGTAAGATGTCCAAAGTGTAGAGAAGGAAGAAACAAACTACGACTCAACTCCCTGACTCCTAGTAAGGATAGGAAGAAACATTAGTTTGCTGTGATGAAGTTACTGCTAATGTGCCTTAACAGTGGGATGGAAAGTATGCTTACTTCATGACTGTGTTAATTTGGAACAAGGTATGATTGTACTCAATAACAGGCTTTGTGTCTGGCATTTGTAGATGGCTGAGAAACTGTTTCTCTAGAAAGCTAACATGTACAAGAGGAAATGAGGGGAGATTTTAGAAGTGCTCTTAAGAGGTTAGTTATGTCGAGTGACATGGGACACCTTGTAAGTAATGACTAAGTTATCCTTTAAAACAAACAAAAACCTAACAGCAAAAAAAAAGTTTTTGAAAGAAAATCAAGAAATTTCATAGTGAGCATCTCATGCTAAATTTTGGAAACACCAGAACTGGACTAGTAGTCCTCTTCCCTAGTTGAGATAAATTGAAAGGAAGAGGGATCTACATGTGCTGAAATCCACTTAGATCTAGGATAAAAGGATGAGTACATGGGCTGTTTGAGCTCAGGACCCCATCTAGAAATGATGAAACTTACTGCCTTCTGCCTGGAAACAGGGAGGGTCAATGATACCTGTGGCATGCTGGTGGCACTGCAGTGGCCTGATGCTTTTTGCTAGGAAGAATTTGGTATAGGAGAATAATAATAATTTCATTCATTACATACTCTGATGAAGAAAAAGTATATCATATTTGTATTCTTGCAATGATTTACCTGAGCTGCATAACATGATGTAAGATTTTCATGAAGATTATTTAAGAGGGGGTGACTATTAAGTCTCTGATCCCTGCTTTTGCTTGTGCTCTTTTGTCTTTAAATAGAGAAGCTGTTGTGGCAGCAAAGCTACTTTTTACAGTAGTCTGCTGTGGTTGCATTTTAAGCAGAAGTTTGTTATTTTAAAGCATAGCTCAATGCCTGTTAGCACCAGCATGCATACCTCTGGACAAAAGCTGTGTAGTACATTAGTCAACTAATGGTCTACATTATTCTGCTGAATCTTTTTGTGCTCTGAAACTTTGAGAGTGTGCAGTATTGAGTCTGCTAATTGGTTAGTCCAACAAAGTGAACTAGTTAATGTGTGGGGACATTGAAGATCAATAGTGAATTATCACTGGGTGGGGAAAAACAAAGTTTTAAATGTTAGCCTAGAAGTGTTTATGCATTACATGTCTGATACTGCAGACTAATTTGGACTGATTTGCAGCACTACTGTATTTCATGTAGGCTGTAGTACAGAGTGATGGTGTTGCTGACATTTGAGACTAAGTAGCACAACACAAACAGATTAGGTTAAAACTCAGTATTTTAGATGCAAGTCAAACAAAACCACAGCATTTTAAAAAGGGTGGCAATTCTAATAATTATGCAGGGCATGGAAAACGAGTTTAAAAATAATCCCAAACACAAAACAACAGTATATACTACAGCAGTAGCTATAAAGAATTTGGTTTCTTCTTTTTTTCCCCTATCTTTCATGTTCAGAAACCTGTGCATTCAAAAATTCAGGCAAGCTAAACATAAAACTACAAATCTAGAGATGTGTATAGATGCATCCTTATGACATTTTTCAGCAGCTTTTATACTGCAACTGAACAAAAGCAAAACCTGTTCCATGTGCTTCTGTATTCTATTTGTTTTACACTTATTGATTAGCTAGCAAATGATTCACAGTAAAAAAAAAAAAAATCATCAGTAAACCAGTAGTGTCACCAACAGTGTCACCAGCAGTCATGGTAAAGCAAAAACTTCTCTCCTGTAGTCATCAGTAAAGGATTAATAGAAGTATTTCAAACTTTGGTTCAGTTTTTGGTATAACAGGGTAGCTTTATTACCCATATTGGAAATTCTGTTTCTTTGTTGGTGTAAATCTTCAGTACAAACTGAAAAAAAAAAGGAAAACCCTAGCAAAGCAGAGGTATCTTCTGGAGGAGTGGTGTTGCCTAACCTTTGTGCTTGGAATGGTCACCAGCCTCTGCTGGGCTGAGGGTGGAGCTGTGTTCTAGACCCATTCTTACTGCCTTCCTGACTATGTTTACATGTGTTGTCATTACGATCCTTCTAGCAAACATTTAATATGTACTTTGAAGAAATATTTTGCTTGTATGCAATGAACTTGCGGGGAGGTGGGCTTTTGTTGTTTGTGTGCACTATACTCATTTTACACGTGTGCTGGAAATCCACTGCCACTGAAAATACAAGAAGTGCAAGAAATGTGTACTTCATGTACAGTGATGAGATGGAGAAATGACCTCATGAAATAGAGCCATTTGGAAAGGTCTGTGGGTGAGATTTAATTTTCCTGCTGGGTCATTCCTGCCTTGGCCTGTAACTTCTGTTGGCTCAGGTTACAGCTCTTGCATACTAGAAGCAGAGACTGCCGTCCTGATAGCTGTCTGGGAGCTTGTTGTACATGATGACGTTTAAGTAGCTGAAAAATAAGTGCTATTAAGCTTATGTCTAATGAATAGTCAGATTGTTACATTGTAAGTTCAGGCACTCAAAATAGGAAATATTTAATGTTTGCCTGTGTAACCTTGCTACCTTTCCTTTGTGGTGCTTTATTACCATGTAGTCTTTAATTACATTAAGACTTTCGTAACAGTGTTTGGTCGTGGTTAAACTGCTAAGTGAAAGTTATTTGAGATTTAATACTTTTTTCTAGACCCTCTTGACATTTTCTTTGACACAGAAAATGTGGCTTTTTCATGTGCTGCATTTATGTTCCTTGTTTAAAGCCAATATTTTGATATAATAAAAAACTTTGAAGAGAATACAGTCTGATTTTTGTTTTGAAAAAAGGCATTTAAATTGCTTGAAAATTACTTAGGTCAGTTCAGGGATTGGTTGTATTAGTTATCAGTTTCATATAGCTTTTTATGCCTTGTTTGTAGTGAACCAAATGCATTTATTTTATAAATATGGTGGTGAGATAAGCCTGTTTTCATCACAGTATATAGTATATCACAGTATCACTAAGGTTGGAAGAGACCTCGAGGATCATTGAGTCCAACCTGTCACCACGGACCTCATGACTAGACCGTGGCACCAAGTGCCATGTCCAGTCCCCTCTTGAACATCTCCAGGGATGGTGACTCCAGCACCTCTCTGGGCAGCCCATTCCAATGACTAATGGCGCTCTCAGTGAAGAACTTTCTCCTCACCTCAAGCCTAAACTTCCCCCAGCTTGAGACTGTGTCCCCTTGTTCTGGTGCTGGTTGCCTGGGAGAAGAGACCAACCCCCACCTGGCTAAAACATCCCTTCAGGTAGTTGTAGACGGCAATGAGGTCTCTCCTGAGCCCCCTCTTCTCCAGGCTAAACAATCCCAGCTCCCTCAGCCTCTCCTCATAGGGCTTGTGCTCAAGGCCTCTCCCCAGCCTTGTTGCCTTTCTCTGGACACGTTCAAGTGTCTCGATGTCCTTCTTAAACTGAGGGGCCCAGAACTGGACACAGTACTCAAGGTGCAGCCTAACCAATGCAGAGTACAGGGGCACAATGACTTCCCTGCGCCTGCTGGCCACACTATTCCTAATGCAGGCCAGGATGCCATTGGCCTTCTTGGCCACCTGGGCACACTGTTGGCTCATGTTTAGGCGGCTGTCAATCAGCACCCCCAGGTCCCTCTCTGTTTGGGAGCTCTCCAGCCACTCTGACCCCAGCCTGTAGCTCTGCATGGGGTTGCCGTGGCCAAAGTGCAGCACCCGGCACTTGGACTTGGTAAATGCCATCCCACTGGACTCCACTCATCTGTCCAATCCATCGAGATTCCTCTGCAGAGCCCTTCTACCCTCTAACTGCTTGCTGCTTTCATTTTCACACCTGCATGTTTCAGTTGTGCAAGAATCTTGCAGGTCGGCAGCAAAATGCAGAGAGAGAAGCTAGTTCAAGTGTTTGCATATCTGAAGTGGAATGGAATTGTATACCATGAAACAATTCACTTCATTGCTGATGCAGAGAAGCCGTTTATCATGTACAAGTAATACTGAACTTTTGCGCTTAGGAAGCTGGTCAGTTCTGGGAGCTCTTTTGAAATGCTGTTCCAAACCACAAGATGTATGCACACAGATCTTGAAGTTAACCAAATTTTTGAGAGGACTTGTAAGGCTGCATGAGTGATGTTGAGCTGAAAACATTTTATCATGGTTAAAATGACTTAGGAGAAAAATGTATGTCTGATGTCATTTGCCTCAGCTCATTTCTCCAGTCAAGTCTGTGGTCATTGTGGATTCACACAGCAATCTGCTGGGTCTACTTGGTAGGTTATCGAGTGAAGAACTCACTGTGGAGTTAGTAGTGGGAGTGTTGTCACAGAAGTGTTTTGACATGTCTAGCCAAAACCTAATTGACCTTTTAAAAAGGAGAGGAGTGGGGAAATGAAGGGGAGGGAGAACTCTAAATGGAGATTAAAAGGAACTGTAACTTAACACTTTATAGTAATAAAACTCAGGTATGTTTTTTCGTCTTATGCAGTAGACCTCATCTGCTGAATAGCTGAAATGTAGGGATGGTGTTTTGAGACACTTCTGACTGTGGCTTTAATATTAAATGATAGGTAGCATTTAGAATAGCTGAAGTTACCAGCTGAAGTATACTGATGTTTCATTTTTTTCTTGATTACTGTGTTTTGGAAAAAAACACCTGGTAAGCATGCAAACTAAAAATCCCTTTCCTCTTCTATGAGCTTTGTGTGTGTGTATTTGTTAAAAACAGCAAGCAACCGATCCCCAACAAAACAAAAAAAACCAAACAAAAGTCCAGCAGCTTGAGGTTCTGAAAGAAACATACCAAAGTATTACCGTTTGTTTGCTTTCAAAAGTATGGGGCTTATAGGAGAAACTGTAGACCCCAGAATAAAAATGCCTAGTTCTGCTATTTGTGTGTCTCGGTTACTTCTGAAAATGCATCTTAAAGAAGAGAAAACTAGGGGGAAAAAAGAAAAGGAAATTAATAAAAGCACTTTCATGTCAGAACTGAGGAAGTGACCCTGGGGGATGCTGTAGATTAAGCAGGAAATCACACTACAAATTGAACCCAGAACTTGAATTCCAGCTCCCCACTTCAACCACAAAAGCATTCATTGTCTTTTCAGACAGGCCACCAGGCTGACAAAAAGTACCTTTACTTAGGAGGAAGGCTGTGCCTGCATCATACTGGGACTTCGGTGGGATTTCCTTGTCCTTCAGCCCTTGCCAGATAGAGGTGTGCTCCTGGGCACTCAGGATAGTTGGCAGTAGTGTGAACCATCCGTCTCCTGACTTAATGCTGACTTCTGTTCTTAGGGTGGTTCATGTTTCTCCTTGTCTGAAATGCGCATTGCATGTGGTGTTTTCATGTCAAGTGTGGCTGGAAGATTTGTAGGAAAAAATGGAAAAGCTGCAGTATAAATTTCCCCCTGTAAGGGAACCGTATCAACTCAGTGCAGTATTTATTGCATTTATAGACCTGCAGTTTTCTGTTCTGTTTTAAACTGCTTCCAAAAACTATGGCCAGAGCAGTAACTTGCATTAATACTGTCAGAGGAGGAGTGTGTACTTCAGGAGAACGGGGTAACTGAGGTTTTGTTTTTATAGAAGAACTGTGTGTTCTAAGAACGTGCCATTGTAACTTTGTGCACTTCACACGCTTTTTGCCTCGTCATAATTTTTAGTAGACTTTTGGAATGACACTTCTCTCAAGTGACAGCTTGAGTTCAGTGTAATGTGTTCAGCAACTGAGATAATCTCTTCCCGAAGCTGCTCCAATCTTTCAGTCTATATTCAGTAGCTAAGATAGAGTTTCTTGCCTATAGCAACCAGACTAAACTGCTCTTCAGCTCCATCTGCAGGCTTGTATTTTCCATAGGGTCCTGTCAACAGAAATTGCACCATAATAGAACGGATGAATGGTAAGGAGGTCATGGTGGCTTATGCCTTAAAGATGAGGAACCTTCAGTAGGTTAAAGCATTGCTTGGGAGGATGTTTCTTGTTGGAAACAGTGTCACCTCTTATTGTGGATGCTACTGGAGTTAGGTGCTGCTTTGTCCATGTGCTATCCAGGCATACTTGGTGTCTGGCTTTCAGGTGGTCCAGTGTATGTGAAAGGAGCAGTCTGCGAAACTAAGATGCAAGAACTTGTTTGTGTCAGATCCTTAGTAATGTTGTACTGATACTGAACAAGGAGTAGGCATTAACTGTGATTGTTGCACCTGCTTACTTACTGTGCATTAGGGTTTGTGAAGCTTTTAGGAGAAACAGCTGGGGGTAGAAGGCTGTAATTCTGTGATTTTATTAACTATTTTTTTTTGGACTGTTGAAGCTGGTGCTTCACTGGGAATATTGGATTTTGCTGCTTCATAAAACAGCACTAGAGCAGTGGTTGGGGTATGACTCAGTGACACAAAGAGCATCCCACTGTAAGGAGAAACTGCTGCATGTACTAGAAGCAAGAGGGCAGAGGGAAATCTAGCTGTGTGAACTTGATCTGCTAAAGGTATATTCACAGGAAGAACTGAGAGCAGGGAGTATTTCAACACTAACTTTTCACAGTTTGTGATAGCATATACAGCATGTGGAAAATAACTTCTAATGAGATTCACTTTCAAATAAGATACTCAGTTATTATATAAAGTTTAGGAGAAAAACAGTTCTTAATTCTTTTAAAATTAGCTCATTGGATTGTAAGTACATCACCTTTATTAGTTATAAGGGTTCCATATGCTGCTGTAATAGAAATAATGGGATTTTTCTTCCTAGAAAATATAAGAGGTTTAGTGTGGTTTATATCCATGAGGTACTTTTTTCTTCTTCTTAATTCTTGATTTCTTGCAGAGTAACACGATAGACTGTCATTTATGGTCATGACCAAAATAATTGCAGATTTTCATTAGTTGACTTGTCCATGAAATGCTCTGTGTTAGCTCTACCTGAAGTTTTGAGACACAGGAGATGGTATTTGGGCAGAAAATCTGCAGTGGAAGTAGATTGTGTGTTTCAGGTTTCCAGAGACTGACTGATCAGATATTATCATTTTGTATCACTTGGAGCCTTCACAATGTATTTGGTAATAAGGTAAAAAGAACAGAAGGAATTGCTGTTAAGAGTTTTTGGGTGTTGAATCTGATATGGCTAGTAGAGAAGGAAAAAAAAACCTGAAGATATCTATACCCAGACCTGCAGTCTCTGATTTCCAGGGTTGTTTTTTTTTAATCCTATCAGAGCCTCTTTTCATATGCAGATACTTAATAAAAAGATTATCAATATGGAAACACAATGTATATGTGTTCAGAAAAATATTGCAGTCTGTTCAGGAAATAGTATTAAAACCAGTTATTTAATAATGTATATATCAGTTTTACACCACCAGTTTATGGGGTGAAATGAGCAACAGATTACAAGATTTTAGGCAATATTAAACATGAATGATTTTATTACTTAAGGTAATTGAACTATCCTCAAGTACTAAGATGAAGGGAAAGTTTCAGAATGAAACTAATTTGATTTAGAAGAAATACGGTAATGCATCCTGTGCTTTTGTACCCAGTCTTAATAACTGTAATAACTTAATGTTTTTTAACTAAAATGTTTGTGTTACAATTGCTGACCCTTGGGTAATTCAAGTGAGCTTTCATTGTGTTAAATACGATGTTTAGTTATCTGAAACTTACAGTTCATAGTTAGATTTATAGGGTCCCTGTTGTTTGTGCAGCTGAGAAATAGATTCTTTGCAAAATAGAGGCAGATGTAATCATACTCAGCTTTTCCTTTGAGTCTATTGAATGCAAGCTCGGGTCATGCACAGTGTAGATAAAGGGGCTGTTGCAGAGCAGTTTAAACAGGTCTGAATTGTGGCTGCTCATTCTTAGTTTCCCTGTGCCAGCCCCCTCTGCCTGTGTGGTATGCCAATTTAGGATGTGGATCCAGGAAAGAAAAGTGGGAGGAGGAAAGGGTGTCTCCTCCTGCTTAGCCTGGCTTGCTGCCTGGCCACATGAGCACCTGTGCAAGCACAAAGGAGGGGTATTTGTCCAGGAGTGTGCTGGGATCTTGGCAGCCTGTGTTCATGTTGGCCTAAGCAACCATCATTAACATAACACCAGGATCTGGCTATGAGGTGTTGTGCAGGCTTGGTGCTGTAATAATGTTTTTTTAGCACTTTAGATTGATGCAGAGCATGAGTAGAACAAATTGTGCAAGTTAGGGATGAACAGAAATCAAAGTAGAAATACCCTTGTTCTTTTCTTCTTAAGAAGAAAATGCTTTCTAATTTGATTTTAAGCAAACTTCATCTTTTGTCTAAACCACCGAAAAGCAGACCCTAGGACAAATCCTGTGTAGTGAAGGCAGTAGAGGAGTTGATTTTGGAACAGCATGCATGAATTTCAACAATTTGAGGATGGGGAACCCTTGAAATTTGTTTACTCTGTTCCAACATGTCTCTGAAGGTACAAGATTATTAGCAGTTCAAAGTAAAGCCACGTTTAGTATGTGACAGACTCTGTTGTTGAGATCAGTTAGATTCCTTCATTTTTAATCCTCTGATCTGTGGCCTGCCAATTTAGCATTTTTTCAGAACTCTAGGACAACTGTACTTTATCTTGACAAGTCATAATACCAATGCTGAATGTGCTGGAGTAGTGGTTCTCTGCCACTGAGATGCACAAACAATAGAGGGGGAGGTGCTGTGCAGGTCCTAAGCTAATAAACTGTGCCAGATCTTTCTGCCTTTTTTTTTTTTTCCCAAGGTTGGGTTTGTGCCAGCTCATCTGGTGACAGGGAAAAGGGAGCTGGTGGCAGACAGATAGCAGGAAAGGGCCAAGTCAAAAAACAGCGATGGGAGAAGACATAAGAGGTGGGGATAAAGATGTGAAGAGAAGGATTGGATGGAAGGAGGACTCACCTGAGAAGTTTCCAAACTACCACTTTATATTTTATGATACTGATGGTATCATGAGGAAAATTTACAATTGTCCTATTGTTCCACCAGATCTGAAGGCATTTATATTCTTTAAGTGACTTTTCATGTAGACACAAAAGGTGTCTCTGTTTAAGTCATTGTCTCTTGGACTACTAGGGACTGTATAATTCCAGTTAAAAGGTCACGGACAGAATGGAATATTTCATACATTTTTACAGTGTGCCATAAAGAGCTGGTTATTTTGGCACATTTTTTGGTAGAGTTTGCTCTGCTGATTTGTATATGTGATCTTTAATTTGCCTGTATTAAATACACTCCATCGCCCTTTAGCACAGACTTCCAAACAACAGCTTCTGTGTTTCATTTATCAAGTTAACTAGGGAATGTGAGCAAGCAAGCTGGCTTTCTATGCCTAGGTGCTAGAGGAGCGGTGAAATGAAAATTGTCTTCTCTGGTGATTCTTCATGGGGAAGAATTCTAGAGTAGCTGTCCTCTTAAGAAATTTGAAAATCCTCAGGGTAAAGCTACCACATGGCATTTTTTGAAGTTGATGTTGTACATAGTAAAGTAAGAGTTATGAGAAGTAATGGGAGCATGTTGCCTGGTGGTTGTGTAGAAATCCTCATGAGATGAGATGTGCTGCCTGTAGCTCAGAAGCAAGGCATATCTAGGTGAAAGAATAAGCATATTATTTAATTCCTGGAAAGCAGGGCTGCTGTCTAGGACTCTGGAAAGAAGGCACAGTGCTGAATGCAACAGTCTTAGAGCTGTGCTTCAGCATATGATGGAGAATGTTTAGAAAGGGTTTTGTTTTCAGGACAAGAGTAAGTAAAAGTAGGTATCTGTGAACAAGTAATAATATGAAGTTTAAAAGGTTGAGAAGTTTATGCATTTGAGGGTAAGCCCATTTAAAGCACCAATCTAGATTTCTCACTTGAAAGATGTGAAACAGAAAACAAAGAAAGGTGCTAGAAAGGGCAGTGGTCACAGCACTTAGATTCAGCCTACTCTTCTCCAAGACCATGTCAAGATTAAAAAAAAAAGAGGTGGGGTGGTAATGGAATAATTTCAGATTTTAATGTGGAAATTTGTTCCCTTTTTCCTTAAAACTGTGTCTTTACTCCACAGCAAGCAAGGGCAGAGCAGGAAGAGGAATTCATCAGTAATACTCTATTTAAGAAGATTCAAGCTCTGCAGAAAGAAAAAGAAACACTTGCAGTAAACTATGAAAAGGAAGAGGAATTCCTCACTAATGAGCTTTCAAGAAAACTGATGCAGGTAATTGGTGCCTTTACTGATGCTTCAGGTGGCTGAACCTTTTTGTTAGTATTACTGCAGTCAGAGGGATGTGGTCAGGTTGTAGCTATTTAGAGCTGACACCGGATAAAAGCAAAGTAGAAGTAGTGTGGTGCGTAAGCATTTTTTAATATACGGCTTTAAAGTTTGCATCTGCAGGCTCACCGTGTTGAAAGTTTGTCAAGATACAAAGAAACAGATGTAGCTTTCAGCAAATGTTACCTGTCTTACAAAAGTGATTAATTTAAAATGTTAGTGAAATAAAGACTATTTTCTGGAGTATTTTATATTTAAGAAGAGTTGTAATAATAAACTTAGACTACAAGAATGTGCAGTGATACTTGAAGGAGACTTTTCCTGTAAGTTTATCCATATCCATACTTTTAACAAAACAGTTGTTTCTCTTCAGTTAAAACACTGGGACTAAAACTAAAAAAGTTGAAGATGCTGGGAAAATGTAAGGTGGAGAAACTTTTTGTTACCCAAGTTGCTAATTTTTGGCAAGTATTTGTTGGAAACGTTGTATGTGCTTGCCCTGTTCTATTAGACTTACCTAAACACCTTTGTAGTTATGTACTTTTTGGCCTCTGCAGGAGACAAGGTACTAAGGTAAATGTGTTGTGTGATCCACTGTTGTTTTTTTTCTGCTGTCAAGCTTTGTCCTGAAAAACTAACCAATTTTAAAGAACCTAATTTGTGTGGTGTAAGCACTTACTATGTTCTGCAGCTGGAGACTTAAAACATGTTTAACCTTACCATTAGGAAATAATACTGTTTGGAAACAACATTAGAGCTAATTCTGTTTGACACTTCTGTTGCTTAAAAATTAGGACTTCTATAACTTTGTCTATTTGATGCCTACTATCATGGATTAATTTAAGGATCAAGAGAATATATTCATCATAGAATCCTAGAATGGCTTAGGTTGGAAGGGACATTAGAGACCGTCTGCTCCAACCTTCCCGCCATGGGTAGGGACACCTCTCAACCTGACTCAAGCTACTCAAGGCCTCATCCAACCTGGCCTCGAACACCCCCAGGGAGGAGGCATCAACAACCTCCCTGAGCAATCTATTCCAGAGTCCCACCACCCTCATACTGAAGAACTTCTTCCTAAGATCCACTTTAAACCTACTTTCCCTCAGCTGATACTACTATTTCCCTTTGCTGTTCTTGAGAACATTCAAGAATGTTTCTGCGTACAACGTACGTTTGCTTTCAAAGTCAGATGTTCTAATGAAAAATAGAGAAGCAGATGGCAGTTAAATAGGGTTATTGAGTGTTCTTTTCTGATTGAAGTAAAATGTAGATGTCATTAGGAAAAAAACTTTCCACTAAAGTCTCTTCTAGAAAAGGGAGAAATGGTATGTTGAGCAATGTTGTTTAATTGAAAGATGTAGAAATCAGTTACAGAACCAGGTTACCTGGGGTGTGCACTATACATTGTGTAGAGGAAAGTAAAACCTACTTTAAAAGCATAAATTACACTTGATTTGGCTGAAGGGTTTTCAACTTACTGAATGACTCTGAATGCAAATTTGTCCTCTAAAAGTTTTGCCACAACCAAATTGCTCTATCTCACTTTTTTTTTTTTCCCCTAAGAGTTCAACTGAGATTGCTTTGAAGCTGTATCTTTAACAGCTCTTAAATTACTAATACTATGCATAATAGGTTCACACCTCACAAAGAGAAATATAAACTTCCTGTCAAACTAAGACTAAAATTAAATTGTAGTCTTTTTTTGCTGTGGACTTTCAGAAAGTATCTTTTGATTATTGCCTTAAATTAAGAAAAAAGGTAAGTGGCCAAGTTAGTGCCTCATTGTAGTGTGTGAAATAACACAAGAGAATTGTGCTCCTTATGCATTGGAAACCCTTCAAAGGTGTAATTTCATTCTCACTAGTGAGAGAAAGATTCAGAGAAGCACTTAAATCTGAAACATAATGCAGGCAAAACTGGTGAAGTTGTCTCATCTTTCTTATGGCCTCTGGAGGAAGCTTATCAGTTTCAACCTTATCCTGTAAGCATTATACAGCTTTTAGTAGGCAAGCTACAAGTTGCTGCTGAAAGTACTTATGTAGCCATAATTACAGTACTATGGAGGTGAAAGTCTCACCACTATTCGCTTTTACTAAACAGTATCTCAGCCTGCGGCCTTACACTTCATCTGGCTCTACAAGCCTCACTGAGCATGTGATAAATGTGGTCATGTCAACCAGAGGATTTTAAAAAGTGACAACTCCTAAATGCACCTGTCTTCCAAATTGTTAGTCCTAAAGCTGTGTCATTTCTCTCAGCATCACCAGGTAGCAGTTTTTGGGAGTAAACTGTTAGTTTGTCCTCTGAATACTAACCCAGCTCACCTGAAAAAAATTACCTGTCAGCATCCTGTCAATGCTAGTAGTGATTGTGCCTGTGAAAGGTGAGCAGCATACAATAACTTGCTTATAAGTTCACTTGTTAACTGCAGCACACAGAGGGGAAGATGAGAAGTGATACATCAAAGCTTTAGTGCAAAGCACATTTTAAGCTGCGTCAGAGGAATCTTGCCTGGTCAGTAGGTTTTGTAGTCCATGCCTCTGGATGACATTTCATACCTTTACAGTGGCTCAACACTGCGGTATAGGTGGAGTGCTTGTTTGTTAAAAAGCAAACTCTGCGTATATGTTAGATGCAGATCTCATTTAATGCCTTGATTATGTCTTTAATATGATAAGCTGTCTTTCAGGGGCAGAAAGTTAAGGTAATTACAATTCCTCTTTCTGAATTTTCTGACAACTGTGAGGCAAATACTGAATTGATCAATGCCCACTTCCATTTTTGGTATCTTTGGTCTGGAGAGGATTATAGCTAAATTAGATGCAGACTGTGGACAATGACTTAACCAGAAATACAGTAGTCTGCAGTGGAAGTGTGGGCAGTAATTGGTTGCTTCACTGTTCTGTGCTATTTGGATTAAAGTTTTAATCTTTGTTTTTGCCAGGCAGCGTTGGTCCGGCCTGGAACTAGACTTTCAAAATTCATGCTGTTGTTGTGCCTCAAATGGCTTCCTGCGTATTGTCTCACTGAGAGAAAAAAGAGAGCATATGAATCTGTTTTGGCTAAGGCTTTGTCTTTTAGAGCAGGGAAAGCAGTGTACATCTGGTAAACTACATGTCATTTGTAGTGTCTTAATTATTAAAAATATTCACTAGTCTATAGCTGTCTCAAAATTACTGCAGTACTATTCAGTTGAAAGCCACCTGGCAGAGGGACTATTGTCCTATGGCCTGTGTTGTTTTTTACTTAGTCAAACCTTTGTTTGTCACAAATGTAGGGGCATATGCATTGCATTCAGGCTAATATCTGCAGTGAGCTCCCTGAGTGCTAAAACACTGAAAATGTGAAAGCTGTCTTTCAGAGCTCAAGCTGCAGCACTCCTCACTAACAGCCTAACAAGAGTTGCCCAGTTCAGCATGATGTGCATTACTATTACAAAACACAGAATTACTTCAGGTTGTCAATATTGAAATAGATAATTTTGAAGCATTTTCTATATGCAGGCTTGCTGGTGCCATATCATTGCTTGATAATACTTGTTTATAACTGTGTGGCATCAATTTCTGCCTCTGCAAGCAGAGTGGATGCTTTTGCCACTGCAGTTTCCTCTGTTTAGCATAATATTTAATTTTCTAGGCTGAATGCTGCAGAGGTGAAGTGGCACATCTGTATCTCAGCAGAGAATTTCTACTAAAAACCCCAAGCTTCAGAATATATCTGGTTGAAAAGAGACCTCAAAGATCATCCAGTCCAACCTTCAATGCTGCACTGAAGAGTCAATACATACATTCCTGTTGAAGTCCTTGCAAAACCTTGTATTAATTTACTGTATTTTCCCATGTATTACTTGAATGATTTTTTTGTTTAATTAAGTGTCCTCAATCCCTAGTCATTGTAGAATGGTAGTAATATTAGCTGGATTATCCTTAGAAGTGTTTTTGATGCAGGCTCTGGTCTTGCTGTGAGCATGGACTTGCTGAATTACTGTTTTTAAATTTAAAGTAGTAAATCTTGAAATCTTTTGTGAAACAAGGCTGCTCACAAGAATATTTTTTCTAATATTGTTTTAACTACAAAGTCAATTCTTTAAACTGTGCAGCAGTCCTTTTCAAAATCTGCTCTTGTGAGACACCACCTTGAATACTGCATCCGGTTCTGGTGTCCCCGTCATAAGAAGTACACAGAGCTGCGTCCGGAGTGAGTCTGGAGGAGAACCACAAAGATGATCCAAGGGCTGGAACACCTCTGCTATGAGGATAGGCTGAAGGAGTTGGGGCTGTTCAGTCCAGAAAGGAAAATCTGGGGAGATTTCAGGGATGCCTTCACATAACTGAAGAGATGCTACTGGAAGACTGCAGAGGAACTTTTCGTAAGGGTGTCTAGCAATAGGACAAGGGGAAATGGTTTTAAGCTGAGGGTACAGTAGGTTTAGAGTGGATCTCAGGAAGAAGTTCTTTAGTATGAGGGTGGTGAGACTCGCCTAGGGAGGTTGTGGATGCCTCCTCCCTGGGGGTGTTCAAGGCCAGATTGGATGAGACCTTGAGCAGCTGAATCTAGTTGAGAGGCATTCTTGCCCATTGTAGGGGCATTGGAGTAGATGAACTGTAAGGTCCCTTTTAACATAAGCCATTCTGTGATTCTATGAAAATCAAATACAAATTATTTTCAATACCCATGTATTTATGGAAGTGCAAATTCATCCAAGTACCTGTCCTTGAAAATAAAACGTTACAACATAGCAAGATAATAGCACAATGTGTGTTGAGTCAGATGAAGTAATTGGGAGACTATGCAGAGCTGTTTTTCATGCAAGTCTGATTCCTTACAATTCCTTCAAAAATTGTGAGTCTGTAAACATTAGCTAATATCCTTCCTGCTCTCCAGAATTTGATACGTCAGCTCAAGGATGCAAGAGTGATTGTGCAAAATAAACAGTCAGCTCATCTATCATTTATTTGATGAACATCTGGACACAAAGTGGAGGCAAACTGCTGATACAAATTTATTAATAAATAGGGCTTTCAGGATGCAGCAAAGGAGGAATGGGACAACATTTTAGGGCTGAAGTACCAAAATTAGGCTGTTCAGAACCATGCACAAGGTCATAGTCTGAGGGATAAATGAGGAGTGCCTTTTTTAAGGGGCAACTTCATCCCTTAGCTCCATTATTTCTTAAAAACACTTTGCTGTCCCAGAATGTGTCCGCAACTGAGAGGAGTGTCTTCTTTTCCTCACACAGTTAAACATTACAGTCTTACGGATTATGTGATGGCCAGAGCAGAAAATAAACAGGTGGAAGAAAAGTGCCCACTATGTTGAGCGGATGGCCAGAGCACAGTGTAATTACAGCACTGTCTTTTGGTGACATATGCTTTTCCCTGTGTCATGTTCATACCACAGTACGGATCACACTGTTCTACCCACGAGATGTGTATCCCTGTCTTGGAGCAATTTCATTGTGATTCTGACTTTAAAGTGACTAAAGTGGCTCTACTCCAAGCTATAATTTATATTAAAATGTGGGGAGGTTGGTTGGTTGGCTTTGATCTACCTGCTAGAGATCTTCACAGAAAGAAGTTCTCTCCAATCAGAGTGTTAAAATACTGGAACAGACTGCACAGGGATGTGGTGGAGGTCCCATCCATGGAGACATTCAAGATCAGACTCAGTGTAGGCCTGGGCAGCCTGATCTAGCTGGAAATGTCCCTGCTTACTGCAGAGGGGCTGGACAAGATGACCTTTGAGGGTCTCTTCTAACCCAATACAATCTGTGAATCCTTGAGAAAAAGAATTTTTTCATTGGATATATTAACAGAAAAAGGATTGTTTTTTTTCATTGGAATTATTAGGAGAAAAATATTAAGAACACGTATAGCATTGATTTGACATAACTAGTGTTTTTATGATAGAAAATACTTGTTTTATAGCACAGGAGTAGAAATTAGATTATTTTGTTGTTGTTGCACAGCAATTTCAATAGTCATGATTTTTAGCTTTCAATTGCCTGAGAGAAGGAAGTGCTAAAACCTGCGTTTTATGTTTTGGATGCTCTTGAGATGATGCATTTAGATTGAAATTAATGCTTTGCAACTGTTACGATAAAAAGTTCTTTAGTTTTGAAGCGTCCACAATTATTTTATGTGCTATATATATAAAGTATCTATTTTGATTTGACCTTATTAAATATTTATAAATATATTTTACTTCTATCTTCTTTGTAAATGGAACACAGTTTAACGTGTTCCTTTTTGAAGGGCTTTTGGGTGCATTGTGCATTTTGAAGTCTCGTAAGAGAAATTATCAGAAAATGTAGTGTGTAGTGAGAATAAACGTGAATAAACCTATAAAAGTTGCATAATATTTCATACTCTTACTTACCTGTTTAAAATGCTTGTCTCTGAACTTTTAGCTGCAGCATGAGAAAGCTGAACTGGAGCAGCATTTAGAGCAGGAACAGGAATTTCAAGTGAACAAACTCATGAAGAAGATTAAAAAACTGGAAAATGATACAATTTCAAAGCAGCTTACCCTGGAGCAGGTAATTTGTTACTTTGAGAATTATATGACTAAACCACGGGATTCTGAAGAAGCACCCAAACTTGTTTTGTATGAGATTTAACTTTATTGTTTAAAATATGTAAGAAAATGGGCATTATCAAGGATAAGAAAAAATCAGTTTGACTTTCAAAGTAACAAGTCATTAATTTATTAAGATGAATTTTTTTTTGTGGCCATTATAGTTTTAAAGTAGTCTTACTGCAGGCTTTCCTGTCTGCTGGACAGCTGGGAGTTTAGTAAATGCAGGGTTTTGGTAAGAAATTCATGTTGTTGCTGTTCATCAGTTTCCACTCTCATGCTTACTAGTGAGAAAGGCTGCCAATTCTGATAGCAGTGAAGCACAACAGTTAGTGAAATATGTATGATCTGCTTGTGCTCTAGGTCACCGTTTTGTGGCAGCTTGGATAGCAGAGGTCTTGAACCATGAGATGTCAGCTGTGTGTATACTTAAAAAGATTTCTCCCCAGACAGTTATGAAGATTGAAGAGATAAAACACCACTTGTTTTGCTCATGCTTCCCATGAAGGTTTAGACAATGGGACCGCTCTTACATCTAATTTTAGGCATGTTCATCAAAGCATCTCAGTGGCATTAGTAGGAATTGTTCTGACTTAAAAGGCAAACTGATGAAACATAAAGCCTTGTTAAAGAACTTCAGTTTTACTGGCCTGTGGCAGTCCAGTAATTTGGGTGATGTCAATATAGTACATTGTTTCTGTGATAATTTTTTTATGTTCTTATTAAATGTGGAACTTCATTGTTGCTGATACTCTGAATTTCTACCAGTTTTGTATGACTCTGTTTCTGTTGCCATTGTGGATAAATTAATTAATGCCTATCATAATGATGAAATGGGGTACTTCTTTGATTCTGTATGGAGGAATCTCTGGTACAAATTGAAAAATAACAATGTAGGAAGATGTGCAATTGGCAGATGGAGAGAGGGGATTCTGCTACTTTACTCAGTTCTGTTAAGACCTCACTTGGCTGTCAACAGAAGAAGAACATGGACCTGATGGGGTGGGTCCAGAGGAGGGCCATGAACACAAGAAGGCTGGAAAGGGACTGTTTCCAAAGGCCTGTAGTGATAAGGGAAGATGGTTTGAAATTAGAGAAGAGAAGATTTAGACTGGATGTTAGGAACAAGTTCTTTCCCACAAGGGTGGTGGAACACTGGAACAGGTTGCTCGGGGAAGTAGTTGAAGCCCCATCCCTGGAGGTACTCAGTGTCAGGCTTGACAAGGCTTTGAGCAACCTGATCGAGTGGAGAGCGTCCCTGCTCACTTAGGGAGTGGGACTCGATGACCTTTGAAGGTCTTTTCCAGCCCAAACCATTCTGATTCTATGTATCTGCCCGCAAATCCTTAAGCAGAGTGGAAATTAACATGAGGTTGAAATTACTCTCTTAGCCACAAGGTGGTGGTGGCAGCCACTTAATCAAAATGCAAAGTGAGCATCAGGATCCCAATTCCTATCCCTAGAGTGAGGTTCAAGCAAGTTTCTCCTGACTTCTCCTTTACTGAAGTGTAGGTTCTCTCAGCTGCTAACATACATCTGGAAACTCGGACATGGGAAAGTTTACTAAACAATCTTTCTTTTTCTTATTATAGTTCTTATTACTTAACAATATTTATCTGTTTTTACTTATAGTAACTAATTACTCTAAGCTTTAAAGAAGAAAGTTGCACATTCATTAAGCTTGCACTGTTACCTGAAGTGTTTGGTTATCTCAATACTAGTTTAACAGCACAGAGCTCTTGCAGATTTAAATGCTATAATAGTGCTTCACCCAGTGATGCACTAAACTTGTGAAGAAGTCAGTCTGTTTTCAGTCTTCCCATTTCACAATACAGAATTACTTGCCTGTCAGGAAAGTGGTGAGGTCTTCCATACTATTTTCCACCTGTAAAGGTGTTGGACCTATTCCCACGTGTCTCATTATTGCTGACTTCTGGAGTTCAGCTGCCAGTGTTACTGAATGAGATCAGCTGTGCCTTTTAGCATTCTAGTGCGTTCTTATTACTTGAATTGTATTTGTATTAAAATACTAGGAGCACGTTTCTTCATGTGTGGTTCTACTGCTCACCCAGTAAGCGAATGGGAATAATGTAAAGTTGTTTACTTTTATAAAGCCTTTAGTAAGCTAGAAATCCCTTTGTGTCTGCTGGTAAGGTTGACACAGTAATGCTTAAGGCACTTCATGTAATTATTTCTTGACTGTTTGTTTTATGTTGCTCCTTTATCTAAGACAAAGTAAGCATGGCTTCTCTTCCATATCTGACTTGCTTAACTGTGATTCTGTACTAAAAGTGTGTCAGTATGTTTAAAAAATAAATCTTGGTGCAGTGGACAGTAAATTCAGTTTGATCTTTAGAGAAGAATGGACTAGGAGATGCCTTTGAGCAGATTGTCATGACATCAGTGACTGCACGGCCAAGTTTCAAGCTCCTTTCACAAGAAATGTTGTGAGAAAAGTTTCTGTGAAGGACATGACAACTGTACAATTTCTAAGTCTCCTGGGTTTTGACTGTCTCTGTGACCAGTGTGTTGAGCCTGATTTTTGTCTCTTCTTGTTCTCTTTATTGTCATAGAATGTCATATAAAAAGGCATTGATACAGCAATGATCTTTCCTAATGACAGTCTGGTGAAAAAATACATTTCCATCATTTTGATTGATTGTTTTTTCCTCTCCAGCTAAGACGTGAGAAGATTGACCTTGAAAATACTTTGGAACAAGAACAAGAAGCACTAGTGAATCGTCTCTGGAAGAGGATGGATAAGCTTGAAGCAGAAAAACGGTGTGTTCCTGACAGTGGGAAAGATATAATTTAATACATAATGCTATGGATTAAATATGTGCATCTCTGTCCCATAAGACTGGTTTAATATATGAAAATCTGGAAGTTAAAGCAGTTCTAAAACTCCTTGTTTATATATTACACATCCTTGAGTGCTTAAAGTAGATGAAGCTAACTCTAGTACAAGAAATTACCTGGGAAAGGTCAAAGGAATTGGCTGTATTTTTTAACTTCTGTTAGACTCTTTTTAAAGCTTCTGGTTTGAGGTTGGCTTTCTATTTGTGACCCAGACAAAACAACCTCTTATTTTAGCATATTTGTTATATGAGAAACTCTTTCTTATTCCCTGTCTGCTCAAAGGAAACTTCATCTTTTTTCTCAGTGTTGTGCACTCATGTCATTGAGACTTGCCACTGCTTCTTCAGCAGAAATTTAGACAGTGAGACTTGATGTTTCTGGGAAAACTTAAGATTGAAATAATGTAATATAGCAACTCTTTTTAATGCTATATTATAATAATTGTTTGAGGAGGGAGTAGGGGAGAAGAGATGATTAATACTTTCCTTCCATATATTTAAGGACAGACGTTAGTATGACTCTGTCCATCTTGACTAGAGCCTCAGAAAACACCTGAACATAGGTAAACTGCAGGATTTTTAGTTTTGTTTTACATGGATCTGCTATATGATATTCAACAGTGAAAAATTCATAGTGGGGTGGGCCTTCAGTAGGATTTTTGTGCTTTTTGGATTTAAAGCCTTCTTTAAGCCCAACCATTTCTGGCAAAATGCTTTAGTACCACTTTGTAATATATGTGTGAATAACTAGGCCATGCCAAGAGTTGTGCTTGTATACTGCTGTCCCTGCTTTTTCAGGGCAGAGTTGGATCTGACCAATCAACATGTTTCTAATGAAGAGCAATCCCATGCTTTCAAGCTGAAAAATACTTGTGTTAATTGCAAAAATCATGATTTAGGATTAGGAAATTAATAATTCTTAAACTTATAGTCAGTTATTTGAGGTCTTTGAAACCTTGTCTATATGGAGCAGCTTTCTGTTGGGAGATTTTTATTTTTATTTTAAAAACCAACCAACCAAATAAAAACTATTTGACAACACTTCAAAAATACCTAGTAAGTTTTCTCTTTTGGTAATGGTGAAATGCAGAAAAGCTTGTGTTTCACTACAGACATCCTTTATTCATCTTTCATCATGAATATTTATTGTTGTTCTAAGAATACAAATGTAAAATCTCATACGAGATTAAATCACAGAATGGCTTGGCTTGGAAGAGACCTTAGAGATCATCTAGTCCAACCCTCCTGCCATGGGCAGGGATGCCTCTCAACTAGACTTGGCAGCTCAAGGCCTCAACCAGCCTGGCCTTGAACGCTTCCAGGGAGGAAGTGTCCACAGTGTTCCTGGGCAATCTGCTCCATAGTGCCACCACTCTCGTACTGAAGAGCATCTTTCTTAGATCCACTCTAAACCTACTCTCCCTCAGCTTCAAACCATTCCCCCTTGTCCTATTGCTAGACACCCTTATGAAAAGTCCCTCTCCAGCCTTTCTGTAGGATTGCTTCAGGTATGTGAAGGCATCTCTAAGGTACTTCCACAGTCTTCTCTAGGCTGAAGAGCCCCACTCCATCAGTCTGTCCTCATTGCAGAGGTGTTCCAGCCTTTAGATCATCTTTGTGGCCTTCCTGTGGACTTTCTCCAGAAAGAAACTATTTTATGGAATAAGTAGCATTTGAGTGTAGAACTGAGATAACTATATACAGTCCAGAACTAGTTTTTCCTGACCCATATGCAGAGATATTTGAGTGTGCCACAATATCTGGATGTTTTAGAGAATCCATGTGTACTTCAGCAATAAATTTTACCTTTTCTTACTTTGAATTAAGAAAGCATTAGAAGTCCTTCTAGGATTTTCTCCCCCAAAACCAGCTGTCAGAATAAGTCTTGTATACCTGTTAGAATCCTTGCAGTGGCATTCTGTAGGATTTCAGGAGTTTTCATTAGAATTGAAGGTAAATTTTGAACTATTGTTCATACGGAGTTTTCATTCATTTTTCATTTCAGAATTTTGCAGGAGAAATTAGACCAGCCAGTATCTGCCCCACCATCACCCAGAGACATATCGATGGAGATAGATTCTCCAGAAAATATGATGAGACATATCAGATTCTTAAAGAATGAAGTGGAGAGATTAAAGAAACAACTGAGGGCTGCACAGTTACAGCGTGAGTAAACAACTCCTTTTAAATATTTTGTGGTTGTGTATTGCAAATTGTTTTAGATGTACTTTCATGAACATGAATATAAGGTAGAAATGGGGGGGAAAAAACAGGGCAGGTTTGGATTAAATTATTTTAATATTTTCAGTATTATTTCTTGTTGATGTATTTATACTGCAGTTTGAGGTTTTATACTAGGCTGTGTGGAATAATCAACAAATATTTCTTGGATGTTTTGGGCCAGAGAAAATGTTTCAACTTGACTACTTGTTTGTTGTTGGTTTTTTCCTATCTTATTCTCTCTGTATCTTATTTGTATTTTATTTCTTTTTTTTTTTTTCCCAGATTTAGCAGTATTTCAATATACAGATTTTTCAAAACATACTTGTGTATTGTTGTAAATTTAGAATTGCTCAAAAAGAATTAACAGCTGGCAAAATCAAGTTCAGTTGTATGTAAGAATTTCACTTGTTAATGATTGCATGTATCTTTAAATATTTGTTTGTAGCTGTGTTAGTCTGATTGTTCAGGCAGATATTTGCCTTCACAATGTACCAGAATAAGTAAACTTACTTTGTTCTTACCTGTGTAAGATCACTTTGAAGGTAGACAGAGTAAATTGTAGTTGTGTAGAAGTCCTTGTGTTTCTGTTGTGAAGTGCCACAGACCTTTGACCAGAAGTGGAAAGCCTTCTTTTGCCCTGCCTTGGAAGGATATAGCTCTGAGAATACGATGTCAGCTGGCAGGAGAGTTCCTTGTGCCTTACTGTGATCTTTGCAATGCTGATCCTTCATTGCTTCATGCTAAATCTAAAATATATATCCAAATTTCAGCACTTCTGCCTAGGTCCCAGTTAGCAGCATTAAATTTCAGTTGATAGGTAAGTCGATACCTAACTACATAGACAGAAAAATTTGGGGCGATTGGGAAACAGGCAGTATTCTCCCCCACTGTTATGCTGGCCTTGGCAGGCTAACTGGAATATTTCAACCCCCTTTGATCCTCAAAATAGCTTGCCAGAGTCAGTGGCCTTCCTTGAAGACAGAGATGGTGGGAGAGTGCTCTTTTGCAATGGCCTTGTGCACAACTTTGTGGCATTAATAATTTGTGTCAGTTAAAAGAAGATAAGGACTGCTGTCCTTTGTACTTGCCAATTCTGTGCTGTGGCCTTCACATACTGAACTTCAGAATGAAAGTAAGGCCTTGGATTTAAAATACTCTTTCTACAAATGTAGCTTATTTAATTCAATTTCAGGTATTTATTATTTTTAAGTTTTTTCTTTTCTGGATTGTGATTTAGAGTAAAAATTTAGAAACTTTCAAAGTCAAATTATCATTGAAAATAAGACCTAAGTTTAAAAGTATTCCTTTCCATTGTGAACAGATTAAACAGAGCTGCAGTACGAGCAGCAGTACTGATAGAAATGGTGGCTGTGCTGATCTGCAAGCAGATGATGAAACTGAAATACAGTTCAAGTTTAGAGTTTGTAGTATGTGATCATTAGAAAACCTATAGTATAATACTACTTAATTCATATATAATAAAATATGCTTATTAAGTTCTGATATTGCCCTTGCATCTTGTATTCCTGAAATGCTTATGTTTAGTACAGGAATTGTTTAAGTATAGTAATAGGTTTAAATAAGTGATACTGTTACCTTTAGAAGTCATATTTCTAACGAAGAGAGGTAAGTCATGTATTGTTGGTAGTTTGGGAGCAGTCCTCTAAAACAGAACACTTTTTATTTTGATTGAAAGCTATGGCACGAAGAAGTGATTTCAAAGCATGATCATATGTTGCATATTTCTTTTTTAATATAAAGAGGTTACCTGTAAAATTGATCAAACATTATAAAAATCCACAAGATACATTGTGTCAAAAGTCTTCATCCTGTGTTACATTTTATTTAAATAATCTGTCAAAATACTTTATGCCTTTCCATAATTGTATTTTAAACTTTAAATGGCTAGTGATACCAGAAACCATTCAAGTGATGTTTGTTGAAATTTTTAGAATTGCAGACTCAAGTTGCCCTTTGATGTAAACAGTAAACCACTTATTGGCTTTTAATGTCATAATATCATAGGATGGCTTATGTTAGAAGGGACTTTGGGATCATCTACTTCAACCTCTCCACCACAGTCAAAGACATTTCCACTGGACTCAGCTATTCAAGGCCTCATCCAGCCTGGTTTTGACCTTCTGCAAGGAGGCAGCATCATGGCAGCATCATCAACCTCTCTGGGCAACCTGTTGCAGTGTCCCACCATCCTCATACTGAAGAACTTCTTCCTAAGATCCAGTCTAAACCTACTCTTCCTCAACTTGAAACCATTCCCCCTTGTTCTGTTGCTTGACACCTTATGAAAAGTTCCTCTGCAGCCTACCTGTAGGATCCTTTCAGGTATTGGAAGGCAGAACTAAGGTCCCCCTGGAGTATCCTCTTCTCTAGGCTAAACAAGCCCAGCTCCCTCAGCCTATCGTCGCAGCAGAGGTGTTCCAGGCCTCTGATCATCTTTGTGGCCCTCCCTTCTGGACTTGCTCCAGCAGCTTTGTCCTTGTTATGATGTGGACACCAGAACTGGATGCAGTATTCAAGGTGGGGTCTCACATGAGCAGAGTAAAGAGGCAGAATCACCTCTCTTACCCTGCTGGCCACACTTCTTTAGACACAGCCCAGGATACAATTTGCCTTCTGGGCTGCATGGAGCCCTGTTGGCTCATGCTGAGCTTCTCATCAATCAGCACCTGCAAGTCTCTTTCTTCAGAGCTACTTTCAACCCACTCTGCATGCAGCCTGGATTTGTCTGGGATTGGTCCAATCTAGATGCAGGACTTTGCACTTTGACTTGTTGAGCCTCATGCAGTTGGTGCTGTCCCACGTCTCAGGCCTGTCAAGATATTTCTGGCATCCCTGCACTGAAGAGAGTCCTCCACATCTCACCACATCTTACAGCTTGGTGGTGTCGGCAAGCTTGCTGAGGTTGCACTTGATGTCACTGTCCATACACACGTTCTGCTGGCAAATCTCTATGACAGTGTGTCGTGGAAAGAATGCTATGCTCTGCAGTGCATATAAGTTAGCAATTTAATAAAAGTTTGAGTGGTTTGGGGTTTTAGAATTTATTTTGTGCTTCTTTCTTCAAAATTCTTTTGAAATAACTTCTGTGTGTTTCAGTGAAGTCTTTGTAAACATGGTATAGCATTCTTTTAATGGAGTAGGAATTGTTTTACTTCAAGGCTTTGGGTTTATTTTTTTACATAGCTTTTTTTCAAGTTTATTTGGGTAAATGCTTAAAATTTTCTTTGCTTTTTACCTCTATTTCCAAAATAGCTGTCAACTAGTAATTTATTTAAGTAGCTCCTGTTCTGAATTAGGCTTTGAACTAATGACTTAGAGATGAGAATTTTGAGCGATCCATCCTGAGCATTTTTTACACGCTCATTCTTGAATACTGGATTAAAGTTAAGCACAACATATTTGCCTGTGTGTGAAACTGAATTTTAATCAGATTTTAACCAAATCCTGACCTTTAGATTCGGAGAAGATGGCACAATATTTAGAAGAGGAGCGACATATGAGAGAAGAAAACTTGAGACTTCAAAGAAAATTACAGAGGGAAATGGAACGTCGGGAAGCACTCTGCAGGCAACTGTCAGAAAGTGAATCCAGCTTAGAAATGGATGATGAAAGGTTTGTATTTTCTGGACATCTATATATGTTGGCATTGAGATAATTTTTCAATACTCATACTTTTTTTTGAGTCTTGTAGAATAAGTGTGTATAGAAATAACCTGCATATGAATTTAATATACACATCAAGTTTCAGCCTGGTTCTGGAATATCTTCAGTGGAATTGTATCAGACTTGTGTACAAATTGCATTAATATTAACAGTGAGAAAATATTTGTATCTGAAGAGTGCTTAGGGTTTTGGCCCTGTATATTGAAATAAATATAGCCATGGAATTGAGGATAATTAGGTCATAGTACCTTTGTTTGCCCTTAATTTGGCAACTGCAAGGAATTCTGTGAGGTAGGAACAATGTCCTTGCTTGGGCCTGATTTGTCCTTTGCAGAAAGTAGAATGTGTTCAGACAAATAAAAATGGATACTGTGTAAAGCCATAGAGAGAAGCAGCATTTCCAGAACTGTTAGGCTGTTCTTGGTCTCCAGACCCTAAAAGCCTTTATTTATTTTCCTTACTGCAAGCTGCTTTGATTGCACCAACCTTACAGATATTTTGAGTTTCTCATGGCTTTCTATGATGTCTTTTTAGTGTTTTCTCACACCATAGTCATGATAGCATTTTATCTTGAAAGATATTTTAAAATATGCTTGAAATAAAACATTCTTATCTCTTATCAAATGCTCATTATTTTATTGTTCTGTTTTACATAACTTTGGATTTATACAGCTCCTTTAAAAAATAATGACAGTGTTACCCTGTGTTATGTATTCTGCTGGTACTGAGATACTTCTACTTGGGTCAACAGTGTATTAGTTATAAGCCATAATTTACCAAAATACCAGTTATTTTGTTTAAAGGAGTACCCTTAAAGTTCAAGGTAGCATTTTCATTTTAATGAAATACTAGGCAGCTGATATACATTTTGGTAGCATCTGGTAATTAGTGAATGTTACATAAATTAAATTGCTAGAAACACAAGGCTGGTGTTTGAATCTACCTTTATTAGCCAATATATTCACATTGTAATGGAAACACAGTCCCAAGTCTAAATTACCAGTATTAATCCACAAATGTAGCCTATCCTCATAATATGTTTTTTCAATAACCAGTTGCAGGCAGTGGTAAACAATAAAATGTAGGAAAATTCTGTGCTTGTAAGGAATTTTATTGTCATGTTGATTTTTCTTGATACTGCAAAGGCATAACAGAATCACTCTCCGACAGGTATTTACAGTGTAAGTAGTGAAATATAAAGGGAAGGACAAAGCAGGTTAATGTGTATTAGTGACTGATTGGTCTTTGGAGAACTGTGTAAACAAAATAATGGTGGAACTATATGCAGTAATGATTTCAAAATGTAAGTTTCTGTCAGCTTGCATTTTCTTGATGTATCAGCCATCTTTTTTTCAGTAGCATTCAGTTAGCTGATGATATTTTGATTTTGCAGATGGGGTAGATGAAAATGCTGTAATGAACACAAATACACAGCTCTCCTCCTGACTAGCAATAGCTTTGTCTTCTCAATTCTCCATCCTGTTCTCTGGAGTGGTAGGGAAATAACTGAAACCAGGAAGCATACTAAAGGTGTGCTGCTATTCCGTATCACCCTGTCCAGGCATTAGGATGGCTTGAAGAAAATTCTTATGTACACAAATCACAAAAACCCCTGCCTTGCTGTAATGCACGTACTATCTGCATTGCAAGTTGTGTGTTGCAGAAGTAGCCTAATCTGTTCAATTTAACTAACCTTGCCACTGGTAGCTCTTTAGAAAACTTATTTTTAATTTGTCAGTTTGTTAATTTTCTGTTGTTCTTTATTGCAGCTACTTTTACCTGATCAACCTAAATGTAAACCAACTTCGGTATCACAACAGTGTGTTGCCTGCATTAGGTGTTGGGACATATTTACTCTGAATATCCTGGTTAATAATTGATATGATGCAGTATCAAAACATGGTTCAAATAGTTTATGAACTGGCTCACAGACCTCAAACTAGTAATTGCTATGAGTTCCATCAAACAGGAACACTTTCAATGCTGCTCCTCCATGTTGTGCAGTTTTTTTAATGTGATTTGGAAAGAAACATAGCTCTTAAAAATTTCTGAGAAATACAGTGGTAGAAGGGGAGACAAGCAAGAGTCAAAGGACTGATAGGTAGCTGATTTTGCCTGCTGCTTTGCTGTGTCCAGTAAAGAAACACAGCTAAATGCAGTAATATAAACCCAGATGCATTGATTTGCAGCCATACGTGCAGTAGATGGTGAGCAGGGGAACTTCTCATCTAGACAATGACTGCAAAATCTAGGTGGAGACTGCATAAGAGGTCAACCTGAAAGCTGCCAGCTTACTGTTGTGGAAAAAAATACATAAAATTATTTTTGAGATAAAATTACTCTTAAGATAATAAACAGTAAGTGACAATTGGGACCAACTGGTCTGGTTATGTCTTGTTTTATATGAAACTTGATGGTTGTGAAGAAGTTTCACTGTATTCAGTGAACAAAGTACAAATGAACTCTGCTAAAATTATTACAGGTGGGGGAAAAAAGCCTTGCCTAAGATTCTAATCTGTTACTTTATCATGGTGAAGTGTGGGAGGTGTCTTGCAACACAACCTAGAAGTGTCTTTAGTGGCAGAAAGTCCTGGGTTCAAAATGTCTCTCTATTCCAGTGGCAAAAGACACAATAAGCAAATAGTGAAATGTTGAGACCAGGGGTTCAAGTAGGAAACAGGGCGTGTTTTTAACTGTGAGGCTGATCAGCTGTTGGAACAAATTTTTGGATACTTTAATGGTTTCCCCACCCCCCTTTCATGATTTCAGATTAGTGTCTTTCTGGAAGATACACTTCACCCAAACAAGCTATTGAGTTCAATATAAAAGTGATGTGTAAAGTGCAAGAATGTAGTGAAGGTCAGATTGGATGATGTGATTCATACTTCTGGCCTTAATATTCACTCTTCTGGTCTTAGGTGGCTTGTACTGCTTTAACTGCAAATGGCTGAGGTCAATCCAGCTATTTCCACCAAAGTTAAGCTAGTATCTGAGCCTTCAGCAATGATGAGCGTTCCTGTCATGTGTTCCAAAAGGTGACTGGTTCTTCATTAATCTAACATGATTCTTTATGGGAATTGAAAAGAAAAAACAAACAAAAACCACAACCAACCAAAAAAAACCCAACACCAACAAAACACCAAAAAACCAACCAATACAAAAAGAAAATCCAAACAAAACATAATGAAACATGGCACATTTTCAAAGGTTTGATCTAATTATTGTTTACCTTTTTTTGTTAGATATTTTAATGAGATGTCTGCACAAGGATTAAGACCTCGCACTGTGTCCAGTCCTATCCCTTATACACCCTCACCAAGTTCTAGCAGACCTATATCACCTGGTAAATATTCAACCCAGTTTCTTAAGATTATTGTATGCATCACATAGTAACATGCCCTATTAATATATTTTGGTCAGTAGCCTTTCAAAGCTAGTCTGGAGAAAAAAAACTGTAAGAATAGTTTTGCCTTACAAGTCTTCTAGTGCAGCATGTCTTTGATGGATCTGTTTTGCACTGTGAACAGATACTAAAGGTCAGTTAAGAAGCTTTTATTTATTTTTTGCTCTTTCTCTCTTACTGTCTCTTCTTCCCCTCAGCTTCCGCAACAGAAGTTGCCTGACAGGATGCCTATACAAACAGATCTCTAGAGTTTCATGATGAACTAGTAATGAGACTGCTATTGTGCTCTGAATCAAAACTTCATATGGAAATCTAGTCTTGAATGTGATTGGGAAAAGTCCATTTCTGTTTCTCTTCAGTAGAGAAATGGCTTTTCTAATTCTGCTATTTTCTATTGTAAAACAATAACTACAAAGTTAAGAAGTCTTGTCTCTAGTACTTTGCATAACAAAGGCAAACTAACATTTTCCAAGTTGTTAATTACTGTATATATCTTTTTAAGTTAAAGGAAATATGTTTGTGTTACTAATACATTTATTGACTGAAATGAAAAACCAACCTTGAAATTGCAGTTGGACATTCATTAGAAGCTGAAATTGCAAACTCACTTTTACATAATGAATTCTGCATCCCCTGCTTTCCTAAGTTCACTTTTAGGACCTGTTGGATAGAGTCCTACAGTAAGGACAAATGAGATGTCCTCTGTATTGACACATTCTGTGAGATGGGTTTGAGATTTTTATTACACAGGTCTGCTAGAACATACAAAATGTCTTCAGGCTTTTTAATTTTCAAGATTTGCTTTAGTGTTTTTCAGAAACACTCAAAATAGGTTTTATCCAGAGGATGCAAAAGGAGTAAGCATGTGTGAAAGCTTGCTATTGCCATAAGCTATGTTACAGTGATAAAGATGAGCATTGTCATAGAGTTTTTCAAGAGTTTTGTGGGCTTCTAAAATGAGCCAAGTCGCTTTCAATGTTTTGCAAGGTATGGCAGCAAGAAAACAAAACGTGTTTCCTGTGACTGAACGTACAGAAAGGTAGTGATGCTAACAGATTTCTCCGGTAACTGCTGTGGATGTTCCTGCTTATACCCATGCAGTCTTCATAATAATAGAGTATTCAACTGCACACTGTAGCTGCAGTCCACACAGAGGTGGTACATATAGGAAAACTCATCTGGGAAGTTACAGGCTTGCCTGTAGTGATAGGACAAGGGGCAATGGTTTGAAATTAGAGGAGAGCAGCTTTAGATTGGATGTTAGCAACAAGTTCTTTCCCATGAGGGTGGTGGAACAGGAACAGGTTGCCTAGGAGGTGGTTGTCACCCCATTCCTGGAGATACTCAAGGTCAGGTTCAACAAGCCTCTGAGCAGCCTGATCTAGTGGAGGATGTCTCTGCTCACTGCAGGGGGGTTGGACTATATGACCTTTGAAGGTCTCTTCCAACCTAAACCATTCTATGATCTTTGATTAGCTAGAAAGGCACCCCGTTCAGATGCTGGTGTGTCAGTGCAGGAGCACGTTGTTCCTGCACTGGGACTGAAGCACATTCCTTGTCCCTGTGGATTTCCCATCAGTAGTTGATACAAGTGCTGTGTTCTAGTGGGAAGTAGATCCCACTGACAGGGGATGCTGAAACACAGTCTAAATCAGGATTAAAAAGAGCAGAGATGAAATGATGGTTCACAATTTTGGGAGTTTTGGTGCAGGAAATGTTCCAGGCTATCAGTTCTGCACAGGGAACTGTCTTACTCTCCTTCACATACAATGAATTAATATTCACAGTTGGGAAGTTTCAGACTTCATAAAAATACGAATGGCAGTTTGTTAGAGAACTAATGAGATCAACAGGGAATTTTGTACAGCTGTCTGAAATGTATGAATGCAGTAATGATGAAAATCAGTAATTTTTGAGAGTACTTCATATCTAAACGAATACACTAAGACACTGCCAAAAGCATCGGTACAGAGTAATACAACAGTTATGTTTTGTATCAAGTAATTTTAGAACCCATCATATTTAGTTTGAAAAATGATGTGCCTGAATTTATAGAAACAGCATTTAAAACAGGTGGAAAATGCAATTTCGTGTGGATAGGTAGTCAAGTTTAGTGGGACAGATTCTAGCTCCTGAATCCCAGAGTCTTTTGTGCTTGTGTGGCCTGAGATGTTGCTTCTGAGGACTCTTTCAGGCTAAGATAGCACTGAGATTTCTGGGACAGTGCATGAAGCTTTGAAGATTGTGAAACTATTGCTACTCCTAGGCATCTGGGGATTAGTTAATTACCAGTGAGTCTTTTGTGTAGATAAACTGTTTTACGCATGGCTTCTGCAGCTAGGCTGCAGTTAGAGATTTTGACCTGAGAGATGAACTACTTTGGGTGTACATGCAGGACTCTTATTGCTTCTTTGACTGCCACAGCAACTTGCATTTGAAAACTTCAAGAGCTGGTTTATCCCAAAACAGTCTGAAATTGCAATGTTGCAAAGGTGTCTCAAAGTGTATTTTTTTGCTTTTTATTGTTCTAGGGTCTTGTCTCTGACTCTCAACACATTGTCACCTACCTGAACATTGGCTTGTTTCTGTCCTTGTGCTAGCAAAAGAACTTAGTTACAAAACATGTGCTGTACAGACAATTAGATTGTGGAGTCAAAAAGCAGATTAATTTCCTCAATCTGCATTAACTACTCTAAAGTGACAGTGATTCCATTGGAGTCACTTAAAATTTGCACCAGACATACTTCAGGGATGGAGCAGAATCAAACTTAAGAGATAATGGAAGCGAGGGGAGAATGTTTCCTTACATGACTTTATTAGTGATCTCAGGTTTGTTTGTGGTTTTTTCCTCTCCGTAAGATCTTATCAATGTAGGCACAAACAGATACACGCAGTTAAGAACAAAGCTGGGTATTGATGCATATTGCAGCTGTAGTGGGATTGCTTTGCATTGATTCAGAGTTGAAGAAGTCTAAAAACTGCTAAATCTGGTGTGGTCTTATGAAAGTTTAACTTGTCTTTAGACATTTTTTTGGTCGTAATGCTCCAAAGCAGTTGCTAGCTAAGGAGAGTCTTGTCTCCTACCTTACTGGTATGTTTGTCAGAAAGCAATAATGAGCTAACAGTTTTGGAGAGTGCATTGTTCAGAAATACTCAAAATGTTCAGAACGCTTTAAGGTCTGAACTCTAAGCATCTAGCAGTTGCTGTTTCAGTTTACCTTGATTAGCTAAACAGGTACCTTGCATTTTTATAAACTAATTCTTACAGAAAAGATTTAGATGGAATAATTAAGATATTTGCACTTTCAAATATTAGGCTTACCTTAATATGGATAAAACAAGTTGTAATTGTAAGTTGTTAGTTGCTGGCCTAGTCCAACTACCAAGTAATCCCATGATGTTTTAACTTCACCTCCCCAAGGATCTTTGGGGCCCTACCTGTAAACGTTTAGGCAAAACGGGAGAGTGTGGGTGCAAATCTGGTATGCTACAGAGAAGCCATCCACATCCAGTTTCTTTGTGGAAGCTCATAGTGGCCTGGTGCTAGATAACTTCACAAGCTCTCTGCTCTTCAGGCTCTATTTTATTCATTAAGCCATTCCTCTGAAGAGAAATGGAAGGCTGAAGGAAAATGCTTGTGGACTGAAATAAAGCTGCCAGGGGAGCTTTACACTGTTTATGTTAAGCAAGGCATTGTGTTTAACATTGTGTAATGCATGCTTTGAAACATAGGTTAGCGTACTACAGGAAAATAGATTAATTTACATCAAACTTTTCAGGACAAATAATATTTTCAGATGTCTATTCTGGTAGCATTTAACCATTTCTTGTTGATTAAGAACTAAAAAATGACAAATTACAAATTCATGCTTCAGTTTGTAACATAAACAGGAATGTTGATGTTACCTTGTTCTAACAATTTTTAGGTCTGTCATATGCAAGTCACACAGTTGGTTTCACACCACCAACTTCACTGACTAGAGCTGGAATGTCTTACTACAATTCCCCAGGTCTTCATGTGCAACATATGGGACCATCCCATGGCATTACAGTAAGTATTTAAAATAGTGAATGCTTGTACCAATCTCAGTTTGGTTTTTAAAAGTTACTATTGCTTGTCTTTAAGCTTTTTTACAAAATGTTTTTGTAAATGTTTGTTTTTGTCTCCTTACTCCAAGATATCTATTGCTGCTTTCTTCAACCCTGATTTTCCTCTTCACCCCTCAGAAACTGATTCTTTTTGGAGAACCTTATTTTCTGCAAAAGAATAGGATGTATTATCATCTTAAGGACAGTAATAGGTATCATCTTATGTGGATCAGCAGGCAGGGTGTGAGAAGTGATGTTCTAAGCTACTAAGCCTATCCCAGGAAGTAAAAACATTGCTTTCATTTTTCTCCTAGTCTCCACCATCTGACGGATGAGTCATCTGAGGTTGCTCCAAGCTCAGGTTTTCTTCAGGATGACACACAATGCTACCATCATGTCACTGTAACAGGCAGTTAACTCTTATTTTCTATTCTCATTGGCAAAGAAGAAAGTTAATATAAACATTTGTTAGGGCAATTTCTCATATCTTTCAACTGGATTTATTTCTTTTTTACCTATGATGTTTGATGCATTTCTACTCAGTCCTGTTTCTTCTAAATATTTGTGGAGTTTAATGAGCAAAGACAGCCTAAATATTAACCATTTGGCAAAATGCCTTGTAGTTGTTGTATGAAGACCATTTCAGTTTTTCTCAACAGGTATGGTAGTGTGTAAATATACTTGTAATTCACAGATGTGAAAACACGTTTCAAGAGAATGCTTGGTAGAATGCTAAAATTTGGCTGCTTCTGGAATAATTTAGCTGAGCATGGAAAGGCAATTGGTAAGGTCATTGAATGAAGAATGGTGGGAATGCAACAATGGTGGATAGAACAGGAGGGATCTGGAGTTCATCAGGAAGGCAGAAACCTGGTCCAGGTTCATCCCACTGCTGTATGTTACGTGAATTAGTCACAGGAGGATCTTTTTGCTTCTAGAAAACCTGGAACTCAGTTTTATAAATAACTTTTTCAAGGAACTTGTTCTGTTCGTTATCTGTGAAACACTGCTCTTTCTGAAACTGTAAATTAGTTGGTGTCACACTGAGTCACTATGAAAAAGATTCTCTTCATGGCAAAATAACTAATTGCTTTCAGAAAGGTGTTGATAAGTAGCTCTTGGTTTTGTCTTGATATTGAAGTCAGGTCCCTTCAGATGTACGCAAACACAATAAATGATTTTAAGCGTTTCAGAGATATCAGTCAGTTGTCAAGAATCACCTGGCTTTTTGCATGGAGCATTAAGCTGTTTTACATAGTTGTGCAGAAAAACTGATAATAATACACATTATTTGACTAAACTTCAGTTTGATTCTTCGACTCTTCATTTTTAACCTCCACTACAAAACAGATTTATCTGACTTTGTAGTACATTTGCTATAGTGCTATAATCACTCTTCTCCCCAGAGCTCATCACCTGTGGTTGATTATTAATTGTGGGTGGGTCATTTCTCATGCCATGAGGTTCTTTATTAATGCTAACTGGATTGGTAAGTAGTGAGTATTTTGGTTTCTAAAGTGCAGAAGTTAGTGTTGTGTAGTGTAATTTAAATTTTTGTGTAGCTCACATCAAAGATTCTCTGCCTCTACTGGATTGTTGAGTAAAAATCTTTGTGTTTAAATGTGCAGGATGTTGAAAATCTATTTGTGTTGATGGGATCCCTCTAACAACTACTTCACTCCATCAGCTCAGAGGGTTGCAAACTTATTTTGTTGTCCAAAGAACAACTTGTATCATGCTTTGGTCTTGCTCCAGTGTACAGGCTGGGAGTTTTTCAGAAAGGTAGAGATTCTGGGCAGACATATTTGAAACATTGCTGCCCACACTTAGGTACCATGTAGTTGGACTTTGTTCACCATCAACATAAAGTTAAACGTTCATCAGCACCTACTGGTTGGGCAAGCACAACTAGGAGGTGCTGTTTCTACAGCATCTCTCCTTTCTTTTTAGGTTGATGGTGTTGTTAGATAGATCTTTTAATCACCCAGAGCAATGCTTCCAGGACAAGATGTAAGCAGGCGAAGATGTTTATTACGTTATACAGCAAAGTTATATGGTCTATCAGAAGGCACGTGTCACATCTCAATTGGTCATTTTCTACTGGCATACGTGTAATTAAGGCATACAATAGGTTAAAATAACAAAACAATATTCTAACACATCCAACCAAATTCTGCCTAATTCTTCTCCTTCAGTTACAAGGTGTTTACATTATTCTCAGAGTCAAAGACAAAACACAGCTTTCTCTAATTTGAGCAAAGGCAAATCTTCCCTGTAGCCTTCCAAAGCCATCCAAAACCAACCTGTTCCCACATGCTGGTTATCTTAGGTAAACATATCTTCAGGATATATGTCATGTGTTCATTTCCTGCCAGCTGACAGGAAGGAATAAGTGCTCTGTTTGACAGCAAAAGTACATCCGCTTTCTGTTTCTACTCCATTTCAGAGTAATGTTTATTTTATGTAAAAGTTGTATTGTGATTCCTGCAATGTTTTGAAGTGGATTTTCCCTACGCAATTGTTCAACTCTTTTTGTTGGTTTTATTTTCCTTTGCCAAGCTCAATAAATTGCTAGAGGACTTACACCTAACGTTGTTCAGGAGTGTGTTAAACATGATTTCAATATTTGTTCTGCAGAGGCCTTCACCACGAAGAAGTAACAGCCCTGACAAATTTAAACGTCCCACTCCTCCTCCTTCTCCAAACACGCAGACCCCAGTGCAGCCACCTCCGCCACCACCTCCACCACCTGTGCAACCTACGGCCCAGTCCGCAGCATCGCAGGCAGCCACTTTTCAACATTCAGTGCATCCCTCCTCTCAGCCTTAGTGCATGTGCTCAGCAGTCTTTCTGTCAGAAGTGGACTAATAACATGGAGCAGTTTACTAAAAGCCAAAGGCTTACTTGGCATATTTGGATTTGACTTATTTGCACTGAGGTTATATAGGCTTCACTGTTAATTGTGTTGTAAACATTTGTATAAAATGCAGCCAGTGTTGTGGGTCTACAACACTAACAGTTTTCCATCAGTGTTTACTTGAACTACGTGTATGTCCATTCTCTGGCTGGAACATTTGCTATTTTGTTTGGTAATACGGCATTACGTCGTTTTGCTTGGCTCCAAAGCTTCATTTTCCTGGCTTTTAGGTTTGTAAAATCAAAGGGATACCTTTTTTTATATTTTTTCATGACAATTTGCAGAGAATTAAAGGCATGATGGGCTATAATGATGAATTCTGAAATGTTCCAGTGTTTACCGAGCTTATGGAAAATCAGCACTACTTTTCAATCGTTTGAAATAACAGCTAAGTGCAAAAGTGAGTCAGACACCCTAATCAGTGCCCAAGACACACATACTCTATTGTATTATGTAGCTTAATTCAGCACACGGGACGCATCTGTACTTCTGTTTAAAAGCACCTCAAACATATGGTACAGTCTGAATTTTACAGTGAGGGAACTGGCTTGTTGAAGTCTGGAATGTACAATTTGTGGACCTTAAGATTTGATGACTTCACTTGACGTTTATGTTAACCTGTAAGCTGCCCATACTGTGTGATCTGTCACAGGTAACTTCGGTAAGTGTGGTCCTGCCCACAGGTTGCTGACAGCTGATTAAAGTGTGCTCTTCGATTTTAGGTTTTTTTATTTGTGGTGGGGTTTTTTTTTTCCTGCAGAAGGCAATGTGATTGTAGACAACAGCTGATTATCTTTTTTTTTTTTTTTCTTTTTCTTGTTAAAATAATGTTAATTGTGATTCCCCTGGAGCAAAGTTTGAACAGGCATTCTAAATGTTCAAAAGTCTGTTAGAAAATAAGATATAAGATGAGCGTACAGGAATACATTGGAGTGACAGCCAAAACGTTGTATTGCTTGGTAGAGAGTACAAGAAAGTAGCACAACGTGGCACTAATGAATGCTTATTTAGCAGCCTAAGCCGGTACAATGTATAAAGAAATGTATTCTGAATACATTCTTTCCATTCGTTTAGCACAAATAAATTGGTTTCACTTTGCAGTGGAACTCAGTGTCACTTCTTGATATTGACATCCTACTCAGTGAACGTTTTTCCTGAGGTTCCTGTTGAGTGCTGAGGTTTATATATTATTGATGATTTTAAGTGGTTTACCTCATATATATGGATATGTGGGCCATGGAAAATGACAAGAGAATGTTTATTTTATGAGAATATGTATCTGGCTGTAATCAGAGCAGAACATGAGTAATTTATCTTTTGTTTACAAAAGTTTGTTTGACATGCCTAATGCTTTCTCAAGGCCATTTTAAAGAAGGAAATCCAGCGTTCTGGTAGTATACTAACACTTGTACATATATTTTCATGTTTGCTGCTCATGTCTTCAGTAAGAATTGCAAACTCAATCTTTATGAAATTAGTGCTCTAAATTGAAATAGTAAGTTAAAATAATGTTGTAAAAGGTTCTGCTTAAGGCAAAACTAGAACTTTTTCACCTGTAGCTATGTAGTTTCAGCTCTAATTTAGAGAAATGCATATACAGTGTATTACACTTCCTAAACCAACACGGGATCAAGTGCATTATCAAGTTACATTAGTTATGGTAGTGACTTTCCAAACAAGTGATTCTCAAGATTGTGGCAGACCTAAAATTTGACCAGTGCTTCCATCTGAAAATAATTGACTGTAGTAGATGCTCATTTTTCTGTAAAGGAAACTCAGCTGTGAGCAATGTAATTAAACAGAGCTCCTGAATTGTGTAGAATTACAGGTGAGAAAATTACAGATAGTCAGAGATGGGACTAAGGTCAAGGTAAGATTCATTTAGTTTGTTTCTTCTCATTCTGTAAACACAAGACAAAGTAAAAAAAAAATCTCTTTTACAAGTAGAATTCCAGCTCAAGTATACCACTATTTGAAATGGTGCCCTCCTTTCTAAAGTGCTTTGAGATACTTGGACATATGGCTCTACAGAGCGTGAGCTCGTAGTGATGGTAGTATAAATGCGGGGTTGGGGGGGGAATCCTTTAACAGTGTTGCTTTGAGATCTTAAAATGGAAATTTGCCTAGAATAATTTGCATTTGAAGCATATTCCAAAACTGAGTTTGTATAACCCAAGTTCAGCTGCTGTTATAAAGTGTCTTAGAGAACTCTCCTTACTATTCCAGTGGGACTCTTACCAGAGGAAAGTAAAGAACTGACAAATGTATACTAAATCTTGAAAGTGTAACAAGGCACTCAGATGGCCTTACCTAGCTAAGAACTTTGGACAAACATTTGCTTGCAATCAGAAGTGTTAAACTCTATTTGTAGACTTTTTGGATAAGATAAGAAATTGTGCACAAACATCTCCTAATAAATGTAAATGGACTTTCAGTTTTCCTTGTGAATTATAGTCATGAATTATGATTCTGCAACTGTGATTTTTATCAGATCTCCTATAGACTGGACAAACTCACTTGACAGTGAGTTCCAGCTTGCTATGAGGCCTTAAGTGCTTGGCTTTACCTCAGAAGCACCTGGGTGGGTTTCTGTTGTCCTTTTCATTCCCAATGCCTGTCAGTTGCATGCTGCATCACAACTAGTTATGTAAGGCCACAGAAGCAATTCCTAGCCACTATGAGTACTTTGTGAGTGTACCCTTTGACAGCTAAAGTTTATTTTTAAAGATTACACATATCTTTTAGCTGCTTACAGCAGTGTTCTTCTCTCTGACAATGAAGCAGCCTTCTTTTTACTTTTTCTCTCAAAGGATCTGGCTTGGACACTGGAATGGAGCTGATACTCTGTAGAGCATTAAGTGTTTATTTTATCCATGATTTGTTCCAGAGAAGTTCTTGGGAAGAAGAGGTGGGACTGTCCGGTGATAGTCTTCCAGCTAACAGCCAGATAAGATTGTTTTCATTACATGTACCCCCCCGAGAGCCTATTCCCAAGGGCAGAAAGGACTACTGGAGTTTTTCAAGAAAGTGTCAGTGCTTTTCTATTGGCAGTCCCTGTATTGGAGCTGAGCAGAACAGGATTCTTTACTGATAAAATGGTCAGGAATCCATTTGACTGGGTGGAATCCCTGTGCACTTCAGCTGAAAGAAAAATGTAATCTTGGAAGCCATGAAAATGAGAAAGCTTCCTGGGATCTGTGCAAGTTTGCTGCTGACAGGAGGCAATATAAACTCCATATATTTTGTTAAATAAATGGGAACTGATAGTGGAGGCAAATAAAAGAGCCTTGAATACTTAAATAACACAGTCTCTCATCCTCAGCATTATCGCATACTAAGGATGCATCCAGGGACCTTGTTTAAGTCTTGAAGTACTTTTTCTAATCCTAATGTTTAGTTTTACAAGCAGTATAAGTTCTAATACTGTCCAACTCTTTTTGATGTTTCCTTTTTGTTTCAGTCATGGCAGTCTATTTCTTTTTGATCCTTGGGAGTCTCCAGAGCATGGACTATGCAGAGCATATTTCTCCAGTTCAAGCCATCTCATAAGAAACCAGGTTTATGAGTGTAAGCTATAAAATTATAATATGTACATATGTTACAACAACCTCTTTGAGGGGGAAAGTGAGAAGAGAGAGTTAAAAACAACCTCTAATTAACAAATGGACTGGATGCATAGAGACAATCTGGTTTCCTCAGTTCCCTGTGGAGCTGAATTCCTCTCCCAGCCTTTTCAGATTTGGACTAGAATTGTTAATTTTCTTTATTATTTTTGTTTAATTCCACTCCTCACTATAATAAGTACTCAGGATTATCTTTCATGTTTCTTTTTGGTAATAACCACTAATCCCAGTACAAATAGAGATTAAGAGTCATTGCTACTTTGTGGACCTGAGGAAGTAATTAAATATGCCAGCCAGTGGCCTTTATGATGCAGTCTTAGTTCTAGTGGGAGGGTGTGCTCACATAGGGATTATTTATTGGGTTTTTTTTAAGCAGCTGTTGCTGGTTTTGCCTTTAGTAGTGCTCCCTGAAGAGGAGAGAAAACCCTGGAGTTTGGTGCTGCATTAACAGACAGATGCTGCATTAGGAAGAATAGTGCTTGTACCTATTCAACTTAGGCTCCAAAGAAAAGTACTACCTCATCTTTTGGTTGGGATGATGTGGCCAAGGTCAGGTGAAATGTTGAAACTGTGCTAGGTTTTGTGCTGCGTGTATTACCTGGATAGGAGTCTTGTCTTACTGCAACTGGGTTCTGGAGGTATGAAGCTTTTGTAGAGGAATGAGGACAGATAGTTGAGGGTTGAGTTTGAGAAAACTGCCCCTGTAGTAAATTGTTGCTCTTCGGCTAGGCCTGGAAATTGGCTGTACTAAAACAACTGGTTTTTTTTCCTTTTTTTGTTTTCCTGTGTGGTTTCCTTTCAAGAAGTGCTGTGTTGCAAATCCTTAAGTTCCTGGCATTGGTATCTAATTAAAAATAATTTTTAAAAAAGGCAACTCCCCTTTCCACAGAAATATTAGAAGTAGTCTTCTATGTGCAAAGGTGGGCTTTCTCATTATCTAAATTAATACTGTCTCTATAAACAAAGGTGTTTGGTGGTAAAACCTAACCTGTCCAAGGCACTTTAGTTTGTGATTGCTGACTTTTGTTTTGGCAGGTGTTTCAGATGAAATCTAAGCCTCCTGTGGAGGAAGAAAAAAAATAAATCACCTGACAGCTGTAGACTGTTCCTTTCCTGCAGAAATACAGCAGTTTCCTCAAATACAAGTGGAAATGGAACAAGCATCCTCAAGCCTTTCTGAAGTTTATATTTAATTTCAGTACCTTGGTGATTGCTCTTGCATATTTAGAGAATCTGTGAAACCTCATTATAGATTGGTTGGGTGTCTAGCTGGTTGTTCCTATGTTTTTGTGATCCTAATGAAGGAAGCCTGCTCAGATTTGGATCAAATTTGTAAATCCACTGGTTACAGTACAAAGTACAGATTTGTTGAGCATGAATCCAAGTGATGACTTAAAAGCATTACACTCTCGGTGTGAATCAGAACGTATTGTTGAAAGAACCTCAGATACGAAGAAGTTTGGTTTGGGTTTTTTAGCAGGTTACATTTTATTCCTGTATTAGCTGTATTACTGCTTTGTTGTATATCTAAAGGTGTTTACATATATTTGTAATTGTTATAATGTGTCTGTAATCAAGCTCATCTGTGCCTTCATGCAGACTTCCAATAAACACTTGATTTTTTTGTATTTACTTGTATGGAAGACTATGGGGTGAATGTGTTTTTCCTTCTGTATGTCAGCTTGCCATCACTGAGAAAAAGAGGAAGAAAATGACAACTAGGAATCAGAGAAAGATAAGTACCTGTCTTTATTTTTGCTGTCTTTGTAATTGGGCCACTTCTGGTATTTTCATGTAAAAGGCAGAATGGGAAATCGGGGGATTATCCTATTTGCATAATGAAGTTTGCATAGGAGATTCTCCCCATTTTGGATTAGGTGAATACTTGGAGTAGAGTCATGCATGTTTGACTCTCAGTTTTGCTTCTGTCAGGGAGGAACACAGCTCTATTTCTTGAGCTGTTATTTTAGGTAAAATTCCAGAGTACCTTTCTCCCTCTGAATTAGAAACACCTTCCAGTGAGAGTTCTGGCTTTTTTTGCCACAGCAAGAGCTGCACTATCTATTGGCCTTAATAGGCCTGCTTACTTCAAAGATGTTTCTGATGATCGGGGAGTAAGAGAACAACAGTTTCATCTTTTCTCCAGTTTTTATAAGCTCATAGTGATAGAGATTTGTATTTGTACAAACTTATAGGGAAACTCCTCTGACACATTTTGAGTGAAAAGCAGTATACAACAGTACAGCTAATTTGCTAATCTGATAATTAAGTATAAGAGGAAGAAAAGGGGGGGGAATAATGTTTTCTTGCTTGTGTTAAGGGGTGTGCTGTAAATTTTGTAATGCATAAAAGAGTGCTTTTGCTGTTTGTAGTGGTAAAGTTTATGGTATCTGGGAGTTTATTTCACTAGCTCTTAATACTCTTTTTCCTTATGATCAAACCTAATTACAGTTAAGTAGTTACAGTTGATGGATTCAGTAATGTTTTTGGAGTTACAAACTTTAGATGGCTAAAGATGATGGTACACATTTTTGAAAATGCTGTGTGCTGTGTTGTGTCATCCCTCGTGAAATCTTGGGTTTTGTCACTTTTTAATTGTGTGCATTCATGCAACTTAGCACAGCTCACCTGTGGGCATACTTAGTAGCTTTTGTATGTTGCTGTATTTGGTTGTATTGCCAAGTTTCTAAGCTTAGATCTTAAAGTCCCAGTAGCACTTACCTATGCATATTCTGTATTCAGTGTCTGAGCCTTTCTAAATTCATTGAATCCACTTCTGTTTTGTCGTTCATCTGCCACAGCCATATCTCCGCAACTGCACACTCTGCTCTAGCCACCACAGGCTTCTGCATGCAGTATAAAGCATGCTATTCCATTCTGACCAGTAAAATCCCTGTATTATGATGGCTGTGAGTTCTTGGGCACTAGGCCATGGAAGTACTTCAGTGAATGCTAATCTAGCTGACCCATGTTGCTTTCTGTTCCTACAACACATGTAGTATTTCTTAAAATGCCTTTATTCTCCTCTGCTGCAAATGCTGAGCAGTCAGTAGTTCTGCTTGGCTCCTTGCGAGTATCCTGCCTGACACCAACACAGCTGGAGTGTCTGTGTGCTGTTGCTGCTGTCTGTCTTCATGCCTGTCCTTTGTTTTCTCTCTGACATTTGTCTAAACAGAATTGAGTCAGAAGACCAGATGAAAAGGGAAAGATGATACATGTAATGGGATGAATTTTAAGCTGTTTTGTCCAGGTCCTTGTCCTTTTTTTTGTTGGCTGTTAGGTTTGGGGTTTTGTTTGTTTGTTGTTTTGTTATTTGTTAGTTTAGGGGGGTTTGGGTGGTATTTTTTTTTATGGTTTGTTTTGTGAGTTTTTGTGTGGTTTTGTTTGTTTATTGGGGGTTTATGTTTTGTTTTGTATAGGAGTGTTTTGCATTTCTTCACTGCAGACAATATAGCTTGCAGTGTCTGACAGAGATGGAACAGCAAAGTCAATAGGGCATGATCTCCCCTTTATCTGCCCTTTACATGTTGCTGTTTTGGGGGGTTTTTGTGTGTTGTGGTGCTTGTACCCCTTTATAAAGGACGGCAAGCTCCTAGCATTGCAGGAGTTAACTAAGAAATTCTGGTAGACTGCTGAGAGCAGGAGGAAGAATGCATTGCAAAGCACTGTTTTAATAAGCCTAATCCTTCCTGTATGTAAAGTAGCTGGCTTGGGTATCAGTTTCATGTGCTTTTGAAGGCATTCCATACCTTTCAAGGTATACAGTATATCCTGCAGCCCAGGAGCAAGAAAAGGTTGAAGTCAGTCCTGCATTTCATAGATGGAGGCTGAAGGTGTGTATAATGACCATTAGTTCACTTCACAGCAGAAAACACTAAATATGAGTGGGGGTGACTGAGATTGGGACCTTGCTTTTGAGCCTCAGGTTCTTCATGAAAAGCAGCTTTGGCTTTTCTTAGTCCTGCATGGGAAAAAGTCCCTTCATTCTAATGAGTAAACTGGTAGTGACAGATGTTTTTTCCTTTGAGAGGTATGGAGCAAGAGGTAGAGTATTTCTAATGATGAATAAAATGAAGAAGCTAGTTATGGCTTGTGTTTGCAGAGTGGAATAATAACAGTTCAGATTTTTTTGTGAAAATTACATACAGTGTGCCTCTTTTTTTTCTCTTCAACAAAATCCGGTGTGTGAATTTAATGAAATTTAAGGAGGAAAATACTGATCTCTAGTGGGACTGATTTAAACTTCATAGCACAAATGCTGTTCTTTGTCATACTAGAGTTGAAGAAATTACAGGAACCTCATAGAACATCTGGAAACAGCCACTGGTGTTCAGGGATCACAGTGTGGTAGAGAGCACTTTCATAGCTTGAGATCCCCATTATATAGAATACATTGCAGGGAGCTTTATTTTGTCCAATTCAAGTGTGGAATGTATCTTCAGGGATGAGCTTCAGAAATACACCACCTCAGTACGCCTTCCTCAGTTCCTATGGTCACACTGGCTTTTCTCCTGTAACTGAAGGACCCTTTGTTCCAGTGTGTAAAAGTGATGTTGGAAACTGGGCTCTTGCCATTCTAGATCTGAGTGTATTTTGATAGTTGCTGCTGAATGAAATGGGTTGTAACTCCATAGTGAATCTTAACACTGTCCTGGCTGTCAACAGCAAAAAATAAACAGAAAAGAGGTCAAAGAGGAGCACTTTATCTTTCTGCTTGGACATGGGAATTTAAGGTCTGCTGTGACCTGTGTTGTCTTTTTGTGTTTCCCAAAAATCATCCTGATTTTCTCTCTCTCTTCAACACATGCTAATATTTTGCTTATTTTCTAGCAACTGTAGGAAGGAGGGTTAATAATATGAAGTAATTTTGCAGAGATTAGTACCTGACTTTCTTTGGAAAGTGCAAATTTGCTAATCTGCATTGCCAAATATGGCAGATTATTTTAAATCACTTGTATGTGGATCATTGCAGCAGTGATATGAAAAGAGTTGGATGATTACTTTTATTTTTAGTAACTGCTTCCTAGTTATAATATTCCTTTTTCTGTATACCTGCCTGCATTGGGGCAGTTGCACCATGCTTAATTACCCCAAAGTAGACTGATGCCCTCAGGACCTTCTGAGCCATCAGGTGTCTCACGCCCTGTGGGGTGAATCCAAAGCTGTGGAGGCCATTGGGAAAGCAGCAGAAGAAAGCCTTCCTCCTCCACCCTTATAGCTAAGTGCAGTAAAAGGTAGAAACCGGAGCACGCAGGTTGAGGTGGTTTTTGGGCTTTCAGCTCTGCAAACAAGCGTGCAGTTATCCCACCAGGTTGGGTACTCTAAGGGTTGGAGCTCCCTGCCTCTGACTAGCTTCAGCTTTCTGTCTCTGCAGAACCTGAAGCATCAGCACTTGGCAGATAAAAGGCCAGCTCAGCAGCCTTTTCCTCCAAGCTGTGCTCTGCGGCTGTGCCACAGCATGGTCTTGCCTGGTGATCCTAAAATCTGAGAACAACCCAAAATGCCATGAAGACTTAAAGATAGCACCTGTTGATTTGAAAATGGCACTGGGCCCAGTTCTCGTCTAAAAGCATATCCAATGCAAATGTGTGACATGGTGAGCAGGATCACAGGATGTCAGGGGTTGGAAGGAACCCACAGATCATCAAGTCCAACCCTCCTGCCAGAGCAGGAGCATACAATCTAGCTCAACTCACAGAGGAATGCATCCAGATGGGCCTTGAAAGTCTCCACAGAAGGAGACTTCACAACCTCTCTGGGGAGCCTGTTCCAGTGGTCTGTGACCCTTACAGTAAAGAAGTTCCCCCTTGTGCTGAAGTGGAACCTCCAGCTTATATCCATTGCTCCTTGTCCTATCACAGGGAGCAAGTGAGAAGAGCCTGTCCCTGCCCTCCTGACACCCAGCCCTCAGATATTTATAAACATTTATTAAATCCCCTCTAGGTCTTCTCCAGACTAAAAAGCCCCAGGTCCCTCAGCCTCTCCTCATAAGGCACATGTTCCAGTCCCCTAATCATGCTTGTAGCCCTCTGCTGGACCCTCTCCAGCAGATCCCTGTCCCTCTTAAACTGGGGAGCCCAAAACTGAACACAGTACTCAAGATTAGGTCTCACCAGGGCAGAGTAGAGGGGGAGGAGAACCTCCCTCAATCTGCTGGACACACTCTTAATACACCCATTGGCCTTCTTGGCCACCAGGGCACATTGCTGTCCCATGGATAACTTCTTATCCACCAGGACTCCCTGGTCCCTCTCCACAGGGCTGCTGAAGGAGAATAGACCAGAATGAAAAGGAAGACTGGTATTTGTGGCTAATAAGGGGGCAGAGAGAAAATAGGCCATATTCAAGTATGTTTTGAGTAACCCTTACCTCAGCATAGCTAGGACTGCAAAAATAACTCTCCTGGCTGTGAACAGCCCTAAGCTGAATAGCAGTAATGGAGTTTTTCTCTTATGCAGAATTGCTGGCACCAGAAAATAACAAACCGTACATCAGACAACTGAGAACTGGATGAACTTTGGAGAGACTTACTTATTGGAAAGCTAGGAGCAGACAGGAAAATAGAAAGCAGCGCCAGACAGAAGTGTAGAAGTACTTGTGAGTAGGGAAAGGGAGTGAAGGAGCCCTGTGGGAATTTCTGGGGTGGTTGATCACCTTAAAAGACTGCAAGCTCCTGGAAGGGGTGGCCCAGGAGACAAGACATTGTTTCAGAGATTTTAAAGACTGTATGACCCTTGGCAATGAAGCACCTTCCTTTACCTGAAACGGGTTCCAGTTGCTGCATTGGTGTATACTGGACCAAATGGGGGAATAAAAGATGGGCAGTGAGTTTGGGGACTGCTCTCCTGCTGTTGTATGTCTTGTAGATCTATATCTACTTCTTGAGCTAATCTATCGATTACCTAGGCCCCAATGTAAGTAAAAAAATACAGCAGAGCCAAGGCACTAAAGAATTTGAAGCTCCTAAATATGATCAAATCCATAGCTGTAATGTTAGCTATTGGCAAAATCTTAGTTTTCACAGAAACCCTGGCTGGCAGTGCATTTCTGTGGATGGGTGATTCAAATGATTAAGGCTTTTAAACTTGATACACTCTTGCATTGCTTTTGCTTGCAGGGACGTATTTCTGTATAATTTTGAGGTCATTTGCTCAGTTTTCCTGCACAGTGATTTTTGCAGCAGGCTTAGGGAACTGTGACTGTCAAAAGTTCTTTCAACTTATTTTCAAAGCAAGTGACAACATACTAAGAAATTAAACCTGTTAAAGCATTCCTCATGCTATTAAGGAACTCTAGGATTAGTCTGGCTGTTGTCTTGAGTGTTTAATTAAGGACAGTTTTAATGCTGTTAGTTGCTGAATGAAGAGGTTTCAAGTTAACTGTTTCATAATGTGAGAAGCCATTAAGTTTCTTTAAAAAAACCCTTCTGTGTAGACTCTGTACTGAAATAAGAGGAGCAGCTGCCTGTTTAGAACCCCAAGAGCTTCCCAGAAGTACTCCAGGAAAGATGTGCCCTTGTTCCAGCAGATGTCAGGGGTGATGTATTGCAAGAACAATTTATGTAAGTCAAGGTCATAAAATAAAACTGTGACTTTTATTTTATGGCATATTTTAGGAAGCCATCTACTGAAATGAGGGCACTTTGCACTAAAATTTGTGTTAACAGTCCAAATCTTATGCAGATTCTTGGGAAAACATGGTCTCTTGACATCAGTAACCCTGCTAAGCTTGTCTAGAGCATCATGATTATTTTTTCCCAGAGAGGTTACAAGCAAAGTCTCCCTGCATGTCTAAGCATGGTTAGAATTATCATTAATATCCTGTCACCTTTATCACCTGTCTTAGCTGTCTTACCTATCTGCCTGATCTGTAAGAGAAAGGCAAAACTAAGCCCATTTTGGATTGAATACTGTATCACATTTTTATCATTGCCAACATTCAAGCTGGAGACCAGTGTTGAGACTGCAATGAGATGCTCTCATTTCAGAGTTAAACTGGTTGAGGCTTGTGTTCCCATCTTTGTGTGCAAAGGGTCCTATGGGAAAGACTTGCGGAAGGAAAACAGAAAGAAAAACATGAAGGAAATAATTGGTTTCTGTGAACACCATCTCCCACGTCTACAGAGAGCAAGAACCCCTGAAGGGTTCTGACACTTTGAACTTTTAATGTTCAGTGCGGACCACTGTTTCCAAGGCAGGGCTGTCAGGCAGGGGAAGAAAGACTTTGTTTCTGTTCTAGTGTACTTAACCCTCCCTCCATTTTACAGAATGTTGATTTGAATGATGCAACAAATCATTATGAGCAATACATGAAAACAGTTGGGATGTGCCAGAGGGAAATAACAGAGGTGAAAAGGGCACAATGTGAACAGAATACTTTCCTTTGCGTTGCCTAATAACCGAGTGAGGAGAAGGTCCAGCTTGTTTTCTGACAGGAAGTGAGCCAGATTTTTGGTACTTTAGCTAAATAGATTGTTTCTTCCAAATACTTTTACTTCACTCAGTCTTTACAGAACACTGTTCTTTTAAAATATTTGGAATATTCTGAAGTTTCTTGTCAGTTTCAAGTTTGTGTTAAAAATAAGAAGGTATCTTCATTTTCCCCAGTTACCTTTTAGAAGAAAATATAGAAGTAAGCTAATTTCTTTCTCAGAGTCCTATGTTTAATTGATCAGAGTCAAAGTGCCTCACAGTATAAATAAAATTTGCTCAAGGTGTGCTAAAAATGTACTAGGTCAAGCCATTAAATGTTAACTAAACTGTACATTGTTAGATCTGATTGTGATTGAGGTACTCTTTCAGGCTACAAAATTCATGTCTTGAATAGTTTATACTGGCACAGGTAGCTAAAATTGTACCCTGGCATTCTTGTGCTACATAATGAAAATATATTTAAACATCTTACCTTCATTGTTTGGTTTGAGTGGTTTTGATTTTTTTCATTAGTTAACATGCTGCCAGGTTTATTTGCCTGCTAGCTGATTCTCTTGCAAATCTTGCTCTTCACTCTGTGTTTAACAGTCTCCCAAAATTGCTGGGGCAACTTTACTTGACCATGCAGAACTGTATTTTAGAGCAATTTTTTCCCCTTCAGTGATACAAATGTCCTGTGAGTTACTGATGATAATGAACCTGCCAAGCTTAGCTGTCATGCTAAAGTAGTCTCATCTGATACTGACAGTACAGCTTCCATGTTTTCACATGATTTTCTGTTATTTCTTATCTTTCAAATTATAAAGTGGTAAGGATAGAAGATTTTATAACAGTTTGCTTTTTTTACAGCACTGCCACTTGCATTTTATGAACTGCCACCTGATCTTACTTAAGATGCAAGAAATCTCTTTAAGATGTAATTCAGCAAAGACCAATGAACCTTAGATCAGTTCCCCCATATACTTGTATTTGCTGAGGGCTGCAGTTGTCACTTACCTAGGTATCATGGGTGAGCTGTGGCTCTTGTTCACACTGATAAAATAACTAGTGAGGTTATTTTGGACTTAGACAAGCAGAAATGAGAACTGAGTTTGATTGCAAATTCCAAATGGATGAGTGTGCTTTGAAATTAGCTTTGATGTCTTCAGCATCTTCCTGAAAATTTTACAGTGGTTTCTAAACTGAACACTTCCTCCAAGCCTCAGATCTGAGAGTTCTGTGAGAGGCACAGCAGTATCGTTCCCACAGGGACAAAAGGAGTCAGGGTGCACTGTTCTGTCAGCGTGTATGCCTTGATGTTAAGGTTACCTACATGATGCTTGGGCTTCACTTTCTTCCTCCACGACAAATCCAAAAAGAAATAAATAGAGCAGACGATAAAAGCCTGACACTTGCTACAACTACAACTTTCCTATCCAAGCTCGCCTAAGGCTGAGGTGGGGGGAAGTCTCAGCAAAGAGCAAGGTTTCAGCAAAGACTTTTTTTTTTTTTTCCCCTCCCAAGTGCTCTGCTCAGAGGGAGGGCTCCTGGCTGCACTCTTCTGTTTTCAGAGCAGTAGCATAATTACTGCAGGACTTCAAAGACAGGTTAAGGGAAGCCATTAAGGATGTTTTTCCCTCTCTGAACTGGAGAAGCTTAAGGTAGTTTGGCAGCAAAAAAGTTTCCCTTTACATGAAATAACTGTTTTCTGCAGGTGCAGCTTTAATTCACTGTTAACCTATTAAAATTTAATATATTTTTACCTGTTTTGCCTCAACTCTTTTAAGTAGAGTAAATCTGTAAGACTATTCTCTTCTGTAAACTAAATGAAACCAATGTACATTAGATGCACTCTGTGTTTTATGTCCCTAGAGGGGGGCTGTCCTCTTGTGCTTCATTCATATGTGTCTTTTTTGGCCTGTCCCCTTACAAATGTCCCTTGTGAAATAAGGATAACACCAACTATCCAAAACTCCAGTGCTATAAATGAACTTTTTCTACCTTGTTCAAAAGTCAGTGAATGTTTCTAAATATGGTAACAGTTATGGAAAGCTGCTCTGAATGATTATGACATTCCCATGTGTTTCAGGTGTCTGGAGTCTTCCTGAAGTGGTAAAAAGCCACAGACACGGGCAGTGGAAAGTAAATAAAATCTTGATGGTCACAAAGCAATAGAGTAGTACTATAGGGCTTTGGACAGGGCTTGCTATGTTCATATGTTGCATTGGACATGTCATTTGCAGCATTGAGGAGAAGAAGAAACCCTCCTTGGCTTGTTTTTGGGACAAATATGTAATATGCATATATTCTACTAATCATGTAGTTTTCTAATTTTTCTAGTTGTTCTACTGCTTGCTGGAATGATTACTGAACAGGTAGGAATACTCCAAAGTAGATCTCAAAAGTTTCAAAGGTAGATCTCATTACATAATTTAATTGGTAGATGATGTACCTCAGAGATGAAAGCCCCTCTACACTGAGCTTTCACACTGAGGTTTGGAGCAATCCCAGATGCTGACCCCACACAACTCTGAGCACAACACTGGCAGATCTTGCTCTGTTAGCCTGCTGAAACACAGTGTCCCAATCCTTTCTTCCAGCCGCCTTCTATGTACTTTTTAAGTAGCAAAGCACAAAATCCAAATAAAGTTTAACACAGGTACAGTTACACATTTATATCTGGTTTACAGGGAAGTAACAGATGAGGCCCAGTGTTGTTTCACTGAAGGCAGACTTTTTTCTATTTATACTTTTTTGGTAAGGAAGCTGAAATGATCAGTAAACAATGTTTTCCAGTTCACAGCCATGGAGGGAATGATTCATATAAACTTGGAGAGAGTATCATGTTGCAGAGGTAGATCACACTGGATATGTTTACATTGTAGCTGTCAGACCAAGTACACTGTAAGCTAAGTTATTGATGGTAAACTGTCCAAACTTTGCAGATGCTGTGAGATTACCAATACTTCAGATAGATGGTTTCACTATACTTCAGTATTTACACTGCAGAATACAAGGAGGGATGATTTGGAGGCAGAGCAAGTATTAACAAGTGGAGGCTGGGAGCAAGAAACTGTGGTATGGGTGCCAGGGTTTCTGAGTGGCAGAACAATGACCCACACCAGCTCAATGCAGGCCGTTTCCTGCCTTGTGTGTGAGCCACTGCAGAAGCTGAAGGAACGCGTCTGCACAGGCCCTGCTTTGCCTGTCCTTTGAAACCATGGTGACCTGAAGATCTGGGCCTTCAAAGCTACAGTCCCCTGGGGAGCTTACTTCTCGTCCAGAAAGCTTAGATGACAAAGGCCTGATGCTTTTGTTGGTTAATGTTTCTTACTGGATGCAAAAGCCTGCTTACAAATTCTTTCTTCAGGAATCAGTTATGATCGAGCGCTGTTGTGGGCCTGGGTGTGATTTCAAGCCTGCTTGCCATTGCTGAGTAACTGTGTCTGCACTGATTGCAGACTAAGGGTGTTTACAGTGCACAAATCTATATTTAGGCAAGCCCTGGTGGCAGCTTAACATAGGCTTAAAATAAACCTCTTCCACTGTGGAGTCTTCCTATGCCTTTCATCACTCTGCTAACTGAGTTTGATTTGGCAGTGCAAAATTAATATACATAGAGTTTATGGGCCACTTACAGAAATTTGGAGATAAGTTGTGAATGGTTTTAGCATGTGCTGTATCACCTACAGATCAATGAATAACTACAAAAAATGCAGTGTAGCTTGGAATCTGTTTCTCAGCCTGTGAAGACCCAAGACTAGGCTAAGGGCAGTACTGGAAATAAGGCTACATCTCAACTGGCAGAACTGCATTATATACAGGCAAAAAATTGGCATTGAAATGAGATTGAATTGAGATGAATTTAGGTTGCTGGCTGTTTCACATTGCTACTATTGGCCTCTCCATTTCATTGACACAAAATAAGTGCCTTTAAATATTTTACTGTAGTTAAATAAGTGAGAGAAAAGCTAACTCAGCTCTTTTAAATGAACTTAATACTCAAGCAAAATGAGAAGTATGTGCCTGTGCTCTTCAGTCTCAGGAATGCATGATGCTACTTCCTGCCCTGATGAATGTGTGCCATTAAATGTCAGCATTCTCTACTGGCAAGAAGTAGATAAATTGTCATCAGGGAGTAAGCAAACACCACTTCTGAGGAGCTGTCTCCAGTATTCATATTCTACCTGGTGACTGCTTCAACAAACAAAAAAACTTGCCTTTGGTATTCTGAAATTGTCCTCTTTTTGCTCTTCAGCTGAAGTCATCTACTTAGCTGATGTTTGCAAAGGCTATTTAACATAGTCTTAACAAAAATGAAAAGCTATCTGAGGCCAACTGAGGATTTCTAGAGCATCCAACTGACACACTATTGTACAATCTGAGTCCCACTGGAAAATCAGCAGGCATGTGATGTGGTTGGTAGCAGCCCTCCTCATGTCATGTGCTCAGCAGGCAGAAGCTGGAGATAGTTCTGCATAACAAATGAGTCATTATTTTCTTAAGACATTCTTTAATGCGTTTTCTCCCACCTTATGCTTTCTTCCACAGCTCTGATTACTGCACCCATCACTCAGGGGTTTGTAGCATGGGACTAGAGGGTACATTCCGGTATTTAATTCTGATTCACACTCCCTCTCAGCAATCTTTGGATCCAGCTGTTCTCTATTTTTTCTCCATCCTCTGCTGAAAGTAAAAATGTATGTACCCATTTTGCTTCATGTTCTTTCATAGAGTTTGGTGTGACAGCCTTTTGAAGCATGAAGCTAATACAACATAAAAATTGGAAAAGAGATCTGATATTCCTGATTAAAATCACAGAACTGCTGGAATAAGTCCAAAGGAGGATCACAAAGATGATCCTAGGGTTGGAATACTTCTGCTATGAGGATAGGCTGAGGGAGCTGGGGTTGTTCAGCCTAGAGATGGGAAGACTCTATGGGGACCTTAGAGCTGCATTCCAGTTCCTGAAGGGATCCTACAGGATGGCTGGAGAGGGACTTTTCATAAGGGTGTCTAGCGACAGGACAAGGATGAATGGTTTGAAGCTGAGGGAGAGTAGGTTTAGAGCGGAAGAAGTTCTTCAGTATAAGGGTAGTGGGACTCTGTAATAGGCTGTCCAGGGAAGCTGTGGATGCTTTTTCACTGAGAGTGTTCAAGGCCAGGTTTGATGAGGCCTTGAACAGCTGAGTCCAGTTGATAGGTGTCCCTGCCTGTGGTGGGGAAGTTGGAGTAGATAATCTCTAAAGTCATTTCCAATTTAATCCATTCTAGGATTCTATGAATATGCACCATCTTAGCTGGGTTTTAGCTGTACTGTGAGGGACACTTAAGATCAATGATATGTGGGAAGATGGAGTTAGCAATAGAAATAGCACTTGTGAATCTTGGTGAATTTATGGCAAACCTAGAGGTCATGAGAGACTGAAGCCATAGTTTGTAGTGCTTTATTGGCATTTTGGGGGAAATCTTGTGTTCTTTGCAGTTTAAGCAATCTTAGTCCCTTGCACACAAATCTTAGAGAAGCTATTATGACACTGCTTAATGGGATCAACACTCTTTCTGAAGGGTTAAAGTGTAACCACTGAATTATTGCCTTTGAAGGCTGCTCAAGACAAATTAGTGTCCTTTAGACCCTGTAAGTGCAGATATTTAATATATCTGCTTAAATTAAACTCTAGTCAAGCCACCTTGCTTTCCTTGCCTTTTATCCCCTTCAATCATTAATGAACATTTTCCCCAAGCAAGTTAACAAAACATCCAAGACAGTGCACTTTGGACATATTACCTTGGCCCTTTCATTCCAGAATCTCTCCTCCCACATGGATTGTGTAAAGACTGCAAGTGTACAAAAAAATGCTTCCCAATCTGGACCACAGGTTACAGGACAGTAGCTGGTCAAATATTTAAAATTGCTTTATGTTCTGAGGTTTTCTTCCTTTGCATATTATCTACCTTCTTTAAAAACAAACCTCAAACACTGGCATCTCCATCTCTCGAGATATTCAGAACTCGCTTGAATGCATTCCTGGGCAACCTGCTCTGCGTGAACCTGCTTTAGGAGGGTGGGGTGGACAATCTCCAGAGGTCCCTTCTAACCCCTAACCTTCTGTGTGATTCTCTGGTCTCCCAACTTTGACCAGGATGATAATTTGGTTTTGGGCAGTTCTGGGGTGTTTAGCATACCAGCTATGTTAACTGCTGGGAAGGACCTCTTCCAGGATGGCTGCATTACCCTCTAAATTTCTTTGTTGTACTCTCAGGAGCTGCTGCTGCATTGTCTGCAGAGTAGAGAATGTTTCCAGATCATCCGTATGCTGACAGAGCTGCTGGTGGCCTAGAACTAGATATCCTGAAGCCAAGGCTTACCAAAAATAAGGTAACTTTTCAACTAGGTGCTGCTCTTCTCCCTGGCCGTGCTATGCGAGTACCTTTATCCTTTGGAATCTTAAACGCCGCAGGCTGGGGGAGGGAGGAGTTATTGGCACTATTAAATGTTTTACTTCATTTTCTGTTTTAAAATGAGAATTTAAGAATTCTTCTGGTGTTGTATAGGGCAAGGGTGTGATTACAAAATGTGCAGGTCTGACACCATTATAATTCACTTGCCTTTGAAAGCCTTCTAAGAAGGGTTTCTGAAGTGAAAAAAGTAGAAGATTACTCAGTGATTTGAAATCTAAATCAGATGACAGTTTCAAAATTACTGTAAGCCAACTGAACAGAAACCTAGAGTTGGAGAGAGCTGCACTACTTGTAGTGAAACCAAGGACAAAGGAGACATGGAGGAGGGACTCTAGCCTTTTGTTTCTCTGGCTTGTTTGCACAAGACTCTCTCTGGCTAGCAAGGTTGCCCTCTCAGAATTACAGTATGCACATCACTGGCATGTTCATGTGAAAAATGGAGTTAATTAAAAGCGAAGGACTTGTCATCAGGAGGGCATGCAGAGAAGTTAAAGCAATTAGAATCAATATGTATTAATTTAAAATGCATTTTTATTCCCAGGTCCAAAGCTTCCTGTGATCTAAAGTCAGGACTGCTTCCTCTGTGTAACATTCCAATGTATTTTGGTCACAAGAACCTCATGCAGGGCTACAGGTTGGAGTCAGAGTGGCTGGAGAGCAGCCAGGCAGAAAGGGACCTGGGGGTATGGTTGACAACTGGCTGAACATGAGCCAGTAGTGTGCCCAGGTAGCCAAGAAGGCCAATGGCATCCTGGCCTGCATCAGAAATAGTGTGGCCAGCAGGAGCAGGGAAGTCATTCTGCCCCTGTACTCAGCTCTGGTTAGGCCACACCTTGAGTCCTGTGTCCAGTTCTGGGCCCCTCAATTTAAGAAGGACATTGAGACACTTGACCGTGTCCAGAGAAGGGCAACGAGGCTGGTGAGAGGCCTTGAGCACAAGCCCTGTGAAGAGAGGCTGAGGGAGCTGGAATTGTTTAGCCTGGAGAAGAGGGGGCTCAGGAGAGACCTCATTGCCGTCTACAACTACCTGAAGGGAGGTTGTAGCCAGGTGGGGGTTGGTCTCTTCTCCCAGGCAACCAGCACCAGAACAAGAGGACACAGTCTCAAGCTGGGGGAAGTTTAGGCTTGAGGTGAGGAGAAAGTTCTTCACAGAAAGAGTTGTTGGCCATTGGAATGTCCTACCCAGGGAGGTGGTGGAGTCACCATCCCTGGAGATGTTCAAGCAGGGATTGGACATGGCACTTGAAGCCATGGTTTAGTTAGTCATGAGGTGCTGGGTGACAGGTTGGACTTGATGATCTGAGGTATTTTCCAACCTTATTGATTCTATTCTAATTCTTATTCTATGCTATTGTATACTAATTCTAGGCTGTAACTGATGTAACTTAACTTTTCTGACTGTTCCTATCCAGATAAACCAAACTTCTTGTGTGCAGTTGTCTAATGACTACTGGCGAGGACAAACTTTCTCCTTGCTGTTTTTTGAGATGCTCATAAACCTGTTTTGCTAGAGTGAAATGTGCTTCAATTTAGCCCACAATGTTGGCTTTTAAGCTTATCTAGAACTCAAAAAGCAAAACAGTTCTATCAAGCCCTGTTGTGGAAACTAGAGCTCTGTATGCACTTGAAATGCAAAAGGTTTTACCATATGTATTAGTTTTGTATCCAAGTGTAGGAAACAGCACATCTTGAATGGTTATTTCAGAACTATTTATTTCCAGCCATCACTTGTGTGGCTATGGAAAGATTTCAGCTGTCCTTTAGTGGACAGTGAGATGGACTGAGAACTGGCTAAACAGAGCCCACAGGGTTGTGATCAATGGTACAGGGTCCAGTTGGAGATCCCAAGGGTCAGTGCTGGGTCCAGTCTTGTTCAACATCTTCATCAATGACCTAGATAAAGAGAGAGTGGACTCAGAAAATTTGCTGATGATACAAAACTGGGAGGAGTGGCTGACACTCTGTCAGGCTATGCTACCATTCAGTGAGACCTCAACAGACTGGACACCAGGGCAAAGATGAACTTAATGAAGTTCAGCAAGGGTGAATATAGAGTCCTGCACCAGTACAGGCTGGGGGTTGACCAGCTGGAGACTCCTGGTTGACAATAAGCTATCTATGGGACAGCAATGTGGCCTGGTGGCCAACAAGGTCAGTGGTATACTTGGGTGCATTAAGAGTGTTTCCTCACCCTCTACTCAGGCCTAGTTAGACCACATCTGGAATATTGTGTACAGTTCTGGGGTCCCCAGTTCAAGGGGGACAGGGAACTGCTGGAGTGAGTTTAACAGAGAGCAAAGAGGCTGATGAAAGGACTGGAGCATGTGTCTTACTAGGAAAGACTGAGAGACCTGGGGCTGTTTAGCCTTGAGAAGGCTGACAGGGGACTTTATCAATGTCTGCAAATACCTGAAGGGTGGCTGTCAGGAGGATGAAGCCAGTCTCTTTTTGGTGATACCCAGTGACAGGACAACGGGCAATAGACATAAACTCAATCACAGGAAATTCTATCTCAATATGAGAAAAAACTTTTACTGTGAAGGTGATGGAGCACTGGAACAAGCTGCCCAGAGAGGTTGTGGAGTCTCCTTCTCTAGGGATCTTCAAAACCCACCTGGATGTGTTCCTGTGTGGCCTGCCCTAAGTGGTTCTCCTTTGCAGGGTGGTTGGACTCCATGATCTCTGGAGGTCCTTTCCAACCTCTGTCATTCTGTGGTTCTGTCCCAAAATCTCTGCCTGTACCATGCTAGCCTTGCTTTTCCTAATATCTAAAGCAGTATCTCTTGATGGAGTTTAAGTCCACTTACCTCATTTCATTGTCTAATGTATGTGCAGAACAACTTGTGTGTCTCTGCAGTAAGTTCTGCGGTAAGTTCTTACAGGTCTTGAAGAATGTGACCATGTTTTCCCTCTGCCTTCTCTCTAGGTGAAATGCCACTTCTGTTCTTCTCCCTGGACCAGTTTCTAGAGTTCTGATAATTCCTGCTCTCTCTCTTGCCTTCCCCCCCCCCCAATAATATTGCTTTCTCTGTTTTAATTTCCCCTCCCTTTCACTTGGCTGTCATGGCATGACATTTTTTTACATGAAATATCCAGAATTGAACCAAAGGCCATCTGAGGCCTTCTCATGTCTTGGAAGTAAGTCTTGAGTAGGCATCTTTCTTCTGTCAGTCCTTAGAAGTAGCAAATATTGATATTTACCTGAACACTATGAGGTGTATCTAGGTGCTTTAAATGATTCTTGAAGTTCATGAATCTTTGTCAATACTGCACTGCAGAGTAAACCTGGACTGCAGGTCTGAAAGGGGAGTTATGCCATACCTGTAGGAACTGCACAGGCTCCAAACATGTGAGATTGCCTCAGAATTTCAGCTCCAGGAAGATTTCAGCTCTCAGAATGTCACAACTTTGGGAATGTTTGTATTTCCACCTGCAGGTGGTGTGGATACCTGAGCTGACCTAATATAGATAGCAGCAGGAGTGTCAGGTAGAGCCTGATACTGAGTCTTTAGTCGGCTTCTGCAACGGATTTTGCAGTCTTAAGGGTGAAAGTTGCAGGTGGCTTAACTGGCATGAGTTGTCAGCAACCTTGTCACATGTCTAACAGCGATGTACGTGCTATGCACTCTGATTTGGGCTAGGGTTCTCAGGAGTCAGCTTCAGAAGGCAGTGGCTACGCAGAGCCAGAAGTGACTTGTCTGTCGCAGGAGCTAGCGGGCTGGGATAGCAGTGCTCCACGTCTGCTGCCACCATCGCTGTTTGTAGTGCTGGATTGCGGCCTTTGGGCAACGATGCTGTCGGAGAGCCAGCGCCCATCCCCGTCCTGTAGGGGTTACGGTGCTTTGGTACCTCGGCGGGCTGAAAGCCGCTGCGGTGCGCCCCCGAGAGCTGCGGTCCGACGCCTGCTTTCAGACTGCAACGCGAGCGGACGAATAAAAGGCGTAGGGGATGGTGTCAGGAAGTTTTATCGTGCCTTGAAGCCAGGCCCTTAGCAAGGGCGGTGGGGCTGCAGCTGGGGACGAGCAGTGGCACCCGGCGGGCGGCACACAGCAGTGGCGCGGGGACCTGGGGGCGGCTCCTGCACCATGCAGCCGGTCGGCCTCAGGCCGGGCGCCTCTGCGCGGTGAGAGCGGGGCGGAGGAAGCACAGCAGGAAAAGGGCAGGGGTCCGCGATGGAGGTGAGGCCGAGAAAGGAGCAGCGGCCACACGCCTGCCGGGGGGGCCGGGGGGAGGGGAGGGCGCCTGGGCCGGCGGCAAGGGGCAGCTCCCTCCGCCCCGAGGCTGCGAGCAGAGGCGGTGGCGGCCCTCAGCGGCTCCTCCCACGGCCCGAGTTACAACCGGTTCGTGCCGGCACCGGCCACGGCTGAGCCCCGCCCCGCCGTACCGGGGATGCGGGGCTGCTCTGGCTGTTCGGGGGCGGCTTCTGCCCCCCGCCTGGCCGCCCCCGCCTGGCCGCCCCCGCCGCATGGGCCACCCACTCCTGCCGGCGTGGGGCGCAGGTAACGGGGACGGTGCCGCCTCGGGGGGCCGCAGGCTGCCTGCATGGGTGGGCTCAGGGTGAAGAGTGAGGGCCCGGACCAGACCAGCAGGAGCCATGGGGCGCCTGGTGCCCTCACGGGGGCTGCTCGGCAGGGCTGTCTCTCTGGCGGGAGGCCTCGCGGGGCTGTCCCGTCCCCGGGTGCGGTCGGGACAGGCCGGTCGCCTTGAGGGGGCTCTACTAGGGCCATGAGAAAAGGAGCTGGTCCAGGATCTGCTGGTCACTCCTGGGTGCCCACTGAGGCAGCTGCGTCCCTGGGAGTGCCTATTGACCTCTACTCCTCGGTGTGTGCTGTAAGCAGCCCTTGGTGCTCGCTGCGAGTACCTCTTGGTGTCCCTTGTGGCTGCCTGTGTAGGTATTGCACAGTGGGCAGCCAGTGGCGGCGTGGCATCAGCACCCGCAGTGGACTAGTGGCACCAGACACATGTCACAGCGTACATGCCCGGCGTGGGTACCCGTGGGCGTCTCTGAGGCCGTGGCTGCAGGGAGCAGGGCAGCATGGCATGACCCTGGCTTGCCGTGTGTGTGGCATTTGGGCTGGCGGGAGCGACCATCGGTCACCTCTCAGTGCATCGCTGCACGGATGAGCACATCTCGTCGAAGCGTGTCTGAAAGTGGAAGGCGCCAATGTGTAATACAGTCCTCCAGAGTGGGGATGTGGGCTGATCCCCGGGGGCGTGGGGAGAGGCCAGGCAAGCCAGGGGCTATAAAAGCCCTTTTATCTGCGTAAGTGACCTGGCCAAGGGGCACGAACTGGTTGTGCGAATGCCACAGGTTGTGATGCGTCAAGCAGTGCACACTGCGCTCTCATTTTGCAGAGGAGTTCTCTGGTAAATCAAGTCGTTTGGTGGTTTATAGCAGTGCCGGCTTACATCTGTCTGTGTGGATGCACGTTCGTGTCTGACAGGTAGTTATACTTGTTGGGGGGAGGTTTCCATCCCCTCTGAGACAGGCTCTGGAAACAGGTAGGACTGGTTCTGCTGAGCTGACAGCTTTATACAGAACTGGCTGGTTTATGTGCTGCTCTCGTTGATGCTTCTTTATGTTAACATTTTGAACAATGGAGAAACGTTATCATGGTGTTGGTAAGCTCTGTTCTGATATTTTGTTTTGTTTAAAACTCTACATTTTTCCCCCCGTCAGGCAGAAAAAAACCCAAATGTTTATGTTGATGAGCCTCTCACGTAACTTACAAAAGGAAAAGTAGATGAGCAGGAGGATGAGGTAGATCTGAATGCTGAAAACTGAAAAATGCAGAAATATATCCACTGGGTGTGAAAGAATTGAAAGAGAAATAGGTATTTAAACACAGGGAGCTACTTAGAATATCAGTTAAAGGCTGCTGCCATCAAAATACAGATGTATCATTTTCAGTTCATTTAATGTTTATGCTGTTGCATCAGTACATGTGCAGACAATGAGCACATTAAAAACAACTGTAATGCCTTACTGCCACTCTAATGCTGTAGGTGTTAATTGCAAGGAAGGGTAGCAGAAACTTCAGATGATAATTGCAAGAATGTTGCCTGAAATAGAAATATACATGAAATCAAATTAAACTTAAAAAGAAGGATGTTACCATTCTGACCGGTACCATCTTAATTTGTACGAATGCCTTGCAAAACTGGAACAGCCGAGCATTAATCACACAGGGATTCTGCTGACATTGGCTTTCTTTGCAGCCATGTGCTCCTCGCAGAAAGCAGTATACTGATCCAGACTCCAGTTGCACAAATAACAAACTGGAAACAATTGTATTGCTACTGTCTTTCTCAAGACTCCCTTTGCCACAGATTAATCCAAGTTTCTGTGCTGAGGGCTAACGTTTCAGTCATACTCATGTTCTTTTGACCAGTTCTTTCTTTTGTGCTCCTCTGTCATGTTTAAGCCAAGTTTTAAGATTTACAGAAAAAGAGCTCAATATTGTGATAAAGCTGCTTAGACAAAAGAAAACAGTTGCAGCCAAACACCTCTCTCTTTCCACATTTAGAATGGTGGTGTTCAATTCGTTCTCTAGGGTTTCTTTTTGTTGTTGTTGGTAAAGGCTTTCATCAAGCAGCTCTCTTCCTCTGATTCTTATTCGCAGTGAGTACAACTCACTGAAAAGCTTTTTCGGACCAAACTTCAAGTTACTGTTTAATTCTTTATGCTTCATTTCTCCATTTCAGTTTTTTTGATGTAACTAGGTTTCCTGGAGTCTGAAACAACATCCTTAGGCTTTGTGAACAGTAAGGGTTGTAAAATGGTTCCTACCTGAATCTTAAATCATGGTGGTTTGTTTCCAGGATCACACATCTTCCTGGCTGTTTCCAAGAGAAAACAAAAGTACTGTGCACTTTCTTCTGTGTGGCCTTCTGCTTCTTTATTTTTTGTGATCTCATGTGTCTGTGCAGTCTGTGTCCTCCTGCACAGGTGAAAAATACTGAGATCGCTTCTTGGTCCATGACAGATTTGGTGTCTGTGTAGGCAGTGTTGGGAGTAGCAAAGGTTCAGTTCCTCTTGTCCATGCTACTAAGCTTTTGCACTGTAACTTGTAATTTTCAGTGAAGTATTAAACAATGTACCAGTAAAAGGCACATTGATATCTGTGGTCCCAGCAGCAGCTGGATTGTCTGGGACATCTTTAACTGAGTATCATAGTTAGGGTCTCTGGAGAATAGGCCCCTCGCACAGGGCTCTCAGCTCACATTCTCTCTTCCGAAGAACTTTGTGCTTTCAGGGAAGTAAAAAAAATACTTATTTTTAGGTAATAGGTACACGGCAACAGGAAGTGAGGGAGCAACTTAAAAGAAAGGGAAGGAAAAGCCATGTCATGTTAGCTCTTAAACTGTGGGACATCGTAGATCTCTCTTCACTTTGAGGATGATATTGGTTTGGGGAGGGGAATGGTGGTTTTTACTTGACAGTTGGAAGACTGCATATGGCTTGAAGTGTTAAGAAAACAGAGATGGTTTTGCTGCCCAGAATTCTGTTGTTTAGCTACAAGATGCAGAAGAGATCTGTGGTGCAAAATAGAAGACGTGAGAATTTAGGAGGACAGCTGTTCCGCTGCCATAAGTTGGGAGCAATTGTCTAAAGTCAATGAAGCTGTGTGGACTTGCAGCAGATGTGGACCTGATCCAGAGGGATTTTTACTCTTTCCATTAGAAAACACTACATGACCTAAGACAGCAAAACCTTTTTCCTCTCCTGCCGTGACCTCCCTTCCTCCCCATCAAATGTTTAGAATAACAGAGCTGAACTCTGTTGTCTCTGTGCCAAATTTTAGCACATCAATATAGTGCAAATCAATATAGCAGCTACAGTGTGTTTGTTTTCTAAAGATTACTTTTATAACGAATCCGAGTTGTGATTATTCACTGTCTGTTTCCATTTGTTTTTTCTGAAAACATCCTTGTTTTGTCTCAGTGGAAGTCTCTTTTCTTGGAGCTGCTACTTATTTTCACCATTTTACTCCAGTCAGGGACAATACAAGTCAAGTGATGCTTGTTTAGTTCATGGAGGGATGCATTTGTCAGCTCTGTTGGTGACTGCATACAAATAGTTTAAATGTCTTGTGTAGAAATATGAGTATCGCCATTTATGTAAAGGTTATTTTGTAGACGTACCTATGAGCAGGTTTTTCATGCTTTGATAACTTACGATATTATTTCAGAAAAGACACTAAAAAGAAATCTAATGCAAAGGCAAATGTTTTTTTAGAGTTCTGTTTACTGTTGCAGCGGTATTTCAGCTGAAAACTTGCTTTGCTGCACTTTTTCTGCAGGTAGAATCACCGCGTGAAGTTGTATTTGTAGGAGCTGAAGGACCTTTTTGTCATCATCTGTAAGTATCTACCCTCAAGTAACATTTAAATATATATCTCATCTAGACTTGGCTTTTTTTGTGCCTCTATAGCAGATATTCCTCAAACTTTTAGACTGTAGCTTTTTTAATAAGTTTTCCATGCAGTTTCTTAAGAACTGCCCAAGCAAAGTATCCGAGGAGCTTTTTTACACTTGTTTACACAATTGCTTTCATACAGCAGTAATGTTTTTTGTCCATCTCCTCTGGGTTTTAAGTCAAAAAGGCAATGCAACACATTTCATAGAATCGTAGAATCAGTGAGGTTAGAAAAGACCTCAAAGATCATCAAGTCCAACCTGTCACCCAAGACATCATGACTACTAAACCATGGCTTCAAGTGCCACGTCCAAAAACTTTTTGAACACCTCCAGGGACGGTGGGTGACTCCACCACTTCCCTGGGCAGCACATTTATCTTTCTGCTTTGCTTCTTGGGAGACTCCCTGAGCAGAACTTTTACTGCAGTGGTCTTAATGCATAAGCTGAGTGTGAAGGTGGTCCTTGAGAGTATTCCACAAAGAAAACAGGGTAAGATCTTAACTGTTGCTGTCTTACAGGGTAAAGGAAATAAATTTGTTGAGAATTGCACATCTGGATAGCGACAGAGCCAGAAACACAACATGGGTTTTGTGGTCATTACTTCAGTAGATTATTCCCTGTAGAAGGAGGGCAAATTAGTTGCGCGCACAGGAACTTAGCAGTATCCTTGGGGTCATCCAAATGCCAGAGCAATTTATCTGGAAAACCTCTGAAGTCTTTGCTAGATTTTAGAAGCATCACGTTCACAAACTAATCTTGAGAATCTGTGAGGATGGTAAGTTATTTGAAGCTGTAGATGCAGAGGTGATCTTGCCATGCAAAGGAGTGAGGTGTTATTTGCGAAGTCCAAGAAGTGATTGCAAGTTCAGGGCAGGGCGATATGTGCAAACTGCACGGAAGGCAGATACCGTAACAAGTTACAGGAGATTTTTCTCTGTGTGTTTAATGATGTCCTGTCTTGGCACATAAGCCACACCTATACACAGGTTTAGAACTCACTTAAGTTAGGTACAAAGGGATTTTTTGATGCATCACCCCATCATTTCCAGAATGTCAGTCTTTCTCTTGGCCTGCTTACCCCAGTGTACAGTGTCTGGTAGTAAACACCTTGCTAAACTGCATTGAGATTGCAGCCGAGTACAAGATTTTAAAAATGGTTTTATTTTTTTATTTGGAGACTTTCTTTAAGTCCTAAACAGTTTATTTGGATTACGTTATGCTTGTAGCTTTTCTCATCCCTCAAGCCTATATGCCTCAAGTCAAGGTATCTGAGGTCTTAGCAGCAAGTGACCATAGAGTTCTCTTTGTTGAACTGTGGTATTGATGCCCGAGGTCTTCACAAAACTTATTTAACACCCAGAAAATGAACTGTTCCCCCTTCCTGTAATGCAGTGTTGGTGTCTATTCCATTCCATTCCATTCCATTCCATTCCATTCCATTCCATTCCATTCCATTCCATTCCATTCCATTCCATTCCATTCCATTCCATTCCATTCCATTCCATTCCATTCCATTCCATTTGTGATTTATTAATGCTTTTTGTATTGTTCCTGTGTTATACAGAAGAGACAGAAGTATCAAATGGTAGCTAATTGTATTGCCTGTATGCTGTGCTGTGGATACTTCTTGAAGGGTGATTGAAATAAGTTTCTGAATGTGTACTGCCTGCTCTGCAGTCCTAGGTTGGTCACATTTCTCATGCTGCTTTCTGTTTGTTTTTTGTTTGCACAGGTTCTGCCTGTTCATCTGCACTTATCTGACAAGATGGTATTTCGGAAACCACCAGATGGTGGCTGGGGCTGGGTGATTGTTATCGTTTCCTTCTTCACTCAATTCTTGTGTTACGGATCACCGCTGGCGGTGGGAGTCTTGTATTTAGAATGGCTGGATGCATTTGGAGAAGGGAAAGGCAAGACTGCTTGGGTTGGATCACTAGCAAATGGAATCGGATTGCTTGCCAGTAAGTGTAGAACTGTCTGTCTTAAACTGAAACATTACTTTCTAATAGATCCTTTATCTGTGTATGCTTTTGGAGTTCCATTAAAGACAGTTACAAATGATAGGATGAGGATGTGGCATTATTGTTGTAGGTCAAGATGGGTAAGATTATCTAGGCACAAGTACAGGCTGGATGCAGAATGGGTTGAAAGTAGCTCTGAAGAAAGGTTTGAGTCTGTTGATTGATGAGAAGCTCACGGTGAGCTGGCAGAGTGGTCATGCAGCCCAGAAAGCACATTGTGACCTAGGCTGCATCAAGAGGAGTGCGGCCAGGATGACAAGAGAGGTGATTCTGCCCCTTTGCTGTGGTGAGACCCCACCTTGAATACCACATCCAGTTCTGGTGTCCCCATCATAAGAAGGACACAGAGCTGTTGGAGGTCATTTGGAGAGTAACAGCAGGGTTTTAGGGAACTAAGACACCCCTTTGAAGTCCATAGGCACATTTTGTTGTTTTAATACCGGACATGGGCTAATATCACAAACTTCTGCTTTTCGAAGAGTCACCATAGAATGATTAACTTTTTGCTGTATCTGGAAAAAAATTGCCTGCCAGCAGAGCAATTGCTATGGGAAATAGCAGTTATTTAGCTTAAAGGACAAAGTGTAGATTTTGAGGGAATCTCTCCTTAAAAGAAAGGTTTTGTTCAAAACACTGCTTTGTGTGGTGCTGTAACTGGCCAGATACTGGTGCCACACTCGTGTTAGGATTTTATATCTCCAGATAGAACAGAAATGGGCAAAGGCAGGTGGATCGTTAACCAGAAGAGTGTATTCCGTCACAGGGCATAAGTGGGCAAAGGACTGGAGACTGCTTTGCCTCCATACTTTATTTTCCCATTTTAAGGGCATTAACTCCTATTATTAATGAATCTAGTTAGAAATAAACTTGAGCGAGGGAATGAACTCGGGAGAAAAGAGCGTAACCAAGATTATTGCTGAAGAAAAACTAGGCAGAAGGGAATTGCAACAGAACAGGTGAAGAAAAGCACTCTCCCTGGAAACCAGAAGTCTCTGGCTCACTGCTCCGCAAGAGCTTCAGCTCCTTTTCTTGTATGTCAGCACCACGCTGGTTTCCAGATTTCTTAGGGGCCTTCTGTCTTGCCACTGTGAACAGTTGTTAGTAGTGTGCTTTATAGAAAACAGAAACTTCTGTGACTGAATAATACAAATAAAAGCTGCTACTGTGATTGATTTTGGTGTGGAATGATTACATGGCTTGAACTTTTGACAGATTAGAAGGAACATTGTCTGCCAGTGTACTTTTCTTCTTTCAGTTTGAGATCTGGAACCTTCATAATCATTCCTATTTTTAATACCTTTAAAAAAGGCATAGTGAGGGTCTCTTAGTTGCTTTGATGTTATCTGAGCTAACTGAAAACAAATTATATATTCCCAGGCAGGGCATTGTGTTTTGTAGCCTGTGCTAAGTAGGCGATCAGGCTAAAATTGTAAAATAGCATATTTTCATGCGTGTGAAAAGCTACTGTCTGTGACTTAATAACTTAACAATCTCCCCAGACAAGCTGATTTCAGCAGCAGTATCGCATGTGTGCATGTTAGTAACAGGACAGATGTACCTCCAAGGTAGTCCCCTTGCTTTTTGCTGTTGCTAACATGACTCTTCCAGTATTCGTTGTTCTTTCCTTTCTCCTCCTTTGTTTTCCAGTCTCTTATCTAGTTATCCAAACACATTTTTTTCAAGTATTGGTGTGCTTAAAGCAACCCATGTTGCATGCAGAAATTACTCTAATTGTCATTTGATTTAGAACATAGAATCTTAGAGTTATAGAATGGGTTGGAAGATCATCTAGTCCAACACCTCTGCAGTCAGCAGGGACATCCTTGACTAGATCAGGCTGTTCAGAGTCTTGTCCAGCCTGACCTTGAATATCTCCAGGGATGAGGCCTCAACCATACCCCTGGGCAACCTGTTCCAGGGTTCCGCCATCCTCATGGGAAGGAACTTGTTCTTAACATCCAATCTAAATCTCTAATTTCAAACTGTTGCCCCTTGCCCTGTTACCCCAGGCCTGCATAGACAGTTCCTCTGCAGCCATTTTGTAGGTCCCCTTCAGGTACTGTATGGCCACTATTAGGTCTCCCCGCAGCCTTCTCTTCTCCAGGCTGAATAACCCCAACATGTTTGTTTAGAGCATCTTCCATCTCTTACAGTGTTTGTCAATACTTAATTATCTGTTTAGAAGTGTGAAATGGTACAATACAAGGTGCTTTGTTTTAGTTTTCAGCTGATGAATAAGGTTAGCTTTAAGTGGTGTATTTTGAGGAGCCCATTAATCATGTGGTGTGTCTAGAGACTGCAGCCAAATTATTTCTGTTTTTTCCTTAAGCTTGTACCTTGATGCAATCTTATAGCAATTGATACAAGAGACTTCTCCTTTAATTAAGACTCTTCTGAAGAACCCTCAAGACTGTTCTGTGACCTGTCTCTGCATAAGATCACCTCTTTGATGCTGTAGATGCCAGACTGGAAAAAGAATGGCAGTTGTGGTACATTTGCAGCTACATACAGGACATAAGCTAATGTCTGTTTTCTTAAGGCAGACTTTTCTCATTGATAGCACTAGAAATCACATTTGCTACCCTTTGTAACAGTGGAAAGTAGGACCAGCAACTTTGCTGTATTTGTACTGTAATTTCACTAAAAAGAAAATGCCCTTCTATGTATGCTAACTGGGACAGAAAAAGATTCTGTGTGTCTTCTCTGTTTCCCTCTGTACATGTACTCCTAAATGTTTTGGGTTTTTAAGTAGCTGATGCTGGTGAGTCCTTTCCCATTTGCTGTATTGGTGTCCTTTCTACAGTGTTTACTTCTGACTTGCCTGAGAGCTAAACTTAGACTTGAGACATAGAAACCCAGTACAGAGCCTTGTTTATTGCGATGAGCTTCCTAGCCACCTGGTGTTCGATTTCTGCCCTCTCGCTAGTGGCAGATGGTGTTGCTAAGGCCTAGGCTCAGCCCAGAGCTTGACAGTTCAGCTCATCAGCTGGAAGAGGGAATGAGGCAAGGACCTGTTGGATCTCTGCCTAACTTGAGTTAGAACTTTCTGTGATGTGACCTTAGAATGTATTGGAAGAAATGTGCCTAAAACAGTGAGAGAAAAGCATCAATGTTATTTTACAGGTCAGTGATGAGACCACTTCTACAGTATTAGGTATCATAATGCTGAGCAGCCTATACTAGATGCAGCACATGGCTCCACAGATGATGTAGGCCTTGTTGTATATGAAGAAATCATAGAATCCTAGAATGACCAAAGTTGGAAGGGACCTTAGAGGTCATCTGCTGCAGCCTCCCTGCCATGGGCAGAGACACTTCTCAACTAGATTCTGCTGCTCAAGGCCTCATCCAAACTAGCCTTGAACACCCCCAAGGGGAAGGCATCCACAGCCTCCCTAAGCAGCCTATTCCAGAGTCTTACCATCCTCATATTGAAGAGCTTCTTCCTAAGATCCAGTCTAAACCTACTCTCCTGTACCTTCAAACCATTCCCCCTTGTCCTATTGCTAGACACATTTATGAACAGTCTCGACCTTCCTGTAGGTTCCCTTCAGGTATTTGAAGGCAGCTCTAAGGTCTACTGAGAGCCTTCTCTAGGCTGAGCAACCCCAGCTCTGCTAGCCTATCCTCAGAGGTGTTCCAATGGAAAGAGCTTAGCATGTTTTCCTGACTAACACATGTCAGAGGAAGATATTTTTATTACATTGTAGAAGATCATGTGTTTCTTCTGCACCAAGTGTTCTTAATTTTACATCCTTTTGAAGCCTGAAATTAAATTTGATCCATGTTACACTTACTAAAACCAAAACAGACAAAAGACTTTGGCGCCTGTAGTTGGCACCACAGCTGTTTATAGTAAAAATTGACTTCACAGTATTTGGCATAGCAAGAGACAGCAGCAATGTCTCCCATTCCCTTTTACTAATGGAAAAAGTACAAAAGGGAAGATTCTGCCTTGAAAGACATATCTTGAATAATTAATTTGGTGTTGAATGTTTTAAAAGTTTAATTTTGTGTTTTCAAGCAATCACTTTACAGCTCTATTAAAAACCTTTGCTTGCAGCATCTACTCATTTTTGGACAAAAATTTCCTGCATAAATAACCTCCCCTCTGTGAACTATGGAAGCAATATATAGTTCATGAGAAGGGGAGAAAGTGTCCAAAGATTTCTCCAAAGAAACAATTAATTTAACGTTATCAGAGAAGAGCAGTCTTTTCAAGTTGGGAGTGGGTTGCTCTCCAGTGTAAAAAGGCTTTTTCTGATCTATATTGTTATCCAAAGTATAGACATTCAGAGAATATTATCTTTATTATGACTATCTTTTATCAATTAGCATGTTCTGTCCAGTCTATTTTATTGCAGTCCATGAGCATTCCTTCTGCTCTACAGTTTCAACAGGCTTGAACAGATACAGACAAGGTGGGTCAGATTAATTCAAGAGATAAGGAAAACAACTCAGTTGTCCAGTATTGTTTGTTTAGCAAAAGCTTTTGTGTGTGAAGTGAAGAAGAAAGATGCATGAGGGAAGAAAGGGAGTGTTAATTTGCAGTTTTTCTCTTCACGTGAGAAGATTGAGGAATCACAGAATGTTAGGAGTTGCAAGGTACCTCCAGAGATTATGGAGTCCAACCACCCTGCCAAAGCAGGATCACCTAGGGCAGGTCACACAGAAACACATTCAGACAGGTTTTGAAAGTTTCCAGAGAAGGAGGCTCCACAACCTCTCTGGTCAGCTTGTTCCAGTGCTCTGTCACCCTCACTATAATGAAGTGTCTTCTCATGTTGAGGTGGAACCTTCTTTGTTCTTGCTTGCACCCATTGTTCCTTTTCCTATCACTGGGCACCACCAAAAAGAAACTGGCACCTTCATCTTGACACCCACCCCTCAGACATTTATAGATGTTGATAAGATCCCCTCTCTCCCTTCTCTTCTCAAGGCTAAATAGCCCCAGGTCTCTCAGTCTTTCTTCACAGGAGAGTTGTTCAAGTCCTACAATCATCCTCATAGGTCTCTGTTGGACTTTCTCCAGCAAATCCCTGTCTCTTGAATTGGGGAGCACAAAACTGGACATAGTATTCCAGGTGTAGTCTCACCAGGGCAGAGTAGAGTGGGAGAAGAGCCTCCCTAGACCTGCTGGAGAAACTTTTCTTAATGCATCCCAGGATGCCATTGGCCCTCTTGGCAACAAGGGCACATTGCTGTCCCATGGACTACTTGCTGTCCACTAGGACTCCAAGGTCTTTCTCCGTAGAGCTGCTTTCCAGCAGGACGACTCCTAGCTTGTACTGGTACCTGCTCTTATTCTCCCCAGATGCAGGACTCTGCACTTGTCCTTATTGAACTTCATGAGGTTTGCCTGCATCCAGCTCTCCAGACTGTCCAGATCTCATTGGATGGCAGCACAGCTTGACCAGGTGTCCAACACCTCTCCCAGTTTCATATCATCAGCAAACTTGTTGAACGTGCACTCAGTCCCCCTCATCCAGGTCATTGATGAAGATATTTAATGAAACTGGACCCAGTACTGATCCCAAGGGAACACCTCTGGCCACTGGCTTCCAACTGGACTCTGTGCTGCTGTTCATGACTCTCTGAACTCTGTTGTTGAGCCAGTTACCAACCCACCTCACAGTCCAATCATCTAACCCACTTTTCTTGAGTTTGCCTAGAAAGATGTTTTGGGAGATGGTATCAAAAGCCTTGCTGAAGTCAAGATAGATGAGAAGAAGGAAGAAAGCATTGGCTTTTGATGTCTGTTGAACAAAACAACTTTTGTAGGTCAAAAGATCATGTTAATTCCAAAGCTTCTGTGTGAGCTGCATATGACTTGTTCTGACATCTCAGGAAGGACTCAATATCACCTCTGGGTCTTGCTAAGAGCAAAGGCTTTTATTCAAGAAAATGGCTATGAAAATATCAAAGTATAAATTATTCCTTCTAGGAATTATTTATCCTTGATCTCTCTGCATGAAGATCTACCATGAGAGCCCTTCGTCTTTCTCCTGCTTCGTTGCCTTTTGTCTAGGGATCTTCTTGTCTGCTCCTCTGCAGAACTTGATGATTGTCTTACTGTATCATGAGCAGTGGTTGTCCCTGTGCTAGGGCTCTTTTCCCAGGATTACTGTCATTCTTGGAGACTGGGCTGGTTGTCTTCTTTTGATAGAATCTGGTCTAGTTTTAAGATACATAATTTGGAAGTAAAAAAGCCCCAGGGAATTTATTTGTATAAGAGGCAAATATTTATCAATGTCTTCAAATATTATTATAACACCAGTGCTAACCCCTTAAAAGATATTTTCCATACTTACTATTGAAGGTTGCCACTGGGATTTTGCTTTTAAGCTGTTCATGTTATGGTGAGAAATACATTACAGTGGAAGGATTTGTTTGGAAACCCTTATGGTTCCTGAGGAACTCTATCCTCTGTGGTTGTATGTAGATTCCTACATTCTTCAGAATGTCCACAATGAGCAAAATCCACAGGGCAGGAGTTCACTGAACAAGTTTCAGTCCCACTCTGGGAAAGTTGGACTAGAATGAACTGCCTTCAACCCATTGTGCTTGAATTACTTGGAGAGAATAACATGTTTGTGTACAGTGAACTCCTGTGCAGATACCATGGTAATAACCAAAGGTACTGTGCCTGGTGGAAAAAAAGTGCCAGCTCTTTGGGAAGTAGAGAAAGAAAAGGAATGAGAGGAGGCAGGGAAAAGAACAAAGGTGCTGGCTGTCATGGAGGTTTTCCTGTGAGACTTTTGTTTTCTAGCTGCACAATCAGGGGAGTTTGAAAGTAGGCCCTGGTGTGACTGGGAGGATGGAGATGTTTTTCTTCTCATCCAGGAGACATACAAGTATTTTAATACTTAAGTGGTTCTCCTTCTTATGAACAGGACTATTGCTGAGCTGCCAAAACTCTTGCTGTGTGGGATGACACATTAATACTGATCTTACTGGAGCAGGTTCTCAGTTTTGGGCTGGTTGTTTTCCATGTGAGAGCAAAAAAGATCTCTTTGTACATTCTGTTCTCCTTTGGGATATATTTTTTTTATAAATGGGAGAATTTTCAAGAGCATCACCTTGGACCCTGTCAGAGATGCTTTTGATGGTGTTCCAGAGGAGAGTATCTTTGTCAGATTATGAAGACATGTTTTTCAGCTCTGTTACTCTCTTGTTCTGCCTTGGGGTCAGAAATTCCAGATTGATGTCTGGTACACTAGTAGTAATCAGTGCAGTCTGCCCAGTACCACCACCCCATGGTGGACCTTCTGAAAATAGCTGTGTTGAGAGAGCAGATGTAAGGGAAATACTGTTTGTTTTAGCAAGGTAGCGGGTCAGAAATAAAAAATAGAAAGTGTGCAAATTCCTCTGCCTAATTTAATTATGTTATCACTACCTCATGTTCTTTTAGTGTAGAATAATTTTTTATATAATACAGATTCAATCCATTGTTTATTTTTATATCCTGTGGTTTTAGGAAGCATACCAATCTTAATTTGCCAGCTCTAGTAATTAATTCTAAGAATCAGCAACAATCTAACACACTCAGCTTTTGTTCTCAACAAGTTACTCTGCCCAAGATCTTCTGGCCAGCTTTCATTCCCACAGTGTGCTGACTCTTGAGAATCAGCAAGCACTTGTGTCTTCCTTTTACATCATTTCCAAAATACAAATGAACCCTACTTCCCAGAAACTTTTTCTTGATTCTTCTTCAACTCTGCCTCTTTGCCTGGGTAAGCCTCAGTTCAGACTTTCTTCTCTTTACCTTTCCCAGGCAGATAGCTCTTAGGTAGGGGAAAAGTTCTGACCTGCTTTGCCTTTCAGGATCATTTCACCTCCTAACAAATCTGTGCTCCTGCCTGCCAGAACTGCTTGTCCTGTGGCCGGTAACCACACAAAAACCTTGCCTACATTCCCAGCTGCTAGCTCCTGTCTGCAAACCTTAGGCAAGCACTGTCCTCAGCTCCAAATGTTGTTCACCTCGTATCACTTTTCTGGGCTGACCTCCCATCTGCTGGCAATCTGAGTTATGTGTGTCAAGGGAGGACCAGCCTTAACAGATGGAAGACTGGAGTTACTGCTTTTGCAGATTGTGTTGACCATGGAGGATGTTTGTATTGCTGCAAATGAGATGCAAAGGTGGTGAGGGTTGGAGTTTCTTGTTGGTTTTTAAATCATGCAATACGTCTGTGTATCTTCTGATCTCAGAATTCCTGAGTTTAGGATCTTGGGGCTAATACCTAAGTTTATATATGATTCATTGGAACAACAGGATTTCAGATGAGATACTGTCTTTTGCAAGCCAAGTCCCTTGCTGGTTGCTTTTTTGTGCAGGGCCCAGAGCTTGCATGCAGCTTCAGATTAAAAGGTGTATTCTAGGTCACACAGCTGAAAATAAATACTATACCACTTCTGTGAGAGCAGAACTGGCCAAGCAGAGGTACAGTACAAATCTTGCCTACACTTCGTTCCTGTTTTGAAGTGCTAACCAACCAGGAAATATTGGGGGATAAAGGTAATGGTAGAATCATAGAATGGTATGGGGTTTAACTGTAGTTTAACAGTAGAAACCAAGATAGCTAGGGAAGAGTTATTTGGTAAAATACTGTGTAGCAGGTGTTTAATTCACTAGAAAATCAGGGAAGAGTAATGTTTGTCGTTATCTGTATATTTCCTCTCTCTATGCACCAGGGGGCATTCTTACCATGATTGTTTTTGTAACCAAATCTTTTAAAGAGTCCTCTGAAAATTAATGTTCTGAATTTTTATTTAATCAGTATATATTTAAATAAGAATATGTTGTAAGAAATATTTCCATTGACTGGTATTTCTTAGGAGTTCTTCCTGGTGCCGGTATTTACTAGGAATGTTTTTCCTGCTTTTCCTTTAGGTCCTGTCTGCAGTATATGTGTATCATCTTTTGGAGCAAGACCAGTAGCAATCTTCAGTGGCTTTATGGTGGCTGGGGGTCTCATGATGAGCAGTTTTGCACCTAACATATACTTTCTTTACATTTCATACGGGATTGTTGTTGGTAAGAAATACCTTCCCTTTGTACAGAGACTTAATATTTGTTGGTTTGAGTCTTGGGTTATGAATTTGAAATGGAAAACTGATTCACTGAGGCAGTGGTAGTCTGGCACTTGATATATCAAGGAACATTTTAGTTTGGGGCAAGAAGGGGTGTCACTCAAGCAAGCTGTTTCCATGTAGTGAAAGGTAAAAGCAATGCATCTGTTCCTCAGGCTTTGAAAACAGTTTGTCCTCTGCTGACACGATTGTTAGAGACAGAGAGGCTGAGGTTCTTCCTAAGGGGTAGAATCAAGTAGGTCTCTGCAGGTGTGAAGTGCCAGTTTTAAGGGAATAACATCTTTTCTGCAACTTTGTTATGTACTCATTCTAACCTGGTAAATTAGAGACCATTGGAGAGCGTAAAATGCTGTGCTAAAAGCATGAGAGTGCTGTTCTCCTTGCAGGTGGTGACCTGCCCCTCTGTGCTGCAGAGGGCTGTGGTGGGTGGTTTATCAAATTAACTGTGTCAGGAATCTGGGCACCTCACTGGCCAGCAGGGACCCAGCAGTGCTGACTTGGGCACAGTGCCATGAGGACGCAGTTATGTTGCTTTCTGGGGCCAGGTCCTGGACTGAAAGCCGTGTTAACTCCTTCTGTGTAGCATGGAGCTTGAGCTGGTGAACTCCTCAAACCCAGCCTGCTCCACACAGGTTCTGGAGCCAGGGATAGCCAGGGGAAAGGAAGTGAACAGCACAGGCAGGCCAAGGGTTTGGCTGGTGCTAAGTCAGGTGTTATCGGGGGAATAAAAAGAGGCATTCATTTCCCAGAGGATGTTGTGTACATTACTTCTGTCTTTTTTTTTCTCAAGGGCTTGGATGTGGCCTTTTGTATACGGCAACAGTTACCATCACTTGCCAGTATTTTGACAAACGCAGAGGCCTTGCCCTTGGTCTCATCTCAACAGGTAGGACTTTCATCATTCTCTCTAACTTTCCTAGCTTGATACAGCTGTCATTATCGTGGCAATAAACCCAAGAAATTATTTTTCACAGTTACTTCCTGAAGTACTTCTTAAGTGAAAACATCACTAGCAATGAAAAGATAAAATCAAGATTCATGTAAAATAGGAACTACACTTGCAGGTGTGTGGTACAGATTATCCATGAGATGAGAAAGGGACATTTGTAGATTCACAGAATGGTTTAGATTGGAAGGGACCTTAAAGATAATCTAGTTCTAACCCCCCTGCCATGGGCAGGGACACCTTCCACTAGACCAGGTTGTTAAGGCCTCATCTGACATGGCCTTTAACACCTTCAGGGAAGGGGCATTCATGACCACTCTGGGCTACCTGTTCCAGAAAGAAGACTTACGAGCTGCCTGAGCTGCATGGCATGGGTAATAAGAGGGAAAACTTTCCATAGAGCTCTCTTCTCCCTCTTTCTTAACACAAGATTAGAGGTGAGAAAGGAATTTAAGATGCAGGATATAAATGCAGAATCACAACTTCACATTAGCTGTACCTTTAAAGGAGTAGTTGAAGTTTGGGCTTACAGTTTTAATATTTTTTTCCTTCCCAATCTAAAAGAAGTCTAAATTCTGAAATCCTCCAAAAATTTAGCACAGCTTTGTGTCCATGCGTGGACAAGGCATCCTAGAAAAATAAACCTCTGATAGTACTTCGAAGGATGCTGAGTAGTCTCTCTCTTGCCTTCTCCCAGTGTCTTTAGGTTGTGTGGCATTGTCCTTTACATCAACAGGAGTTGCTGAATTACTGTACCAAGTAGGAATTGTTAAAGAAGGCTGTTTCTTGCCTTGCTTTCTGTGATGTATGGAGTCTCTCTGATCTGTTTCCTCAAGTTAGTGAGGAGAGGCCGCGTCAATACAGTCATTTTTGTGAGATACTAGTGCCAGATCCACACCAGTGGGATAAAGGGGAGCTTCTACAGAAATGTTCCTCGGAGCCATTTTCAGTGGCTTTTGTTGGGATTCCAGGTGGTTTGCCTTAAGGCCTGGTTTTATTGAGTCTTGGTTAATTTTAGAACCCAGGAAATAAAATAAGTCTGAATTTTATAATTTTTTTTTCTTGTGATCAGCACTGAAGTACATAAAGGGCTTATATATGACCTAGAGAGAGCCTTTAGCAAATAATTTTAATTTAAAGTTTGTCTTTACAATTAATTTAAAAAAACATTGTTCTGTATTTGTGAGTGGGACGTCTTGTGATTGCAGTAGATCGATGCTCACTTCAACCAAGACCTTTCTCTTTCAATTGGTGGGATTGCATAAACTGCTTGTGGTCATAGTAATTGCTTGCTTTTCAGTCTTTTCTTCTGACTAGCCCATTTTCCATATCTCACCCTGCAGAGCTTCAGAAATGCCTTTGGAATAAATTCACACCATGTGATGCCCCTTTCTTAAACATTAAGCAGTCAAGGGCTGTTTCTGGGTGAAACAGGAACAGCCTAAGGTCTGTTCCTTAGAACAGAAGGAGGAAGAACTGCCTTAGAAGGAGGAAGGTGGCAGCGAGGAGGACAGGGAAAAATGTTGTGTGAAATTATAACTGTGCTAACTCATGTGTATCCCTTCAGGTATCATTTTGGGTGTGTGCATGACAGTGATGTTTTTCATCAGCTGTAGTGCTAAGCCTACTTGTTTCTAAAGAATCTGCTGGTGTTAATCATCATAAATGGTGCAGATATTTTGAAAGGCTTTTTATTTTGTGGATACTCAGTACTGTAAGTTCAAGAGGGATGATAACTCAGCAGTTCATTAAAGTGGGGAGAGGGAGCACACGTGACTTACCGTTCCTGTGGCAGTATATTTGTAGCTGATGAAATGTAAAAGTTCGTTAATGTTACAGAATGTGTTCAATTCTTTAGTGTAAACATCTTATTTTACTTTTACAGGTTCAAGTGTTGGACTTTTTATATATGCAGCATTGCAAAGAGAACTTATTGAGCTATATGGACTGGATGGTTGTCTGCTAATAGTTGGGGCACTGTCTCTAAATATATTAGCATGTGGCAGCCTAATGAGACCATTGGAATCATCTGATTGCCCTCCACCAGAAAAATCATGTGTAGACAAAGTCCCAGATCAGTATTTGGTTTACCATGAAAAAGAAAAGACTGTAGAAGAAAATATAAGCATCCTTGAAAAGGGCTACCTTGATGAAAAATGTGCAAACAACATGCCTGATTGCAAGCAAGATACCATTTTAAATAAGAATGTATTAAGCTCAATAAATGTAAATGAGAAAGACACTTACAAAAAAAAAGTTGTAGAACAGACAAACTTCTGCAAGCAACTTGCCAAAAGGAAGTGGCAGCTCTATTTGAACTACTGGGAGGAAACTGCGGTTCTTTTTAAGAACAAAGTCTTTTCGGCTCTGTTTGTTGCTATCTTGCTCTTTGATATTGGTGGATTTCCTCCTTCTCTGCTCATGGAAGATGTAGCAAGAAGTGCAAACATTAATGAAGATGATTATCATATGCCTCTTATTTCCATTATAGGCATTATGACTGCTGTTGGCAAACTTACTTTAGGAATATTGGCGGATTTTAAGTGGGTGAACACTTTATACCTATATGTATCTACCTTACTAATGACAGGAATGGCCTTGTTTGCGATTCCATTTGCCAAAAGTTACGTGACGCTAGCCATGCTTTCCGCAGTTTTGGGGTTTCTGACTGGGAATTGGTCAATCTTTCCATATGTCACAACAAAGACTGTGGGAATCGAGAAACTGACTCACGCGTATGGGATACTGATGTTCTTTGCTGGACTTGGAAATAGCTTTGGACCACCAATTGTAGGTAAGATCAAGGTAGATGCTGCACAATCAACATGAACTTGTCAGGACCAGAATTAATTTGTGCACAGTTAGTTCTCGTTGTTCCTAATAACAATGGGAAAACAAGATCAAAATCTTCAACAGAAATTAAAGCCTGTTTCGCTTGAGCTGGCCAAGCTGAGTGTGTTCTCCTTTTGGCTTTGATGAAAGGCACGTTTCATGTCCTAACTGGTCAAACTGCTTTTGACCCTGGTGAGGCCGCACCTGCAATACTGTGTCCAGTTTTGTGCTCCCCAATTCAAGAGAGACAGGGATCTACTGGAGAGACTCCAACAGAGAGCTGTGAGGATAATTGCAGGATTTGAACACCTCTCCTCTGAGGAAAAGACTGAGAGACCTGGGGCTGTTGCTGAGAGAGGATCTTACCAATGTCTATAAAAGTCTGAGGGGTGGGTGTCAAGATGAAGGTGCCAGTTTCTTTTTTGGGGTGCCCAGTGACAGACAAGGACAATGGGTACAAGCTAGAATACAGGACGTGCCACCTCAACACAAGGAGACACTTCTTTAGGTTGATGGAGCATTGAAACAGGCTGCCCAGAGAGGTTGTGGAGTCTTCTTCTCTGGAGACTTTCAAAACCTGCCTGAATGTATTCCTGTGCAGGCTGCCCTAGGTGATCCTGCTTTGGCAGGGGAATTGGACTTCATGATCTCTGGAGGTCCCTTCCAACCCCTAACATTTGGTGATTTTAGGTTTGGGGGTTTTGGGCGGTTGCATGGTTATTTCATAGTGTTTAGCTTACAGTCCTGTGTTACACTGAGCTCCATACTGATGTGTTTCCTTCTTCTTTTCACCCTCAGGTTGGTTTTACGACTGGACGCAGGAGTATGACACTGCATTCTATTTTAGTGGCATTTGTGTCTTGCTGGGTGGATTTCTTCTGCTGTTGGCAGCATTACCCTGCTGGAATACTTGTGCCCATCAGAGCTCAAAGCTGCCTCCGAATGCTTACTCCTACAAAGTTGCATCTAAAGTTTAGGTGACAACTGGAAAACACTTTGTCCTTTTTTCTATTATATAGCAAAGTATTTCAGTAATTTTCCACTTATTTATGAAGCCCCCAAATCCTCTTCCACTAGAGAAATTCCATTGTTGCTTGTTGTTCAGTTCCTTTTTTCTTCATTTACTTGTTTTTTATTTTAAGAGCAGTCTTACTTTGCCTACTATTCACTGTATTTTCAGCCTTTGTCTACTGTAATTTCCTTTCACCCTCTAAAGGATATATTCTGTTGTATTATCAGCTGTACATTTTTTTAAGGGGGAGTGGTATGAAGGGATAGTAACTTTGAAGCAAAAATGAAGGCCTTTTCCTTACAGGAGAAGTCTGGCATTTCAGTCACCTTTTACAGGTCTCCCAGTTGCACAGACTCTACAAAACAAAAAATTGCCTTATTATTAGAATGTAATACTGTGGCAAGGTGCTTATAACATCATGTTTAGATCAACTTTGTCTTTTAAAAGTTTTTTCAGTTTACAATGAAGTGCCAGTTTTGGGGGAGGGAGAAGAGGGGGGACAAAACCAACCTTATAGAATCAACAAGGTTGGAAAAGACCTCAGAGATAATCAAGTCCAACCTATTACCCAATACCTAATGCCTCATGACTAACTAAACTATGGCTTCAAGTGCCATGTCCAATCCTCTTTTGAACACCTCCAGGGACAGTGACTCCCACCACCTCCCTGAGCAGCCCATTCCAATGTCCAATTACTCTCTGTGAAGAACTTTCTCCTTACCTCAAGCCTGAACTTCCCGTGGTGGAGCTTGAGACTGTGTCTTCTTGTTCTGGTGCTGGCTGCCTGGGAGAAGAGACCAACACCCACCTGTCTACAATGTCCTTTCAGGTAGTTGTGTAGAGAGCAATAATGTCTCCTCTGAGCCTCCTCTTCTCCAGGCTAAACAACCCCAACTCCCTCAGCCTCTCCTCATAGGGCTTGTGCTCAAGGCCTCTCACCAGCCTCGTTGCCCTTCTCTGGACACATTCAAGTATCTCATGTATCACAACTGAAGCAAACTTTAGGACAAAAGTACAGATTCTTGCTACCACTGCACCTAAGAGTTATGTTTATAAATATTGCACATTTTGTGAAATCTCTTTATAAAACTGTTGAACCAAGACCTTTTAAACCAAGGAATAAATACGATTGTTGAAACCATGAAAAGAAATGCTGACTTGGTTGTGCAAGTTCACAGTTTTTGATTGCAGTTGGAGACATGCTCACAGAAGTCCCACAGGTGAGTGTTTCTAAGTGAGTCACATGCAGTCTGGCAATACTGGGAGCATTTGCTACACAACTTCAGTTTGGTAGGTTGAATGTGCTGCAGATAGCTTAGTAGTAGAGCTTTCAACAAGACAGTGTTGCAGAGGCACCCACAAACCAGACAGTAACAGCCTTCTAAAAACTGTGGATTTATTGTAATTAATCTGCTCTTCTTTGGGCACAATAAAATTACAGATTTGGGTGGCAGCTGGGAATATCCTGCTCTACAACCAGTTAAACTGTCTAGGGAAAGATGAACCAAAATGTGCACACACACTCAGAGAAAGGAAATCTCCTTCCAGATACCCAGGGTACCCTCACAAACCACTCACCAAAGGGGGGTGATGAAGTCCTGTTCTAAGGGGAGAAGAACTAACTGCTCGGCTGTTGCTGTGTGGAGAGAACTCCACTCTCTCCTTAATAGGACTCCATTTATACCCTGTCTGAGTTTGGCTGTGGTCAACTTTCTAATTAGTTGGAGGGCCCAGTTCACCAAGTAACCAAAGGACTTCTAGGCCTGGAGGTGCCAGCTAATGGTGTGGGGATGTCAAGCTGACCTTTATCAGTTCCTAGCAAGCCTCTGCCCTTTGTGCAGAGTGTGTCAGAACCTTGTGTCTGGTGGGGGGTGGTCATACCTGCTACAGGCAGACCTGGTGAAAAAAGGAAAAATCTGACAGTAATGTCATCTTTGCTCCCTCCTATTTGGAATGCTCATAGCAAGGAGAAAAGATAGTAACAGAACAAGAGGAAGCATGGATGAGGGATAACAGAAGAGGTACAAGAGAAGCTGAGGTAGAAAGAATTGCAACACTTGGAACACTGAACAGGCCAGTGAAGAACCCCTGAAACCCACTGCATGAGTACTGACTACCTGCATGCTATCTCTGTGTGTGTTGGCTTTTTGCTTTTTTTCAGCCAATGGCCTCAGGCCAATGTGACTGAGGGAAACACTGTGTGAGGTTGAAGTCCTTCCTGACCCAGGCAGGTGCAACAGCATCGGCAGGATGACTTGCGCTACTGTGTGTGCCCTCTGCAATAGCTTTTGCTTTTGTAGCTGCTGCTGCATCTGGTTGCTCTTGCATAGTAGTCATAGCAATCTCTCCACCATGTGCTGTGCACTTTGGCTTCTTGCTGTAGGATTAAAGTTTAGTGGACTATGTTGAGAAGTCATGGGTGAAGTACAAGGTCTAAGTCCTGAGTTATATCCTGTATGGCTGCCTGCAAATGCTCAAGTAATTCTCATCAGTTCTATGTCCCACAAATGTCTACTGTAATTCTGGCTCATAAATAATGCTGAAAATAAAAACCAAGCATGTAATGAGCAACCTATGTTGTCTAAGTGCAGTGGACATAGTTACTGCATTTGCACACCTCATTAAGCAAGAGCAATATAAACTCTTAAGTGGGGCAAAAGTGCAAGGTAGGAAAATCTAGCTTGGCTTTGGGCACTCTCTCATGACTTTGGGATTCTCTTACGCTTTTTTGTATTAAAAACCTGACAAAAATTAAGATGCAGTTAGTTTGTTTATTTTTTTTAACTTCATTTGTCAGCAGGATGAACAACTGTGTGTTTGGTTTTATTTTTTCCTGGATTGTATTTTCAATGCCTGTGATAAAAATGTTGAATATTCTGTATCAGCATAAATGCAATTCCAGTTCCAGTTTGGTGTCCTGGGTATCTGATGCGGATTTGCACCTGGTTTATGTACTGTGTGACAGCTGTAGTTAATTTTCAGCACATGTATATAGAAGTAGTAGTATGTTCTACACATCTTAAAGAAGCTGCAGTGAAATACTGGATATAATCAGGGTATGTGCCTTCACATTAATATCTTTTAAAGTCTCTCACTCCGGGCTGACAATACATCGTGCGTACTTTCAATATGAAACTGATGTTAAAATAGTTGTAATTCTGTTTAATTCCAATTCATTTTTTTCAGTGTTAATGATTGGGCAATATGTAGCACACTTTTGCAATGGAAATGGAGTCTACAAGTAGGCAGCTTGATATGTTTGGGAATATGACTAGTGACCTGTGATAGTTTGATGACATCACTCTATGGATCATTGAGGAAAGAGCCCTGGCTATTGAAAAAACTTATGCTAGAGAGTTGAGCACTATGACTGTACTAATCTTGACTTTAACTTATAGACAAGAGCTTTTTACTTCTCTAGTTTTGCAGGGTTCATGTCCAAGAAGAGATTTCCAGAGATGCTGCAGCCAGAGCATTATCTGAGAGCCCTTTCTCCATTGAGGCCCTGGAGCGTGTCTGGATAAGAGCAATGAGGCTGGTGAAGGGTTTGGAGGGCATGGCATAGGAGAAGTGGCTGAGGGAGCTGGGGTTGTTTAGCCTGGAGAAGAGAAGGCTAAGGGGAGATCTGCCCTCTACAACTACCTGAAAGGAGGTTGGGGTGGGGCTGGTGTTGATCTCTTCTCCCAAGTAACTAGAAATAGGATGCGAGGAAATGGGTTTATGTTGTGCCAGGGGAGGTTTAGATTGGACATTAGAAAAAACTTCTTTACTGAGAGAATGGTGAGGCACTGGAACAGGCTGCCTAGGGAGGTGATGGAGTCACCATCCTTGGAGATGTTCAAGAAGCTGTAGATGTGGCACTTCAGGATATGGTTTAGTGGTCATGGCACCTGGGTTACAATTGGGCTTGATGATCTGAAAGGTCTTTTCCAACCTTAGCGATTCTATAATTCTATGATTCTGTATGGCATCAAGTTGGCCCGTAAGTTCAAATGTTGTTTTGGGAGGTGGCAGGAGAGGGACAACATGATTGTGCCTCATTTGCTTGCAAAGTAGGTTTCAGCACTGATGGAGGGGTAGAAGTAGGTAGGTACACAGTTTTTCCATGTAGGATTAAATTCTGCATACTCTTTGAGTTTTACTGTTCTTGACAAACAGATCTGGCACAGAAAGAATGAGATGCTTCAATGATTAGTCTTTGTTGCAGAAGAAAATTTTTACTTTTTATTCCATAAATGAATTGGTTACTGTGGAGTCAGTCACGAACAGGACATTTATCTCCTTATGTGCAGATCTTAGGAAAATTTATTGTAGTTACCAAAATACAAGATAAATTCAACTGCTAATTTTGATTAGATTTAAGTTCTTTTTTGGTGTCTTGCTCAACTTTATGATTCTCTGCAAAAATAGATTGCATTCCTTTCGTAGCTGTTAATTTGGCTACCTCATGCTGATACTGGATTCCTGCATCACATACTGACACTGAGCAATGTGCTGAGTAAGGGCTACAGATCATGTGCTATAAAAATTGAGATGTTTGCATAGCATTAAACTGACACAGGTATTTTTTTATTGGAAAGATATTTCATTTAAAGGCAGTTCCTACACAGACATGGTGAAGATGTTGGGCTGAGCATGATACTGGTTGCTTAAAAATTGCAAAATAACAAATGATGCAGAAATTGGACAGATATGTTGAAGTAGCAAAAGCTGCTTTCTTCTATGAAACAGAATTCCTCAAGGACTTGTTTCAGAGATGTTTTGCTGTAGACTCAGTTATGCTGAAGAGCCAAGTTAGACCTGTCAGTGTTGCTGGAAGAAATAGTATTTAATGGTGTGTCAGTATATTTGCTGTTTACTAAAAGCCATTTTGCTTTTTTACCTTTTTTTCAAGAGATACTTGTGCTTTTAAATGATGGCTTTTGAACACTCAAAACGGCAATTGGAAGATGATGGACGCATGTTCATCTTGTACCATGCTATATCATGTAACATTCTACTGCAAGGGACCTATAAATACGATTTAGTTTAACCCTGCTATGATGACATAGTGATTTCAAGTTTCTCTGGACAGATGGTCTGTTTCTGGTTGTTGCTTTCACGGCTCTGTGGGGACGTACTTGACTCTTTTCTTTCATGTCCTTGTAGAATCATTCAGTTTGGAAAAGACCCTTGAAATTGTCAGGTCCAACCATAACCCTACTCTACCAAGTTTACCACTAAGCCATATTGCTAAGTGCCACATCTAAACAACCTGTAAACACATCCAGGGATGGTGATTCCACCACCTTCCTGGGCAGCCTGTTCCAATCCCTGACTATTCTTTCAATAAGAAAATGTTTCCTAATGTCTAGCCTAAACCTTCCCTGGTGCAGTCCCAGTTGCCTCAGCTGCTCTTCATCAGACTCATTCTCCAGGCCCTTCACCAGCTCCATTGCTCTTTGCACCTGCTCCAGTGCCTTAGTGTCTTTCTTGTACTGAGGTGCCCAAAACTGACAACAGTACCCAAGCTGTGGCCTCAGCAGTGCCAAGTACAGGGGGACAACCACTTCCCTATTCCTGCAGGTCACACTATTGCTGATACAGGCCAGGATGCTGTTGGCTTTTTTTTTGCCATCTGGGCACATTGCTGACTCATGTTCAGCCACTTGTCAATTAGAATCTCCGAGTCCCTTTCTATAAGACCTCACATTTTCTGCAACACCTTCTTACATTATTTTTCTGTGGTGTATCCACACTTTTTTGGCAACAATATTGTTGGTCAGCTTTAGCTATCTTTGATGTGTGAAGTATTTGCTTGCTTGTATTTTTCTCATTAGTATTAAATAATCACAGTCCAAATTGACTTTATTAGCCCTAAAGTAATTTCATATTGCCAGAACCTAAAGGCCAAGATGTCTGAAATGAGAAAGTTGCTGAAATTCTTGGCCAGAGCTAAAGAAAGAGGAAAACATGACTGGTATGAATGCAGATCTCTCCACTTCTCTGCCTGCAGATGCTCAAGATTTTATTTAATGAAGAACAGGAGTCTTGTGCCTGTGTGGTAAGAGTAAAGGCAGGACAAATGAATTGGCTTTGGGGTCTCACTGCTGTGTTTTTTTCTCTCTGAATTGCCTGTGTCAAGAGCAGCATTTGTGCTGTGCACTGTGGTTTTGGGAGTTACTTTAAGGTGAGAGGTAGGAGAATTAAATGCCTGGAGCACAAGATTTAGCACTCAGGTACCTCTAGTTTCCTCACTTAGTGAACCACAAGAGCAGCACACAATGTTCAGTCACTGAACACAAACCCAGGGACTCTTCAAGAGAGTGTTGCTGTAGCAGTTGATGCTGAGCCCCAGTGCTGCTGCAGAGGAATTAGGCACAGTGAGTTTTGCAGGCCATAGCTTAAAGTTGTGAAAGTGCTCACTTAAAGCATCCAACAGTCATCTGTGTGGCTGCTGTGTTGCACACCTGCTCAGGGAACCCCTGGAAATGTTTTTTGGTTGGTTGTTTTTTTTCGGTTTTGTCTTTTTACTTTTTAACTGAAATCACCCCTTTCTTTTTACAGTGCAGGTTCATATGTATCTGCTAGCACAACACACCATAGTGCACTGCAGCACACAGGTGGGATGGAGCTTGAGGCAATGTCTTTGTGTAAGCTGTCCTTGCAGTCTTGGCCCTCTGCAGTGAGAGTGAGTGCAATGAATGGTCCAGTTACACTGTCCCTGTCGTATGAAGGAAACAGAGGTGTTTAATTGAGTCCAGAGGAAGGCTGCAAAGATAATCCAAGGGCTGGAATGTGTGTTATGAGGATAGGCTGAGTGAGCTGGGGTTGTTCAACCTAGAGAAGAGGGGAGAATCCAGAGGGACCTTAGAGGTGTCTTCAAATACCTAAAGGGAGCCTACAGGAAGGCTGGAGAGGGACTTTTCATAGGGGGGGTGGTTTGAAGTTGTGGGAGAGTAGATTTATACTGGATCTTAGGAAGAAATTCTTTAGCATGAAGGTGGTGGGGCTCGAATAGTTTGCCCAGCAAGGCTATGGACACCTCCTCCCTGGGGGTGTTCAAGGCCAGGGCTGGATAAGGCCTTGAGCAGCTGAGTCTAACTGAGAGGTGCCCCTGTCCATGCTGGAGATATTGGAGTAAATGATCTGTAAGGTCCCTTCCAAACTAAGCCATTCTGTGATTCCAGCAAACATTCCCAGCTGCCTTTGGCTCCAGTCTTAATTTTACTTGGTCATAGTTAAACTTGCAAAAACATTTTCTTGATATTAGTTGAGTTTTTCCCCCCCATATCTCTTGTTGCAGGCTGAAAATAATCTGGCTAAACTCTCCTCATTTCCTGGTGTCACAGCTCATGTTGAAAAGAAAACATGTTCTCTGTGATTAACAGCAATGTCTGGTGGGTGTTGCTGAGTAACAAGTTGCATACCTACCCCCCATGTCTTGTAGAAGGCCCCTTCTCTGACCAAGTCTTCATTTACAAAGCATGTCTGAAGCATTTTTCTGATGATTATAACTTCAAAATTTGATCTGACATACCTATTAAGTTACATTAAGTCACACTGTCTTCTGCTGGAATCAAATTACTTTGCTGTTTAATTAAAATGTCCCTGGGTTGGAGTGGCTGTCTCCCTCATTTGCATTACTTCTGGGACCATCTGCAAAACAGGATAACTGAAATTATCTGGCACGTCTTGATTTACAACAAATCCTGTATCTTTGTTTATGTAAGAATTCATAAAAATACTTCAATGAATTAATATTTGCTTCAAATAAAACAGGGTTATGTGGAGGTACTGTGAGAGAGTAAGGGTCAATGAAATTACAAAACTGGAATTGACATCTGGTATTATCCCAGGTATCAATTATATGTAACAAATAAGCAGTGACTGTTTGGGTGTGTGGATGACTGTTTTGGCTACCAGAAAGATTCCTGGGAGAGAGAGGTATGAGGGAATTCCCACTTAGCACAACATTTACCTCGGGCTTCAGAAATAGGAGATGAATTTGCATGTGACAGAATGTCATGTATTGAGTTGAACCTGCTGCTGTTATTCATATCACGCTGCAGTCATACCAGCTTCAAAAATGAAGTGCTGACTGGATCAAAGTGTTATGGGGCTTAAAGTTCAGACTGAAACATGTGAGGCTTCCTGTTCCAGTTGCTGCTTCTGGGTTCTTTGGGTGTTTGTCTTTTCCACTGGGGAGACAAGGAGGGATGGAGGAGTAGTTTTCTGGCTTGGGCTTTTGGCTTGCTTGCTGCTGCTTGCTGCTGCTTTGTGCCATGCTGCTCCTGCAAATAGGCTGAGAGCCTTTTTGTACCATGTTTATCTGATTTTGGATCAGTAAACTCTATTTTTTGGTCACTTTTTTTGGTCTCAGTACCAAGTTTTTTTATGTTGTTACTTTTCCCTCACTTCTGTGTTGGTAAAACAGCCAGGTTAACCCACTGGTTCAGTTTGACCCATTCTGTTCTGATTCAAACCATTTCACAGATAGAATTACTGAAAACAAGGTTTCAGCATTTTGCCTGGAACTGGATTGCTTGGTGGAGCTGCTGCTGCCATCTCAGGTTCTCTGGAGGGAAGATCTTCCTTTTGAGGGTCTTGTGGCTTTTTTGAGTTTTCTCTGATTTTTCTCATGAAGGCTACAGAAGGCAGAGTTAATTGAACATAACAGAGAGGAGCAGCTCATTTGAAACAATGTTGAATCAGTAAGGACCAAAGGTATTGAAATTCTAGGCCACTAAAAACCTGCCTCTGGCCGCCTTTTATGTGGCTTAGGGCAGAGCCACTGTCCAAGAGGATTCCAAAGATGCCATTTCCCATATTCCTCCTTTTTCTTGTTTTTATTCCTGTCTCAAGTACTGTGTAACCTAGGGGCAGGAGGCAAGGATTAATCATATTTTCCTTCTTTATAGCTCTTCAAAGATTTATGCAGAGATAATATTGTGTTAAAATTGTATTGTTTATACAAAATGGCAGTGTGTGGTGCCAGAGATAATTGCTTCAGCTACAGGTTTATAGGTTGTCTAGTGCTGAAGCTGGAAGCTAAGCTTCCCATCAGCTGTGGGAAGCTATCAGAAACCAGTGACCAACTTGTGGATGGAGCCTCGTGGGAGATCTGCCTTCCTGGGAGGATGATTTGGTCTGCAGAAACTAGCCTGGTACTTGTAGCTTTTGCTTAAACTGGTCCAACAATTCAAATTTGCCATGAAAATGAGCAATAGGGAACAAACTATAATTACAAAAAATTTATGTTTCTTTGTGTTTTGCTTTTCAGCTTCCTGTTCGTTGGAGAAATAAACCTGAGTTGAGCCAAACACAGAAAATTCTCCTTAGTTGTTATTTCCTTTTTACATATAAATGTCTGTTCAGTAATTGCCAGTCAATCAACTGAGTCATGTTGCTTAACTATTGCTCTAGTGCCTTAGCAGAAAATCCAGGTGCCCTTAACACATGAAAATACCTGCAGCAGAGGCCAAAGATGTTTTGAGTCAGTCTGCACTCCAGTGCAATTTCAGTACTAGCAATACTAAGTTCTAATGGTGTAACTTGCTTGGAAGGGGAGAAGATGCTGTTCAAGGGATGTGAACAAGTGATTTTTTCTGATATTTCTCCTTCAGACTGAAGAAAGTGAGATTAAACAACTTCCAGGAAATGCAAAGGAAATCTGCATGGAAAGAAGAATTAATTCCTCTAACAAATACAAGTTTCCCATTCTTTTTTTTTTCTTTTCTTCAAACTACACCAAGAAACAGATTGAATATTTGCCTTTCTGGTGGAGGTGATAAGCCTGGGGAGGGAAGATAGTTCTTCTTCCTATGATATCTTTCTTGGTGTGTAAGCAATTTTTGGTACAGTCAGCTACACTCTGTACACTGGCATAGGAACTCAAATAAAAACAGTGGTCAGACTGTCTTATTTGCAGAACAGCTATTATGCCCATACTTAGTGTTCCCAGTCAGCCCTTCCTGGGTGCAATTACACCTCCAGCTACCTTGGATGTGTTTCTTCCTCTCAAACTTGCCCTGTGTGCCAAAGCGTGGGATTTGCTTTCACTCAGTGCCCTGAATAGAGTTCAGTTATCAGCCTTATTCATGTGTGGTCTGAACATCACAATATAGACCAAAATGGGTTTTAAATAATTTGTGATGTCTGAAAAGGAGCTTTTCTTGCTTCGTTGCAAGAATTTTCAGCCCACAAGTATTTTTGCTGATGATGTTCTCTTTAGCAGTAACTGCAAGATAGTGTCTTCAGATAAAGAAGCAATGCTGCATTTTGAATGCTGACTTGTTTTCCCTGGAACAACATCAAGAAAATTAAGAGTGTTTAGGTGCAAGATGGAGATTAGAGGAAGAAAATGAAATTCAAAACAGGAAGCTAAGAAAGTCAGGCTCCAATTCAACCTTCATGACATTTCATTCCAATTAAGTGTATTGGCAGTTGCTGATCTCTCACTTGCTAGTCACTTTCAGTTCTGCAAAACTGCCAAGGAAGCTGCAGATTTCTGCACCCTCTTCCAAAGCCTTCAAAAGAAAAATTATGATCAGGAGATTAACAGAATGGGGGGGTGGGGGTGGGGGGAAGAAAGGCAAGGAAACAGTCTGAACATGTGCTTCTCACTGTGCTGCTGGGCAGTTTCCACATGCCTGTAATTCAGCTGCCTGGAAATAGGCTCTGCTGAGCCACCACAGGACACCAACACTTCCCTTGCCAGAGATGGGTGCAGATAGAGGGAAGCAACTCCAGGCTTGCCAGGTGGGTTAATGCAGTGCTGCGTCTCCAGTAACAGCCTTGCCGTGACTCAGGAGGTAATTGCTCAAGCATAGCACCACGCTCGTGTGCCTGGCTAATAGAGAAGGGGGCAGTTCCCTTGGTCTGCCTGGCACTGACCATGAAGGCACACCCATCTTTGCCCTAGGGTATCCACATCCCGAGGATACTACCCTATCAGCTGAGAGCAGAAATAGAACAAAGTTAAAGGGGACACTGCAGGCAGCTGACAGGAGTTTGGCCAGCAGAGAGGATTGTGGCCTGTGCACTCTCTCCATAAGCAGTGCATGAAAAGCAATGCATGTAGCAGCAGGGGAGAGCTGCTGGCTTATCATGACAACAACAACTCTGATAATTTAGCTTGGTGAGTAGACATAGTTGGCAGTCAAAATACTGTGATGAGGGCTATGTGGCAACTATCCTATAAGTCTACTTTTTTAGCAGCTAAGATGTATGGAAAAATATATATACTGATACAGTAGCAATTAAATTTTTTTCCTGCCTTGTTTCTTGACAGTGATTGCTTAATACTAGATGCATATTTTTTTCTACATTTGAATTTCTGACTTGTATGCAGCTCATATTTCCATTTTTTTCCTTCCATTTGAAATGATCTATTTTTTTCTACCAGCACCATATACTTTTAAGTGTGCAACTTTGCAGAACTTACACACTATTTGCATATTTCATTTTAAACTGAAAATTGAGTATCTAGGGTGGCAATGAGAACCTGCTTCAAAAGCCAGTAGCACAGGTTCATCTGATAGAATCTGTCCCTGATTGTTTCTCATGGTAATTCAGAGATGCCTTTATGGACTTAAAGGTTGCACAAAAGGGTTGTCAAGACAGGGATGATGCAACTGATGCATCACGGTGCATTTAGCAAACGATTGTGCTGTTCACAAAAGATTACATAGAGAAAAGACAAAAATACATTCCTGAACAGGACAGTTTGGAGCATTTCAAGCTAAAGAGTAGACAATATAATTTTTCTGGTTTCTTTCTGTGCAGACAAATCACTAGGGTTTTTTTTTGGGGGTGTGTGTTTCCAGTCCTACTTGCTGAGGTTTTCAGCTCTGAAGTCTAAGAAGCTAGCAAACACTCAGTGTAGATTTGTGAGCTTGCTGTGGTGTTTTATCTTGTTAGAAAGTTGTGCAAATTTCAAAGCCAGAGCAACAGCATTCCTGCTTACATCCCTGACTTGTCTCTGAGCTCTCCTCTCAAAACAAAAGGTGTTTATCAAAACAGTTCTGAACAGGTCTTTTGAGTCCTGTATCTCCTGCTACAACATCAGTTTCTTACGTGCTCTCTTCTTGCAGTGCCTTCTCCTCCTCCCTCGGCTCCCACAGGCCCTCTCAGACCCTTCTTACCCCGCACTGCTCTCAGACCCAAGCTCCGGGGTGGGCAAGAGACAGCATACTACAGCAAGGTGTCCAGAAGCTGGCTGGGGCATGTGCTGATTTGCCTGTTGGTGAGCTGCAAGAAGCAACACCATTAGCTGTGTTACCCCATGGACTTTTCTTCCAAGAGGCTGTCATTTAATTTGATATATGGGAAGAAGAGGCCTTTAAAGCAGCTGAAATGACCTAGGCAATGATTATGTGACCTTGTAATGGTCAGTGTTCTGGAGAGAACAGTCAGTGTACAATCACCCTGTAGTGACAGCATAATTTAGAAACTCCAGCAGAGCAATTGCGAGAGTCTGCTGTGTTTTCTACAGATGAGATACATTTAGTGATGTTTTCATAAGCTGATTAATTTGTATTTATGATGTTCTCTGACCTTCTCACACACTTGGAAGGGTTTTTCTTCTCTGTAGTTACCCACTTGAAAAAAGAAGAAAAAAAGGCTAAACACATGAAGGCATCAAAACAATTAAAATCAAGGCATCACAGAGTCTGGTTTAGGATGACATTAGGTACCAGAAAACAAGCAGTGTGGCTGAAACAGCATTTGTGGTGGAGAGTACTCCAAATGAAAACATTTAGTATTGATTTTTTTTAAATCAGCATTGCATGCACTCATGACCTTGAAAAGTTGCTTTGGAAGTTATCATTAGATAATGAGGATCGTGTCATGGAGGCTACAGCTGGGATCAGTGTGCTTTCTCCAGTGCTTACTTCTAATCCAGAGCAACCACAGCCTCTCCAACCGGGTCTGTGCCATGTCAGGGAAAGCAGCACCACACCACATCCCCGCCATGGCCTCCCTGCAGGCACGCACTCCGGCTGCTTTCCTATTTGGCTGGATGCTTGAAGACTCCTGAAGCCAAGACACAGATCAGTAGGTTAGCAGAACAAGCTGCTTGCAGCTTTGAGGGCAGACTGAAATGAACCATAAAACCTCAGTTAATTATTTTTCTTGCTGTTTTGTTTTTTACTGCTGCTGACAGTGGGTTTACCTCTGCCCTCTCTCACTGAGATCCTGTTGTTCTTGTTCCTGCTTCTGTAAAAACCCTTGTTTTCCAAGGAAGAAAACTACACTTTTTTGTTTTCCTTACATGTTTATTCTTTCTCTGTCATTTAGAGACATCAGCAACCCTCAAAAGCAGCTCCTTCAGTAGTTGGAGGCCATGACCCCCGGTGAAGAGTACAAAACAGCTACATGTGGCTCCCCCTGCCCTTCACAATGCCCAGGCCATGTCTTCCACTGAGCAGCTTGGCTTTAATTTAGACATGGCCCTTGAAGTCAGGGTGGCAGCTCATACCACACATCCTATTCATATAGCTGAAGTCCTGAAGAAACTGACTTTGATTCAGACGTTGGTAAGAGTTTGAATTGCAGCCACACAGTGTGAGCAGTTTTATGTTTAATTTGTGCTGCCTGTGGCTTTCTGCTCTTTGTGACAACAAAGCAATGTGAGGCGAAACCATCCCTCCGAACTGTACTGCTTCGTAGAAAACGCAAATTCTGTCGAGGGCTTGGGGCTCCTTGCTGCGTTTGAAGTGAGGTTTGCAGGAGCACCTCTCTGGCAAGCCTCGTGTGCCCTCTAGCTGTTGCAGGTTTTTTGAGGAACTCAAATGTCTTTGTCTCTAAGCCTTGCTGAATTGTACAGGCAGGTCTTGGAAACAAATTCTTCAATAATTGCAGTTAGAGGAACAGTAGAGACCAAGAGGCTGATGCAGTCTCTGCTGCCATGATTGCCCTGTGATGAACTAACAGAAAAAAACAGTGCTTGATACTTAGAGAATTTGTGGCTTTGAAAGGTATGGGTGTGGAGTTTACATGTTCAGCTGAAGCAGGCATCAGTGACATGTTAGAAGGATGACTCCTATGACATCTAGAAAGATGGAAATAGAAATGTGCTGTGGGGCAGAGAGCAAGGAGTTGAATTTTTATTTATTTTTTTTTTATTTTATAATGTCTGGATTTTTACATTTTCTATTTCATGGATTTTTCCATTTTCTATTTCATGGATTTTTCTTGCACAGGCCTTTTGTGAGATATTTCTCTGCAGAAAGCAAACTGCTGCCAGCCCACGGACATTGTTAGGTGGGGTATTGGTGGCTTTGAGTGCCTTGTACTTCTGTCTGTCCCAAAGGGACCCAGCAAAGATGGGGAATCTGCTTCTGTTTCAGCTGCTGTGCAAACCCAGAGACAAAGTGTGTGGGGGCAGGGAGAATGGGAAAGCACTGTTTATGGTGGGTGGAGCATGGTGGCGGAATTAAATTCAGCAGGGAGAGGATGTTACACACCAAAATGCCCCCTGTATCTTCTCAGGTATGAGCACAGTATACCACACTGCTGTGACAAAGACCAGTCACACCATTATGGGAGGACCAACACATTTTCTTATTTTTTTTCTAAGCAGTCACTTTTACATGAATCAGTGTTGGGGGAACAGCACCATCAGCCTTGACACTGCCTGTGAACCCAAGAGCTTTGAACTGTTTTGGCTTTAAATACAATCAGCTGTGGAGTGGCTAATGTAGGGAAGCACTGCTGGAGAGGTCAGGGCATGGACATGGTTTCTTAAGCAGCTGCAGCTGTGGTGGTGAATACAGATAGAGCACAGCTGCAGACATAAAACTAGGCTACTCCTGCCTGGAGTGAAGAGGAGGTGGTTGGGTATGCACCAGTGGGTAGCTATGGGGTAAGAAGGTGTGTGGGGGTCCTCTTCTTTTGCTGTCTTCATTGAGGCTGGCCTGATGGAAAAGGAGGCATCTGCCTGTAGTGCAGCCTCTGAGCAGGACAGGTGAGTGGGCCACAGGGAGCGGTGGTGTTGAGGAGAGGGATGAGACTTGCATGCCAGTGGCCAAAGCAGGCTTATGGGGGAGTAAGACGTGCTGTGTGAATGACCCATGCACCATGGAGAAAGGGATTAAATGCCCATTGGGACAAATCAATGAGACAGCCACTCCTGGTGTACAGCAAGATAAATGTGTGATTTTCTGAAGGCTGGAAAGCATAGACCTGGAGCCAGCAGAAGAGGTATTTTTGTCCAGACATGAACCATCTCCTGGCTGCACCTGGATGGTGGGGGTTGGTATGCCCTAATGTGAATGCAAGGCTGTTACCTCTGTTAGGTCTCTTCTTGTGCTGGGAGGGTAGGAAATCCTTAAATTGTAGGGCAAGAAAACTTGATACCATAGTATTTCCAGACCTCATCGTGTGACCTCGTGGAGAGGTAAATGGGTTATAAACCAGCACTATTTTTAAAGTGATGTTCCCTCTGCTAAGGAAGAAGGAAGGAATCATGTCTGCCATCTATGCTGAACCAGCAGTCCTACACATTGACGAAGCAAATCATGCTTTTCTAGTGTTTTCAAGGGGGTCTGACTCAGTGCTTGCATGTTTAAATTCTTTTTCTTGCCTTGTGCATTTTGGTTTTGTTTTCTATGTGCCTACCAAATTTATGATAAGAATCATCCACGACTGCAACATAACTTGCTTCATTGCAGCTTATTTCCTAGGCTTTGTATCTGAAAGAATTACAACAGAAGATGTTTGGCTTAACAGCATCTGCACCTTCCATATTTCAGAGGCTGGATGGATCCTTGCTTGCATGTTTACCAATATGATTGTGCAGGTGTTCTATATACGTGTGTTACATAAATGTATACACTGCAGACCATCTCAAAATATTTTACTTAATGCTGCTAGGTAATGAAACAGACAGCAGGCAGGATGAATATCTGCAAACCTGCATTGAAAAGCCCACTCAAAATTAAATGTCAAGCACACAACCAGCATGTTCAGGAAGCTGTGCCATTGTGTGTGTTAGGTGCCATGGAAACATCTCCTGATGGTAACACATCCGTCAGCTTGTGCAATGTGCCTCCGGAGGCAAGTGAATGCACTTCTACTAGCAGTTAATTTCTACCTTTCACAAAATCTGGAGTGAAAATACTGATTAAGATTATGCCTAGCAATTATTCTACTATAAATTAATAGCAGAGGAACAGCCCAATTAGCTTTGGCTGGACTGCATGGATTTGCGAGGGGAAGAAAGGTGATGGTGTCTTCTGAGCAGCACAACTGACACTCTGCTGCAGGCTACTATGGGAGCAAGTGCCTCCCTTTCAATTTGTGTAAGTGAACTTAAATCTGGCTTCTTGAGTTCTTTCTTACATTCTTCTTTCTGAGAAGGCTGCATTTCTCCCCCCAACCCAGCTGCTGCATCTGAAGAGGGAAAGAGGAGATGTTTAGAGTAATATAGCCTAAATAATTCAGGGTGTGTGTTTGTTTGTTTTGTTTTGTTTTTTAACACTCTGCAGCTTATATAAAAATGCTGTAAAATACATTTGGTATGTGCTGGCATTGCTTTCTTTTTGATCATTATTAGTGTGCTTTAGCATTAACATGATGCTTCAAGCTTGTTTAGGTACTGAGGGACAGAAATGGGGTGTAGGTGTTTCAGTTCATGTTTGTGCTCACCATGGCAGCATGGCTGGATACAGCCTCCTTAAGCCCTGGGTTTACTGGAGGCATGTGCTCCATGAGCTGAAACCCAACATTTTTATTATAGCATTCTGCTACAAATCTATAGAAAAGTTTTTCCTCTTTCGTTCTGAAAACATAGTAATAAAAACATTTAAGAAGGGGCTGGGTTTAGACCAGGGGATAATGATGCAGAAAATTAAAATCCTCCCTTAAAATGGAACTCAAATACTATTTAAATATTTCTGCTGCAGAACAAGTAAGGTATAGTCCTTAGGTAAGTCCAGGTGTACCTGTTTAGACTTCTGCTCTCGCTGTGTGGTGGAACGAAGCCCTCTCTTTTGTGACCGTGAGCACAGGCTGCCTGGCAGGGCAAAGCCAGGCGCCGTGTGTAAGGTCACCTGCTCATGAGGCCAACCAGGGCGTAGGAGACGAGGGAAGGAGGACGAGGGAGCAAGGGTACCCCTGGCTGGCAGCGTTTCCCCTGTCGTAATCACCCTGAGGTGCCACGCGCTGGGCTGAGGGACTGCTGGAACCAGACAGAACCGGCTGGCAGAAGCCGTGCCCGGGCGGGGGCAGCCCCTGCTTCTCCTCAGCTCTGCTGCCGGCACCTGGGCACGGGTGGCCACTGCAAGATCCCACGTACTTTTCAGACCTCTTCATCCTGACAAAATGAAAAAAAGCCCCTGGGTGCAGGCTGTTTTGTGATTTCTTGCACAGGTATTTGCATCGGTTTGGGGGGAAAGATATTTGGAAGACTGGTGAGCAGGCGCCAGGCTCATGCCGTGGCTGCTTCTTAAATTCCTCCTCTGTGAATCTTGCTTTTGTAGTCTTTGTAAATTGGGTAGAAATTCACCAATTTCAAGGAGCTGGAAGGCTATGCAGCCTTTTTCCTGATTATTTGGGATCATTTTGAGGAAGGGTTTCAACAACCCCTCGCCTCAGGTGAGACCCCACCTGGAGTACTGTGTCCAGTTCTGGAGCCCCTATTACAAGAGGGGTATGGACGTGCTGGAACGTGTCCAGAGAAGGGCCATGAGGATGATCAGAGGGCTGGAGCACCTCTCCTATGAGGATGGACTGAAAGAGTTGGAACTGTTCAGTCTGGAGAAAAGAAGGCTCCAAGGTGATCTTATTGTGGCCTTCCAGTATCTGACAGGGGCCTAATAGAAGGCTGGGGAAGGACTTCTCAGGATCTCAGGTAGTGATAGGACTAGGGGGAATGGAAGGAAGCTGAAGGTGGGGAGATTCAGACTGGACGTGAGGAAGAAGTTCCTCATCGTGAGAGTGGTGAAGCCCTGGAATGGGTTGTTTAAGACCAGGCTGGATGAGGCTCTGGCCAGCCTGATCTAGCATGAGGTGTCCCTGCTTATTTCGGGGGGGTTGGAACTAGATGATCTTTGTGGTCCCTTCCAACCCTGACTGAGTCTATGATTCTAACATCTCCCTGTCCTAAATAGGGCATCTGCCATGAGCTGGAGCCACACTTTCTCTGAATGCAAGTGTGAATGAGCTTTCTCACCATTTACCCCATCACAGGTCCTGTTTCTGCTCTACAGAAGGAGAATTATAGTATTTTAGAACATGTAGAGTTAAAATCTGTACTAAGATGCTATGATGAGGACAATAATTTTACCTAAGGTGTTGACCCTTGGACCTTGAAATGATACAAGAGTTTCTGCTTACCACTTGCCTGTTCTTATTCCTCAGCAATCCTTATCTTCTGTTCAAGTCAAGCACACGAGTAAAGTCTCACCAGATCTACAGTTCAGTAAAGAAAGGAGCACATTTGGTGTTCTTCTGGAAACCCTCATACCAGATGCAACACAAGGTGGAGTTCCTTTCCTTGTGACGCAGATGGTGGAATACCTGGAAGTATTTGGTGAGTTCATGTTTTGTCTGATCTCTGAAAACTGTTGTTTAATCTGTACTTTGCAGCTGTAACTGCTGAAAAGTCTGTTTTTACAATTATTATGCTTTCTTAGAGGAGTTCTTGCTTTTGGAGATCTGGTTCTCATCACATAAGTACGGTAGTGCAACCATTGCTTACTGTTTCATATTTCTTCTTAAACAGGTCTGGAGCATGTTGGTATATTTCGAATCAGTGGCTCAGTAAATAAAATCAAGGAATTGAAACAGAAATACAATCAAGGAGAGAAAGTAGATCTTATTAATGATGGAGATGTTGATTCTGTGGCCAGTCTCCTGAAACTCTTTTTGATGGAACTGCCAGTGGCTGTTTTCCCAGACAACATCTGTTCTGGCTTGCTAAAAACTTTCCAAGGTACAGAAAAGGCACTTTCCAAGCTTCTGTCTTGTCTTTGATGGTGCCAGATAGTGTGTTCATTGCACTTTCCTATAAACAAGGATTTAAGTTTCCTTAACCTGATACTGATGCTTAATTGCTTTTGATGGACTAATATTCCATTAACTTGCCTATAGTCTTTTCTTCCTTTTTAATTCATTAAGGCTTTTGAACCACCCAACATCCTGTGGCGAAATGCATTTTTCAGTCCCCAGTTCTTTGAGAAAGCTCCTTTTCTGGATGTATGACAATAGGGTGAGGGAGCTGGGTTTGTTCAGCCTAGAGAAGAGAAGACTCTGGGGACACCTTAGAGCTGCCTTCCAATACCTGAAGGGATCCCATAGGACAAGGGGGAAAGGTTTGATGCTGAGGGAGAGTAGATTTAGACAGTATCTTAGGAAGAAGCTCTTCAATATGACTGTGATGAGACTCTGTAATAGGTTGCCCAGGGAGGTTGTAGATGCCTCCTCCTTGGTGCTGTTCAAGGTCAGTTTGGATGAGACCTTGAGCAGTTGAGTCCAGTTGGGAGGCACCCCTACCCATGTTGGGGAACTTGGAGTAGATGTTCTCTCAGGTCCTTTCCAACCTAAACCATTCTGTGATTTTTTAAAATCAAATCACTATCATAATGCTGCTAATGCCTCTATATAGCTACTGCCTCACTTCTCCATTTTTTGAGCTAAGTCTCTCTCTGTTTAGCCTTCCCTTGTAGAGGAATCTTTTTGTATATCTCTGCTCCTCTTTAGTACTTTTAACTAGTTTTCTTATAGTCTTGGACAGCAGCATGTGTAGTAGCATGAAAGATTCAAAATGTAAAGCCAGGATGAGTACCTACAGCAATAGCCTGTTTAGTTCCCTATTCTCTGTCGCTGGCAGAGCAAATGTGTCCAGAGATTTACCTGGTGATTTTTGAGTGATGAATTCAGGTGTTTCCATATAAATAAGTGGGTTGCATGTCATTCTGTTCTCACTTCATCTGCTAATTACCAAGTGATGTACATGCTTACCAAATAAACCAACTGAAAAAAGACAAAACAACAAAACAGGAGAAAAGAGCCACTTTAATGAACTGTAAAAGACTTAACTGTAATATGAACAGGTTTGGGTTTTTTTGCAAGCACTTTGTTTTCACTACCCTGATAGGCTTGCTATTCTTTAAAAAATAATATTACTATTTTATTTTTTTTTTTCAGTATTCCTCAGTGGACCAGTGTTTCCAAGTCTCATTCCCTGATATTACATGTTTTACTTCAATGTATGCTATGTATTTTAAAATATAAGGTGTATGTGAACATACCTACCTACAAAATCAGTATAATTTAGAATAGAATAGAATAAACCAGGTTGGAAGAGACCGTCAAGATCATTGTGTCCAACCTGCCATCCAACACCACCTAACCAACTAAACCAAACACTGTATTTTATTGCACTCAAACCTCTTTTAAAAGAGTGATTTAGGCAGTATACCTACTGGGCTAGCTTACTGGTGCCTACTACACATGACATAAAACCCTTTAGAATCATAGAATCATTTTGGTTGGAAAAGGCCTTTAAGATCATTACGCCCAGCCATTATCTAACTCTACTGTCTACCACCCTCTTTCTCAAATGTACTTTGAAGTTTTGACTAAAAGTAAAGAGTAATTGTAAAATGAAGAAGCCAGGGTACACTCTGCAGGATTTAACTGAATTCCTTTCTTCTCTCTGGGAAACTAAACTGAAAATTATACACTATGAATATTTTGTATCTCCCTGTATCATCAGTCTTCTTCATGTGATTCCATTTTAGCAAACTGACATATATAGCCTGCCTTTTTGCTTTGGCTCTGAATTCTCATCTTAGAATTGCTATCTATGAATTCAGGGAATAATTTATTTCCTGCTTCATCCAAAGATCAAGGGGGGGGAAATTAATTTCATTAACACTATAGCAATGCTTTTATCAAAGTGTATGTTAACTGTTGAATTTCAAAGCACATTATTATTTTCCCTCACTCTGTCCTCTTTCCCATATCTGATTAATAGATCAAGCTTGGCCATTATGAAATGTGTATTTAAGTACTAAAATTGCCCTTTTGGGCATGTTTTGCTGCTCATGTTGTCAAAGCTATGCATATGCATCCTGGTGATCTATGGCAAGTTTGAGCAGCAGCTGCCTGTTATTGAGCAGTACTGTCATCACAGTTCTAATAACCAGGAGACTTTATCATACTAATTCTGAACTGCTGATCAAAGAGAGTTGTTTGCGAACCCAATTTAGATTTCTAAGCATCTCTTGTGTAACTACAGTTGCATATTTATAGACCAAAAATGTTTTCAGACTGAGAGCTACCAATTAGTCAGGAAATGAAGATGATATGGGGCTGAAAGGGTACAATTTCTTATTCCTCTTAATGAGAATCATACAGCATATGTAAAATCCCTGAGGAGAGTCAGGGTTGACAATCTTGTATCATCTTTAAAGACAACTTTAAGGGTTCAGGTACATGACTACTGCCTGAAATTCCAATAAAACCCAGCAAGTGCTAGATTATTCTCTCACAACAGGAAGCATAGCAGAAACAGTGTCTATAAAACTCATATAGCTGAAAATTCGTAGTGCTTAATATGTGAAAGTTGTTGTTAAAATGTATTGTATTTACTATTTGCTGCAATATAGTAGAAACCTCCCTCTCCCTCAGATATACAATGTCTATGATGAAATCATGCTATTATTATTAGGAATATTTTAGGAATATCTACATTGTATATCCATTTTTATTTTGTTTTTAATCTCCTCCAGAGCACAAAATCCACACAACAGAATGCGTAGAGAACCTTAGACAATTGCTCAGTTGCCTGCCCAGAGCCCATCAAAATCTCTTTCGGTTTCTGTCTGCTTTCCTGTTAAAGGTAGCAGCACACAGCACAGTGAATTTCATGACTCTGGAAAATCTGGCCACTGTGTTTGGACCTGCTCTGTTCAGGTGAGTGCTCTATTTATAGACTACCTGAAACAGTACTGCTAGATTGTACATTACAATGAGGCTTTCTGTCATAACTGTCTGTCTAATGGTAAGTGGAGCATTTAGAAAACTGAATGTTTATGTAATATATCATAGACAGATGTGACAATTTCTGAGCTGACTGACCACATTCATCCTGTTAATCACTGCCCATGTGGGTCTAGCCTCAAGTAAGCAACCATTTTGAAGAGACGATGCATGAGGGATGGAGAGCTGTTTAATGAAAACTGCAACTCCTTTCTTGGCCAAGCTAAGTGCTGGCTGTGGAGGCTACTTAGTTGTTAGCTTTGATTTTTAAAAGGCTGATTTTTACATTGTCATAGCATTTCATATCAGAGAAAAGAATTGTCTATCAAGAAAGAGAAGTAAATAATTTTGCCCTTGATACTGTAATTCAAGTTGGCATCCAAGCAGAGGCCAGCTGAGCTTGCAACCAGTGAGTGCCTCACTGAAGCTAGAGAAGGTATGTCTGGGATGATAGTAAATGGATGCAGAACTGAATGCTAAAAAAGAAAGGAGGGAAGGCATATGTCATAAAAATCAAGGCAATGAGAGGGAACAGCCTGGAGTGATCTGATAATGGAGGATTTTCCAGTGAGTTGAAACAATTTAGTTCTTTGTCTAATCCCTCATGTTGACCCTAGAGGATGTTAAAATGTCTTAGAATTTGTGAACCTTTGTTATTGCTGACTGTAGCCATTCCGTCTTAACATGAGCTGTAATCCACATTGCAAACTGCATGTCAATAATTGGTATTTTCTATGTAGTAAGAAAAAAACCTAACTTGCTATTTTTCACCACCTTTTATGGCAAGCTAAGTAAGTTATTAAAAGGATACATTCAGCACAATTGGTACCAAGCATATTAGAAATTAGCAACAGACTTTGTTTTGGGCAACTGCACTCAGACCTTGCTGTGTTTCCATAGATCTTTGGCCAGCCTGATCTGGTGTGGCGTGTCCCTGCCCATGGCAGGGGGGTTGGAACTAGATGATCCTTGTGGTTCCTTCCAACCCTGACTGATACTGTGCTACTATGATCTTTATGTTTGTGTCTGTTTATCTGTTCTGTGAGCTTATCAGCAGATGTACCAACAGGTGGTATAAGTAAAAAGACTTTAGCAAAATATAGCTAGGAAGAAGAAGCTAAGAACAAGTAGTGTGGTAGAAGTTACGCTGCTCACTCCTGGGAGAATAAGCTTCACTATGGAGGGTATTCAGTGATGGAACAAAGCAGTTCTGCAATCAGCCCCCAGGTTCCTTAATAGTGCATGCTTGAATTAGTAAATTAGTGTAGACAGATGAGATTTACTTCCCAGTGTTTCTATCCTTTGTGTGGTGACACTTGTAAACAGGTAAAAGGCTCATGCCAAAAGGCCTTTACCAAAAAATCTGTCCCTTGATCCCTATGCTAACTCAGCAAGGACTGTGGTGACTGCCGCTTTTGTGCTATTAGGCTCCCTTTCTATCACACAGGGCTTCTGTGTGTGCATGCACATGCAAGAATACTTTATTTTGTTCATTTATTTCCTTTCCCAGGTGGCCTGAACATGTCCCCACTGGTTTTTGTATCTACACATGCAAATCCAGTAGGCTCTTTGATTGATAAGCTGTTTTAAGCATGCCACTCTGTTCTGGGAGATGATCTAGCTGCTTCTGAACATGCCCCTCTCTCTGACTTTGAATGCTCCTTTAGTGCTGAACTAAAATGCTTGTGGAAATAACCTGTCTGAGCAGCCTTGAAAACAATCATCACAGAGTTTCCCTTTCAGTGACCTGTCAAGACAGCACAGCTACCATAAATAGAAGTATATCTGACCTATAATTATGAAAAATTAAAGTTAATATTCATTCTGATCTCCGGCTCTGGGAGAGAAACCAGTAGGTCTAAAGCTATTCCATTTGGTGAAGTTATGTAAACTAGTGCTGTCCTTGGAGGGTTTATCATCTAGGATTATGAAAAATCACCATTTTGGTAGTTGGGCAGGTAGGAGAACCTTGCAACTGGTATTTTCTCTCAGTGAAAGCGCTGTACAAATGTCCTGATGCGTGACCTGAGGCCACTCAAAAGAAAACATTTGTTTTATCCTGTACAGCAGTAAGATTCAGGGTAGTCTAACGTGGCAAACGGTATCTGCTGACACAGGGAATAAAGCCTTGATGTCTTTAAGAGCAAGAATTAGTGTGATTAACTGCCATGTTATTTGGTAGCCAGAGACATATTGGGTTGTACTTGCTATAGTTGTTTGTATGGAAGATTATAGAAAAAAACAAGTCTAGACCTGCAGAAATGTATATCTTATGCAATTGCTGGAAATAACTTTCTGGATGTAATGTCAGCTCCACTTATGGTACTAATTCAGTGAATGTGTTAAAACAGTGTTGCGTGTATTCTGTCAGTCTGTGGTTTTGTGCAATTACTTCTTTCTTTGATATTAAGTAAACAAGGTTGTATATAAGCCTTGTGTTGCTTTACATTTTTGATCTATTTATATTTGAGTGTAAATTCTCCCTATGATTATCACCTGTCACGATCTGTTGACACTTTTATTTGTGGAGACCTGTCGTGCTTACAGTGTCTGAGTTGGAATAATCAATATTTGAAACACAGAACAAACATGGATCTTGGGGACACAGAATTAGAATATAAAACTTGCTGCTCTTTACACCTTGCAAGCTTAAACTGATACACTTCACAATTAATAACTGTAGTTATTGCAACACAAAAAATTACAAGCCCTAGCATAGGAGGGTTTTTTGGAAGACTAGTTCCAGGGTCACAGAAAATTCTTACAATGATTTTTAAATGCTAGGAAACTAATATCACTGTGTGAAAACCAGATGTTAAATAAGTTTCTCATCCCTGTTTTTATTTGTTGCAGCCCTTTAATGCTGCTCACATTGAATATTTGACTAAAATAATTTTCTTATTGGAAGAATTCTGTTATTTTATTAATATGTTTCCTGTCCCTGTGCAGGGTGGTGGGGCCCAAAGTGGGAAGCAGAAGAGAAGATACATTTCAGAAAAAGCATAACTGAGTAAAATGTTTCAATTTCACCCTAGTCTCCTTTGCAAACCAGCTAGTTCTGATTTCTTTTACTGACCTTCTTTCCTCATGCTATTTTTTGCCCATGAGACTGAGTTAAGCTATCTTTGCTGCTGTCATAGCTGCTCCATCAGCACCTTTCACGTTGCTGCTCTTTTGGATTTTGACCCTTAGCATCTGTTTCTTAAATGTTGATAAGTCAGTGTTAATATTTGCATGATACATCTTCCATGTTCTCTCCTCCTTGTAGGTAAAGGAACCAAAAACATAACTCGTAGGTCAGGTATTACACTGGTTACCCCCAAGATTTTTTTGGTTAAACTTCACTCTTCTGCTGTTGATTTCTTTCTGCTCATCCTCTGAACTGTTTATTTCTGTTGCAATTCATCTTTCTTCTTGTGAGCTGTTTCATGTCCTGGTAGGTTTTGTAAATGCCAAGAGGAATGTGTTGCTTCTCTTTCAATCAGGGATTCAGCTGATGTTATTTAATTTCTAAAAGTACTTTTTTTTAAACTTTTTTTTTATGCCTCCAATTGGTAAAGAGACTTCTACTACTAACCTCAGTAAGTACTTCTTGCATGAATGTACAAGGATGTTGGCCAACCAGCTGTTTGCTTCTGCACACTTTGACTCACTCTTTCTGTAAATTTGCAGACAGCAGGGAACCTTGGCAGATCTCCTGAGCAAAGCTAAAGCAAGGGACTGTATGGATTTTCTACCCTGTGCTTTATGGCAAAGCAACTTTGAATGGTTTAGACACAAGGAAGGCAGTAGCTGATTCCTGATGGATCATGTTTTAGTTGTTATTATTTTTTATGAGTGTTCTTCTGTGCTTGATTTACACTCCAGCTGATTACAGGGCTTCTGCAGTGTAGTGCACAATATACACTTCAGTAGCTGTGCTCTTTCTTGGAGCATGCTCCTGGATTTAGCAGTGTGTGAATATCATTCCCTTATTGTCAGCCTGATAATAAACAACAAATAAGCAACAGAAGTATCTGAAGAGGCAGGAAGTGATTATTTTACAAAATTAATAGAGAGTCATTGTGGAATGTGGCTGCAGGGAAAACTAAAAATATGTTTTCTATACTTAGAATGCACAGTTGTTGCCAACTGTGAACGTCTGTGGATGAGCAGTCATTGATATTTGGAGTCAGCTGTAGGGTCACATTTCAGAGTACAGCTTGTATTTGTTTAGGGTTAAATGAGAGCTGGGTACCCAAAACATAGGCTGCTAGTAAGGGAAAGTCAGACCAAGTAAGTGGGGTGAGAGCTGGTTTTCCTCACAAATAACTTCTGGAGTGCTCCTTGATGTTAAGCTGGTACAGATGGATTTGAGAATATCTCTCTAAGTTAGAGAGAAAAAAGCTGAAAAAGAAAGCAAGGGACTAAAAAGTTTGGGTTTTGTAAGTTTGCTGTATAGCCTGTGAGTGGAGCATGTGGATGTTTGGGTAAACAATGAATAATCTTAGTATTGTTGCATGCAGGAAAGGCTGTTTCTGGTCAACCAGATTTTATATGCAGGCTTGCTTTTTGTGGAGAATGAGTCTGCCCTGAGGAGAGTAGGAATCCAAGAAGGAGAAACCTTAGCCAACCCTAAAGAAAGAAGTGATGACACTAGTTTGTCATGTAAATCTGTCTATGATGCAGCTGGCTATTATTCTGCTGAAACTATCTTCTTTCAAAAGGAGCACAAACACAAGTTATTACAGAAACAACAGGAAGTTTACAAAAGAAGAATTTGAATGAAAGCAGTTGGACTGGTCCCAGTGCGTATATTTGTACTTGAAACTCACAAATGAATAATGAGTGCAGTGACTCAGCAAACAGAACACTGATGTGTATATGTCTCCACATTAGTCTCCGGAATGTATGAATTTCTTGTTTAAATATTAATATTGTGCTGGGTGGAACTGAGCTGGTGCAGTGTGGCTGGCGAATCCGGGTTAAAGTGACAGCATTTACATGAATGTTCTCCAGGTTTCAAATAGTTCCCAAGGGGAAAACAGAGTTCCTTCAAGGAATGGTATTCAAATTTTACATAACGAATCCTTTGACTCTAGTATCACAGTAGACTCACAGAATGTTAGGGTTTGGAAGGGACCTTGAAAGATTGAGTCCAACACCACTGCCAGAGCAGAATCACCTAGAGCAGGTCACACTGGAATGCATCCAGATGGGTTTTGAGGAGAGTCCACAACCTCTCTGGGCAGCCTGTTCCAGTGCTCCATCACTCTCACAGTGAAAAAGTTTTTCCTTTCACATGGAACCTCCTATACTCCAGCTTGCCTTCATTGCACCTTGTCCTACCATTGGACATCACTGAGAAGAGCCTGGCTCTGCCCTCTCAACACTCACCCTTCACATCTTTAGAAACATGAATGAGGTCACCCCTCAGCCACCTCTTCCCTAAGCTAAAGAGCCCCAGCTCCCTCAGCCTATCCTCATAAGGGAGATGTTCCACTCCATCATCATTGTGGCTCTGCACGGGCCTCTTTCAAGCAGTTCCCTGAGGTCCTTCTTGAACTGAGAGGCCCAGAACTGTACACAATATTCCAGATGCTGCCTTACCAGGGAAGAGTAGAGGGGGAAGAGACCATCTCTTGACCTACCAATCACACCCCTTCTAATACACCTCAGGATGCCATTGACCTTCTTGGCCACAAGGGCATGTTGCTGGTTCATGATCATCCTTCCATTCACCAGGACCCCCAGGTCCTTTTTACTTATGCTTTTCTCCAACAGATCAGCCCATGGTCCATGAGGTTGTTCTTTCCCAGATGCAATTCTACACTTGCCCCTGTTGTATTTAATTCAGTTTCTTCAAGGCCAATTCTACAGCCTGTCCAGGTCTTGCTGAATGGCAGCACAGCCTTCAGGTGTCAGCCACTCCTCCCTGTTTTGTGTCACCAGCAAATCTTCTGACAGTGCACTCTGTTCACTCATCCAGGTCACTGATGACTATATTGAATAGTATTGGTCCTAGTACCAGCCCCTGAGGGCCTCCAATTAGACTCTGTCCCATTGACTGCAACTCTCTGACTTCTTTCCTGCAACCAATTGACATTCACCTCACTACCCAATCATCCAGACCACACTTCACAGAGTGTTCATCAGTAAGTTCAACTACTATTTATGAAGAAAGAGAAAGTAAGAGGGGGGGAAAAAAACCAACCACAACCAAACCCCAACCTGTTAATAGGAGCATCCATAAATTCTATGTAATGTGTCTGATGCCTATGAATTTATAGATGATTAGACTGAAGCACTTTCTTAGCTGTTTTTGGTTTTGGAGACTTTGTCAGGCAGTTCTGGTAATAAGATGTTGAATTCCACCTTAAACTAAGCCAGAGCAAAACTACTCTTCTCTAGCACCAGTGCCAGTGAATTATGGGAGAATTCTGAGGCTTTTATTTTTGCTCTCTTCATCTTTGATTTTTATCAACATCATGTCTGAGTTACTGTCACATTGTAGCTATTTTGTTGTGATGCCTGAAAGACTAATTGGGTTGTGAACCTTTGCAGCAAAATGGGGCTCTTGCTGTAAGTTTCCCACTGAATTAAGTTGTTCCTTGGCCCAACAATTTAGTTTTGGAAATGAAGCTGGAACTCTGTTTCAGCCAGTCACCCAGATGGTTGCTCTACTGAATTATCTGAGCTATAGGGGAGCTTCCTGTGTGAGTCGTCATTAGCTCCTGACCTGAGAGCTCCTAACCTCTGTCCATCTCTTTCCTTAGGATTCCTGTCAGTCCCTTGGCTTGTGAAGAACAAAAGCTTTACAACAGCCTCCTTCTTTACTTGCTTCAACATCATGAGATGCTTTTTGTTGACCTGAACTCTTGTTTCTCACACAGACAAGCAGATGGCCTTCAGGTAAGACATTTAGATTAATTGATTCAGTAAGTAATCAAAAGTGCTTTGTTAGGCTGGAATCTACAAATGGAAAAATATTTGCATATGCATAGTGTAATTAATTACTATGCAACGTAGATATTTGTCATAAGCTTAAGCTAGAGGGGAAACATGAGCATTTAAAATTCTGATCCTGAAAAAACATGCAAAGTGAAGCATTACGGAAGAGATTTACGTTGTATATAACTGCAGATCATGCTGTTCATGCTGTTCATGTTTGTGACTCCTTAATCTCTGGGTTTCTCTCTCCATGTGCCTTTGTTAAAGAAAACCAGCAGACTTGTAACACAAAGTTGTATTCGGTGTTTAGAGCATATTACCTATCCCAAAATTAATATAGACACTGTAATGCTCCTTGAAACCTCTCTTAAGTCCCATAACAAGAACAGAATTCATTGATACAGGGATGTTTCTGAAATACTCCTGCTATGTCACATGGCTCCAAATTTAAAACTGGGGTTGTTTCACACAAAGACATTGTTGCAGCCTATGCCTCCAGCTCCTCTTGCTCTCTGAAAATGTCCTATGCCACTACCACCTCTGAGAATTCCTGTGACCTCTACTCAAATGAACGTGCAAGAGCAACATATTAGCTATCCTATTTTATCTGCTTCTGCTTGTATAACTTGAAGAAGCATCATGAGCTAAAGAAAATTGGAAGTGTATTAGAGAAGCGAGGAAATCTGGATTTCTATTGCAGGACTTTTGTTTTAGGAGCAACTTCACTCCCTGTAATTCTGCAGAATGTCAGTCTGTCTAGGTTTGTGGTGATGTGGGAAAGAATTCTGGTGAAAAGATCCTTTCATGTTCTTCAATAAAACCTCAGCAAGGCATAGCCATGAGGCACTCTTCTGCTCTGAGGTAAGCTTATGAAAGAAAACCCATCTGTGGGTAAGAGGCAATTCAGTATTCTGTGGCTGAGCTTGTTTTAGAATTTCTGGCAGGAAACCCAGCACATTGGATAGATACCCTGCGTCTTTCATAATAGAACAATTGCTCAAAGTCCACTAAACTGGAAACATCAAGGTTGGGTTTGCAAACTAAACATATTAAAAGTGCATATTCTACTTCCAGCAAAGCAAGCAAAAAGTGAAATGACAAACCTGGCTCACAACGCTTGTTGCTTCCTGGAAATGAAACTTGCTTTTATTGGCTGTTTCTCATTAAATAACTTGAAGCATTTACAGGGACACTCATATTTAGATGACTTAATTCCTGTGACTTTTGTTGCTGTTGTTGGGGTGCCTTTTTCCTCACCTCAACATTATATATTAATTAAGCTTTAACAAATTGAAACCATACCAGTCTGACAGGCATGCCATTCAGCTGACATAGGCTTAACCTTCAGCTGTGGTGTTTGTAGGTTGAGATGGGCAAGACTGATTGTTCCTGAGTAGAGCTCTTAGTATTTTGAGGTGCCAAACTGACGGTGTGGGAGAATAATTTGCAGGTTTTTCAAAGGCATGTTTCAGCACTATTACCCTGTACTGGAGACTAAATTATTCACAGCCCCCTGTTCCATCTAAAGATAATGATTTAAAAGAAATATCCAAGTTACTATATATTTTAGCTTGTCCTGTTTTCTGGCTGTTGTATATTGGGTTTTTTGGTTATTGTTTGCTTTTGGGGTTTTTGCCTGTTTGTTTTGGGTTTTGCGTTTGGGGTTTTTTTGGCTGATTTGTTGCTGTTTTCTTTGTGTTTTAAATAGCATTCACATGCTGTAAAACATTATCAGCTTTGGGGGGGTCTTGTTGGTTGCTTTTTGTGCTTTTTATTTGGTTTGGAGTTCTTAAGATTGTTTGTTTGTGGGTGTGTTTGGAATTTTTCCACCTAAGCGTCCACTAGCATTTCAAGCTCTCCTATAACTCATCCTAGCTTGCAAACTGGTGCAAAACTGATTTTCCTGTTTGATTTAAGTCATTCTTTAAAAAGAGGTTAGACACTATGGTGTCTGTGTTTACCTGAGGCCTCAGCTGTGTTTAACCTGAAGCATATCACTAGCTGTCTTGGAGGTGTGCAAGATTAGTTTAACTTCTTTAGTAATTAAATTATGATCCAAACCTTGCTAACAGCAATTTGTTATGCTGTTTACCCTTATCAGTTCTGAATTTTACCTTCCAGATAAAAGGAAGGTATGACATTTTTTTCAGCATCTAGTCCAAGAGTGTTTTTTCACATGTCCTTTTTGTGCAGAAGTCATAGATAAATCCTTTCTGAATTATGCATGCTACCTTTGTCTTGCAAACAAACAGAAGCAGGACTTTGTGAGTGCATACAAGCCCCTGTATATATCTCCACCAAAGCATGGGATTCATTAAAAGAAAGGCCTACACCCTGAGGAAATGAGTCTGATACCTTGTTTTCCTTTGTGCTTTTATGTATGCTTCACTAACTATCAGCAAGGCTACAGGGGCTGCCTATTGGTTGGATCCCATGCAGCTACTCCCCACAAACATTGAGCTCTATTATAAAGGGAATGCAAAGATCTAGCGGGCTGGGGGAAGGGGAACTCGATAGCATCCTGGACCTCCAGGTTGACCACAGACACCTCAGAGTGAATTTCTGGAACTGCAATGTGGTTTGGAGTTGGTTGGAATAGTGCAATGAAATATTCCACTGAGACTATCTGCTCAAATTATGGTTGTGTTGGGAAGGCTTTTGTGGTCTTGATTACTTTATTTTCTTTAAGTTATTTGCTTAGCAATGATAATTTCAGTTTGGCTTTAGATGTGAACATAGAAAATCCTGTGCATACCCTGTGAACTGCCAGGAGATTTGTTAATGTTTCTGTAGGGATTGTTGTTACATTATAGAAATACTTCTTCGTATCATTTCTCATTCCACACAAAAAACCTTTTCCCCTAACCTTTGTAAACTTAACAAAACATGGACTCATTAAAAAAGAAGTTTTAATTTTGTATTTGAGTACAAATCAGAAGATTGGATAAAGATATGTTGCACATTTAGGATCAAAGTCAGACCTAGATCTCCACAAAAATTCTGGCTGATAGATTATAATGAAGATTTTTTTGTTGTTGCTCTGCATAAACAGTGCAGAATATTTTACTGACTGTAAGCATAAGGATTGGATTAAAAACTGTTGTAGCCTGGGCAAATGTGACTTAAAACAGCCACAGTGGATGTGGCTGGAATACTCATTACTCCTTCTTGGTCTTTGGTGCTGGAATGTTTCTGCTGGTCGGTGCAGGACGCAGGGCATGGAAAAAATGAGGTGTTTTTTTTTTCTTCTGTGATCTGCAGAAAACTATCCTTTGTACTGGAGATGTGTAACTTGGAAGCAACAAGCATGCCTGGTGTCCCTTTTTAATAACCTGCAGGATGTGGAGAGAACGTCACTGATGCAATATTTACTCCGATATTGCTTGGAGCTTCTCTCCACTTGCTGTATCAGCGCTCTAGGATGCTGCTGTCATGCTAACCTGCTGCCTCCGTGGCTTAATGGTTTTACTGTCATCTGCTTTTTACCCTCTTCTCAATATGTAGATTTTATATATATATAAATAGTATTATTTATTTATCATTTACCTTGGAAAGGCTGCACTAGAAGAAAATATCAGCAGGAGAGGGTGTGCTCCGTGAGACATGAAGCCCGGGCTTGGCTGTGCTTTAGTGTAACAAGCAGCCTGAGCACAGATGAGGGAAGCTGCTCAAAGTGAAATCCTGAGGTTCTTCACTGCAGTCAGCATCATGACAAGAGAGCTGAGGAAGTCACACTAACTGATTACGCTGGTCATTGTTTGCATTGAATAATGGCATCAAGTGTGTGAGAGGGGAAGGTCTTTCTAAAACCGATTTTGATACAGGGTTTTTGTGGCTTGGAAAATACATTCCAAAAGCAGCATGCTGTACAGAAACTCAGTAGAGACTCCTTGTTAGGGAGTTGAGACTCCTCAGCCCACGGAATGCCCATTTTCAGTTTTGCTGTGAACAGAGCATATAAAAAGTTCCTACCTCATAAAATTTATGTAGATTACAAATTAAGGAGTTCTATCTGCAATTTGCGAAGAGTGACACCTGATGTGTTCAGGTCAGCAACTGGTGGCTTTGCTCACTGAAATCAGCTACACTACAAGAAAGAGGGTTGTAGTTAATCATCTAATGTCCACACTAAGATAACACAGAGTTCTGCTTTCAGAGGATCTGTGTGGTCTTCCTTCGTATGTAAAAAATTACCACAACACCCAGACCTGATACTTGTGGCTCAGATTTTCTGGCGTCCCAAGGCTGTGATAGAGGATGGAGACAGCAGCGTTTTCTTCCACTTGGTGTCAGCATTGTTCTCTCTCACTCCAGGGCTGTGACTTGCTTTGAATATAACCCTTCAACATTTTCTGAATGCCTATCTTAAATTTAGGTATTACATTTCTATTTTTGTAATATGTCGGAACATCAGCCTGTTCCTTCCTCAGATAATTAACTGATATCAGAGAAGCATGAAAGAAGGGTATGAATTCACCTCTAACCCATTATGAAATGCAAGCCTCTCTCTTTTTTGATGCTTGTGTCACCTTCCTTACCTCATCAGGACTATCACTAAAATCTCTTACCACTTTTGTATTCGTTTTCTTTGGTGGCCATGAGCAATTTGATTTGTTTACTGATGATCAGAGCTTTTTGAAAAAACAACCTCAGAAGGGAAGCCTTTGGTAGGAAAATCATCCCTTAGGAAATTAAAGTGTTTTTACTGAAAGGCTTGTAATGTGTAAGCAATAAAATATTTCAGCCTTTTTACTTGTCATTGGCTGTAATAATAAAGAGGAGAGGGGGGTGGGTTGGGGGTGGGGGGGGACGGTGGAAAGGACATTATTTTAAATCCTTACTGCCTTTTTGTTCCATGCAGGGGTAGGTATGGGAGTGGGAAATGCTTTCAGAAAAGCAGGCAAGAAATGCAGAGGAGCATACAAACCTGAAAACAATAAGGAAAAAAAAATAAGAAAACAATTTTTTCATTTAATTGTAATTAATTTTAGTTCATTTAATTATAGTTATTGTAGAACTGTGCAACAGTGATTTTAGTAGGCATGTTTTGCATGCAAAGATTTGCCTCACGATGTCCCCCAGTCACCTCCCCTGGCAGTTCCTAGACTGCTTTGTTCTTCTTTAATTAGTCGTTTTCACCTATTCTAGCAAATACGCAAACATGCTTAAGTACTGAGACAACACAAACTGAGAACAGGGCATGCAGAAGGGCTTGGCTGAATCTTGAAATCCTATTAGCATGTTACAGCCTGATGCGGTTTCACTCTCTCCTGGTTTATTTCAGGTTTTGCCGTAGAGTCGAGTCTGCAGTATTTAATTTCTTTGCTTAAAGGGAAAAAGGAAATGTATGTTCATGAGTCAGCACTTCTGCTAAATAGTTTCCAGAACTATCAAACTAAATACTGGGTACCTTTTTATTTTCACTATGAAAAAGGAAAGGGATGAAATATGCCTGCAATAAAAATACAACTGTAATTGAGCCACATATATGAGAAACAAAAGGAAATATATGGCAAAGTTGCTTGCTGTACTTTTCCCCCAGGGTTCATGGTTAGAAAAGTTTAGTCCAAGCTGTCCTGATTTACTGATTTTTTTTTTTCTTTTAATTTTTTTTGATTAATTAAAAACAATGAGGAGGAATAAGTGAAAAAAATCCTGTGCCTTTATTTTGTGTGTGTGTTCTAATGCATTTTTAGTTAGTTCAAAGAACATTGTTAACTTAAACAGTTTGGATTTGCGTGCACTGTTTGCCTTATGTTCTGGTGGTTTAGATGGGTGCTTGAGGCTGAGGTTCTGTCAACAATTATGACCTTTGGATTTTCACTTATCTGCTTTAATTAGATGTTGCCCTGTTTCCAGAGGACTACAGAGACAAGGATTCTGGCTAGTAAAGAAATTCTAGTGTGGGCCTTAGGCTGTTCTGCCAAGTGGTGGGGTAGTCAGTTGTGCCTGGAGATGATGGTATTAAAGGATGCTGATCAAGACTGAATTTTTCTGCAAGATTTTAGGGCAAGGAAATACTTGAAGGGCTGCTGCTCTTTGATTTAGCATTACTTCCAGTATGCAACTACAGCTTTGCCTGTGAGTTGCTGCTCTAGGAGCTCAGCTTCTGATTGCTTTGGGAAACTCCTCATGCCAGCATCCATACGCGGGGAGCTGGCAGAGGGGGGAGCCAAATCCACAGGTTACAGCTGACCTCTCCTCCATTTTGCCCGTAGAGTGGCCGAAAGATGCAGAGGTTTGCCAAGATGAGAACTGCTGGGATCTCTGGCTGTCATTGGCAGAGGGGGGACCTGAGTGTTGGGCCAGGGAAAAGCTGATCCTTGTGTAAACCCCGCAGACAAGGGAATGCTAAAGCTACACAAGTTAAGTATGTGAGTGTAAGTAGAAGAGAACAGGAGATGACATGGAGAGTTCTTATAGATTCTAAGCTCTGTCACTGTAGGATTTTTTGTGTTCTTTCTTTATATTCTTATGCACACACACTCCTCCCTGCCTCAAGATGTTAAGCTGAATGTGATTACTTTGGTGGGAAAAAAAAATATTAAGAAAACCCCAAACCTTTTTGTCTACCAGTGTCTAACAATGGCTTTATTATCTTCATGGAGTTGTGTTGGAGATCAAGTGAAAAAAAAAATGATTTAGAATGTTTTATTTAATATTATTTTAGGTCTTTACTTTCTAATTTTATTTTTCAAATTCCCAGGGAATTACATGGATAGCTCTGAGCTTCATAATCTTTTTCATCCATCAAGACAAAAAGACCATGCAGCAATAATGAAGAGTGAGCTGCACTTGTGTGCAGTCCACTGTAGCTCCAATTCATACAGTACTGCAAAAAATATGTTTGTCTGTTGTGTATTCTCACTAGGAAAGTATTAGAAGCAATCTGCTGCTTAATGGTGAGGAATGATGAACAAACAGAATATTTTGTCAATTAAAATATCTGCTGCTTTCGTGTACTCACTCTAACCACATTTCTAGCTATTTTGCTAATGAGTTATATTCAATAATGTTTTCCATGCTTAACCAAAATGCTGTTTGGGGTAAAGGATGGGAAAAGGGGAAGATAGGCTATATTCGTAATCAATATCAAATGGGCTGTGGAAGAGTAAAGAGATGTATTTATTTAATTACTTTTTGTAGCCATTAAGTATGGCTCATATTAGAAGCTTAAGGAACTTGTAAAAACAGCTGTTGACAGACCAGCAACCTGCTATATTCCAGGTAATCAGTGATCTGTACATGCCTTTCTTTTCACCTGCCCCTGTGTTACAAAGACAATAACCCTTTCTTCCTTCAAGCTGTATAGGTGCTTCTAACAACTTTGTAGTTGCAGGCAAACTTGCTAATTAAGACATAATCTCCTTCTGGTCTGCATGGAGCACAAGTTGGTTATTTTAATCTGAAAACAACATTGACATTTCCAGCTTTCCTTATCCCCTGAATTCACATGTTAACAAAGTCATAGTCAGAGCATAGGTAGATGAATTCTAAATCCAGATCCATGTACATTCCATATAAAGTCTAGTTGTTTCTAAGGTCTATAGAAAATCCAGATCCATAGATGTCATTCTTTATGAATCTGTTTGTTTCTGAAGTCTGCACCAAAATCTTGGTGGCGATATCTGTGCACCTGAAGGATGGCCAAGGGATCAGGTCCAGCCAACATAGATTTAAGAAGGGCAGGTCCTGCCTCTCCAACCTGATCTCCTTCTATGATCAGGTGAAGCACCTGGTGGTTATGGGGAAGGCTGTGGATGTAGTCTACCTGGACTTCAGCAAGGTCTTTGATACTGTCCCCCACAGCAAACTCCTGGCCAAGCTGTCAGCCCATGGCTTGGACAGCAGCACTCTGCCCTGGGTTAGGAACTGGCTGGAGGGCCGAGCCCAGAGAGTGGTGGTGAACAGTGCCACAACCAGCTGGTAGCCAGTCACTAGTGGTGTGCCCCAAGGATCAATGCTGGACCCCGTGCTCTTTAATATCGTTATTGATGACCTGCATGAGGGGATGGAGTCCATCATCAGTAAATTTGCAGCTTACACCAAGCTGGGGGCAGGTGTTGATCTGTTAGAGGGTAGAAGGGCTCTGCAGAGGGACCATGACAGGCTGGACAGATGGGCAGAGTCCAACAAGATGACATTTAACAAATCCAAGTGCTGGGTTCTGCACTTTGGCCACAGCACCCCCGTGCAGAGCTACAGGCTGGGGCCGGAGCTGGAGTGGCTGCAGAGGTGCCAAACAGAAAGGGACCTGGGGGTGCTGATTGACAGCTGGCTGAACATGAGCCAGCAGTGTGCCCAGGTGGCCAAGAAGGCTAATGGCATCCTGGTATACATGAAGAATAGTGTGGCCAGCAGGAGCAGGGAAGTCATTCTGCCCCTGTACTGAGCACTGGTTAGGCCACACCTTGAGGTGAGGAGAAAGTTCTTCATTGAGAGAGTTGTTAGCCATTGGAATGGGCTGCCCAGGGAGTCACCATCCCTGGAGGTGTTCAAAAGGGGATTGGACGTTGCACTTGGTGCCATGGTTTAGTCATGAGGTCTGTGGTGACGGGTTGAACTTGATGATCTTTGAGGTCTCTTCCAACCCTGGAGATTCTGTGATTCTGTGAAAACAGGGAGGAGATTTATTAATTTGTATGCTTAAAACTCACAGATACGCTGTTTCTGAAAAGTGTGCTTAGGGATCGTCCAAACCTTGATTTAAAAACACCAAAAAGACAACTTAGACAAAGTCTGCTCTGATTTGTTTATAAACCCTTGCTAATGTCCGAGATACATATTTCTAAATATGGTTGCTGCATTTTCTTCCAGTAAAGCCTACTTTATTTCCTTAAAGGAGAGACATTCTTGTCAAGTCAAAATCAAAGAAAAATATACAAAACCCCTTATGTGCAAAAGAGGAGTGCAGCGTTTTCTATTCTTATTAAGCTATCTCTCTTGAGAGGTCACAGCCACTTTAGAAAGGGAAAAGAAACTCTTCAAAGTGGGATATGGTATCTTCAGTTAAAGTACAGGTTAGCTCCTAAGAGGGGAATGATGGATCTCTTCAACTTCTTCCCACTTAATAGATTCTACAATACGTAATGTTCCCTTCTTTGAATTTTTTTATATAGCATGGGAGTTCTTTTTTTAATCAAAATTAACTTCAGAGTGGAAGGGCTGCTGCTGTTCCTGCATAGTCTTGAACTGTGGATTTTCAATTAGTTGAGAGGGAGAAAAAAATTAGCAGTGGAAAACAGAAGACTAAATTAATTTTTTGTTATCAGCTTACAAATCTTCAGCTTACAACTTCAATGAAGAAGTTGAGAGCAGAGTCCTCATCTCACCCTGTGGCAATTCTTCCACTCAGAACAAGACATTAGTTCTGCAAACTGCTATAAGTTCTTTTGGTCATCTTTTTTCCCCATTTCCTCCCCTCTACTAACTTTTTCTTGAAAGTGAGAGTGTGTTATATACCTCTTTGGAACTGCTGCTCTTACAAAGTAGAGCAAACACGTAGCATTAGAGGAAGTCTTCACTTTTATTTCTGGTTTCTTGTTAAAACCACCAGGAGGAATTTTTTATTATTCCGACCCACTTCAGACCTTTTATACTATTGGCTCTTTAATATGGCACTAAAGACATCTATCTACAAATTAAATATTGCACTCATGGAGGTGATGTAAATTGTTCATTGAACAGAAGGATAACAAAGTTTTTTCCCTATCTGATTGCATTCACTCCAGTGTGTCTGCAGCTCTTGTGCAGTGTTTTTTCCATGGAAGGGGAAAGTGATGGAGAAAATCTTAATGTATTTCATGCTCTTTACCATCTGTCAGTTGCTTTGGGTAGAGACTGAAGGCTTTAGTCCAAATGTTAGAAGTCCTCAATGGATCAGTGCCCAGCTGTGCCACTTAGCTCATTCATGTACCACTTCTTCTCTTATTTGTGTAGCTGATATGGTGGACCTCCCTGAGTAAAGTTGCTTATGAATCTGGAATGATCTTGTGGAAGAGAGAATACTGTTCCTGAACTAGCATACTGTCAAAGTATTTTACAAGAAGAAATATTTTACTTATTGCAGAGAATGTAGTATGCCATTCACAAAAAATATCAGCTTATTGTTTTCTTCTTCTCTGCAACAATGTACAACAGCCAACCTCCTACCACAGCAGAAGCAGAGAACATGTTCTATTGTGGATATTGGTATGCCAGTCTCTTTATGTGGTGCTTAGATATTGTCATGGGCAGGCTGGAATACCTTTGATGGAGTGGAACAAACACTTTGAATTACATAACAAGGACTTCTTGAAATTTTCATGGAGTATCTGCATTTCCTCCCCTTAAATAGGTAACAAGGCAACAAAATTCAACTGAAACAGCTCACTATGCAAGTAAAACCCCATGAGCGTTTGGAGGCATGATTGGGTCAGTCCAAGAGGCTTGAGGCTTGTGTTATCTCAGGCAGGCATGCCCTTGGTTAATTCACCAATTTGTAAAGAATTGCAGCATCTCAGAATCACAGAATGTTAGGCTTTGGAAGGGACCTCAAGAGATCATGGAGTCCAGCCCCCTGCCAAAGCAGGATCACTTTGAGTAGGTAACACAGGAAAGCGTCCAGATAGGTTTTGAATGTTTTCAGAGAAGGAGATTCCACAACTTCTCTGAGTAGAGTGTCTCTTTCTCTGGAGACATTAAAATGCACCTGGATACATTCCTGTGTGACTTTGTCTGGGTGGTCCTCCCCTGGCAGGGGGTTTGGACTAGATGATCTTTTGAGGTCTACTTCAGCCCCTAACATTCTGTGATTCTGCAACACTCTGTGTAATGTTGTCACTAAATGCTCGTTTCTTGGATACAGGCTTCTGAACCTCTTATGTATCAATTGTTTTTAAATAATAAAATAAAATCAGTTCAGAGCAAATAGCTACACAAGGAATGTGGCCAGGAAATCTCTTTCAAGTACTTTTTTCATTTTATATTTTTATGTAAGGTGGACAGGAGTTCAAAAAGGTGACTAAAGCCTCAACTGAACCTTTGGATAAAAGCTTTTGAGTGCCAGGAAAAATATTGGATGAGGTTTCATCAATATTGTCTTTCTCACTGAAGAGACTATTAAAAAGGAAAGAAAAAGGGTCTGTAGTGCTTACAAAAATTCTTCTTTATCTTGCCCTCACTGTTTTGAAGACTTAAAACCTGATCTGAAGCATAATCCAGAAAAATACGTCAAGAGGATTTGTTCATGAGCGTACAATGCGTTGACATCAGCAAACTCTTATTATGACTGTCATGTCCCCTATCTTGCAGCCTCATTCTAATCTTCTGGCAGCATTCAACTTCAGTGCTTTCCATTTTGATTGAATTAATTAGTGAAGTTTGGATGGTTCCCCTATTCAGAAATTGTAGAATTTTGTTTTTAAAGGTGATTTTTGACCTAGTTAATGTCAAGTAGAAAATCTGACTGCATTTCTGTTGTTTAAATTGAAAATACATCGCCCATTTGGAAGCAGATAAAATGGTAAATGAGAGCTATATTTATGTACTTATCTTGCCTTTAAGTTAATCTCCTGCTACTAGTCTTGAGCCTTTCAGGTTGCTATAGAAACTGCCACAGCCTCCAACTGTGCTTCCTCCAACTTAATTGCATTCTGAGTTTCATATGCTCTCTGTTAACTGCAGCACTGGCAGACAAGAGCACATTGCAGAATGAGTTGAATTAATGGTTCAATATGATGTGTGCATTTTTAAATATTATGTTTCCATATCTCTTTTCATATTTTCCTCTACCATTTAGTTAAACTCTTCTGTATCATGTAGTGATACCCCAGGGATGGATTCTCTCTATTTACTGTCACATTATTTGATATTTTTTCATCTCTGTGAAGACAGGCATGGAAGTACATACCTGCTATCTCAATAAATAGCTGTGGTATGTTTGTGCTGACTCAATGCTCTTTACCACACAATTTTTGCTTGATCAGTGTGGGTCAAAGATAGGCAGTTCTTCATCCCAACCTGTTTTCAGGTGGTAAATACCAATACATCAAAGCATATACCCTCTTTGGCACTGTTTGTGGTTCTGGGATTTTTCTGTAGTTGTGTTAACGCTGTTCCAAAAGTGTATTTCTATCCTCGTTAGAAGCATTAGATACACAAATGGTGAATGGGTAAAGTCAGAGTGATGCTGAGAAACAGGGCAAGGTGAGAATTTCACCAACATGTCACTTTAAAATGTTCATGCACATTAAGTCATGCTTTTAGATACTGAAGGCAGCTTAAATACGCCTGTTACAGCTTGTAACCTTTTCAAATAAGCTTCAAAATCTGTGATAATGTTTTTCATGTGGTTCAGTATTCCCCCCCTTTTTATGTGCGACAGTGCTTGAATTATGTTTTGATGGTCCCTTAAAAAATATTTGTAATTAAGTCAGTGAAGGTAGCTTTTCTGGCCTCAGCTTTACTGCTAATATCTCTCTATGAATTTGTGTGGATATTTTTGTTCTCTTTTCCCCACTTTGAACTATAATGACAAGAAGAAAGGAAGAAATTATGACAATATTGTCAGGATTTGTTAGCAGCACTATTCTCTCTATTTCTTTTTTCCCCCTCAGATTCTTTTTCACTAGCTACCTATTTTACACTTCTTGCCACAATGTCGTGCACTTCCTGTCTCAGAACTTAAATATTTTCCACAACATCTCAGCTTTCCTTTTTAGCTGCCTTGTGAGCTTGCATGTTTGAGAGCTGCATTTCCCTGCCAGCTCTCACTCAAGTTACATTTCCTGGCTTGCCCTGCAGAATGTCAACATAAATTCCAAAATTTTGCGTGTGCTGGAGATCTTCCTCAAACATTCTAAAATCACTTACTTTGGGATGGGATTCATTTGGGTTTGAATATAAAATAAGTATTGTTTGTTGGCTCCTTGTCATTTTTTAGGAGCCAAATAGTTGCTGTGTCTCCAAGTTGTCTGCTTTCATGAGCTGTTTTCCTGGCAGTGACAGCACTTCAGTTACAGAAAGCACTGCTTGCAATGTCTCCATAGGCATTCAGAACAAAGATCTTGCCTGTCAGCTGGACAGCCCAATGTGTGAACATGTGGAAGGCTTGGCACTGGTTTCCTAGAGTTGCTAGCAATCTTAGTAAAGACTCATTGAAATTCTGAGCTGTGCCAATAGCAGGTTGGTCTACTCCACTGTAGAATGTATTGCAAAAGGTTTTTTTTCACAAGCCATAATTTCTTATGATTTCTGTGTTTCCAGGCTGTTCCTAGTGTTGATTGTATGTTGATGGGAGGCTGTTCTATAGGCACATGGGATCTTCAGAGTGTTAGGTGGCTGGATATTTAAGATAACTTTGGAGCCATGGTTATGCAGTTCTGGTCAGGGAATGCAGCCCTTCACTACAGACTGGCACTTACTTTGTTGTCCTTTTCTTCTCATGCCTTTCTGAAACCTGTCTTCAGATACCTATTGTTCATCTTTCTTTCCCTCCCATTCTGTGGAGCTCTTGTACACTATCAAAACTAGTGTGTTTCTCCTTTACAATCTTTGTATTCCCCATCTTATTGTTTGACCAGATGTAATGTTGCTTTGAGATGCTTATGTTGAAAGCCTTGATGTTTCTGGGAGCAGGGAACATAAACCAAGCAAACTGCTGGCAGAAGTCAGGGAGAGAGATTTCAGCCAGCTTCTTAGTGGACAATGGAAAGACTAAACCTTTTGGCTGACTTTAAGCTTTGGTTTCTTCTTCACTTTTTTCTCAGTATAAGCAAGGAAAAGATGGAATGAAACTTGACCATAAAGAATTTTGGATAAGCAGGTGTACTGTTGAAACAGTTCATCCATGTCTTGGCAGATACTGCCATTGAAGTAAGAAGAAGCACGGAACATGAGGTGCATAGATAGAGACAGACCAGCAGATCTGCTCTGAGTTCTGGATTGCTTTTTTGTTCAGCACAGTAAATCCTGCTTTCCTCTAGCACACACTGAGAAAGACGGACAGTAACACTGGTGAAATGTAGGTGGAATGTAGTCTCTTTAGGGCTAAAACTTCTAATTCTTGAAATGTAGACCTAGTAATTATTTCCAAGGTGCTTTCCATCTCTATAATCCTAACTTGCACCTCTCAGAATTGATCCCCAGTGAAATGTCTGTTTTCCGTCTTAACTCTACTTACCTCAAATAAGCACTTAGCAGGAGGTGTGTTAACTAAATTGTAATTTTGTATGTCCTTGCATGGCATACAAGAGAAACAAGCATGGCCTCTATTAATATCTGTTCTTATGTAAACAGAACCAATTTTATTTAGTTCTTCAGCTAATGAAGCACTGTGGGAACAAGACAGTCAGAAGCTTGGGAATTACTCTACAAGGAAGAATCTCAGTGTTTCTTGGCAAAAGCTACTTTATGCTCTAGGCTTGCTTGGTAAGAGCCAACAGTAACAGGGTCTTATTCTGTACAGAAGTTTAAATAAACAGTCACAGAATATTTCTGCCCCTCTTTGAAAGTTGACACACAGAAATCCCAAAGTTTATTTAGAAGAAGGCTTAATTTTTATCTAGCTACAGCCAGAGAGGGAGGGGCTTTAATAAAAGAAAAGAGTAGTTGGGGTCCCAAATGAGGGCATATGGAAAACTCTCTTTTCTTTACTTACTTCCAAATACTGACAGAATGGAAATATCTTTTTCTCCGTTCTTTGTCAATTTTGTTAAAACAGACAAACCCAAAGGCTGTAAGATAAATGAGGTGACTTGCTCAGCAATAATGGATTTCTAGCATTGACTGCTATCAATCTTTTCATAAAATAGCCATCAGAAGAGCTGAGTTGTCATATATTATCATATATAGACTACCACCTTTGGGAGGTTCTTGGAGAAGGCTGGAATGGAAGCATTAGACAGTGTTAGATTTACACTGTCATTAACTATTATAATGACCATTAGCTGTTTGTTTTGCACACTTAAATTGAATGAATGAGAACTTGTGGCTGCAAGATCAGTATCACCAATGCTGTGTACTGTGCAGCTGTATCCATCTCTCTAGTGCTCTCCTGATGTACATTGATGGAGGAAAGTGGGGAGCTCTTTGCCCCAACAGCCTCTTGTTTGGAGTGAACACTGATAGCTCTGTGGATGTTATATTAGTAGCTTAGTTTCTGCTAAACTGAAACCAGCAGATATGCCATTTGATGTCTTTGCTTTGTCTCAGGAGAGGCTACTTCAAAGGTCTTTTCAGTTTCTTCTTTTATTTAAGTATAAATATAACATCTTCAGAGACAAACATAAGGAAAAGATAAATGATCCTGTTTGTTCTTGTGCTATTGTTGTTTGTTTTCCCTAGACTGGAAGATACAGTTAGGAATTTCAGAATGTAGTCTTGCATACTAAAAACTGCTGCAGATCTGGCAGGAACTAGTGCAAGAGAGGGTAGGACTCTGCCTTACATCATTCTCCTTTGTGCATTATTTTTCTCATTCCCTCATGAAATCCTGTCTTCTGACCCCTCTTTCTGTTTTAATAAAATGAGGAACTATGAATTTCAAACTCAGAGGAAAAATGTGACCCCATGTATCTTTGCAACACAGATGAATCTGCATGCTGCCTCTTTCTTTTGGCCTATGTTTTCTAATTGCTAGTTCACAATACGTTTTTATATTATCAGCTGAAATGTTCTTAGGAAAGCAAAGAATCATTGCTTAATGCATTGACCTGCACAGTTGGTCTCCAAATCTCAGGTTATCTACTTATTGTTTTGTATTCAGTACACATTGAAACAGTTGCTGTGTAAACAAGGTCATCTGTTAAGACCTACATACAAATACAACAGTAAAGGGGCTCTATCTCAATCTCCAGAAGAGAATTGAAGGAAAATATTACCATATAATCAACACCAATGACTGAAATGAGCCATTTATTCCCAAGTCCAAAAGTAAATTTCTAACTCACTAAAACATAATAAAATACAATCCATACTGTGTTAACTGCTCAGAATTGCACTTGACCACCTGAAAGACATTTCAGAGGTTTTGTAAAAGTCTATAGGAATCCAAAAAGGCACAAAGAAGCACGAAGAAAAAATCTCAATACTAAGCCAATACATTTTGAGATAATTGAGAAAGTATTTGTGAGAGACTAAAATCTTGTCTCTTCTGATGTGACTCAAAAAAGATAAAATCACCTTTGCTGTTTGCCCAGACAATAGCTGATGTGTATTGGGCAGAACTCTCAGGATGGTGCAAGGATAAAAGATTGCTCACTGGACTACAGCTGGTCTGACAACAGTGGACTGAGGCCACTTTTATCAATACCTTTGGGAGTATGCACAAGACAAGATCATCTCTACCCATCAGGTACCCTGGAAAGGGAGGATGGTGAGACAGTGGAGAGACAATGGATTCACCACCTGGCTCCTGATGTGTATTGGATCTGTGGGCAGGTAAATGAAGAAGGAGGAGGCGGAGGCCTCTCCCACCCCCCATCCCCCCACCCCCCACTTCCTCCAGACCCCTGTCCAAACACAAAGGAATACACAGGAAGATTTCCTGGGGAACAATACCTGGACACTTATCTAAGGATGATTTCCTGGGGGACAATATTTGGACAGATACCTAAGGGCTAAAAACCTGTATAAAAAGACCTGAGAAACTACTGGCTCAGAAGAAGAAAAAAACAGGAGGAGGACAATGCTGCTGAGAAGGAAAACACGGGACAAGGAAAAGCCTGGGGCAATGCTGCTCTGAAGAAAAATGGAGAGAATACCAGGAGGGAAAAAATGACAGAGGCATCACCATGGAGTCTGGAAGAAGCAGACCAAGAGGAATCCTCTCTGTGTCCTAAGTTCTGCCTGCTGCAACTCATGGAACTGAAGAGGCTGCCCTGAGGACCACATCTCTTCTACAGCTAAAGCTACAGCACCCTTCCTCTACAGACCCAACTTCTCCTCTACATCCAAAGCTGCAGCACCTTTCCTCCACAGACTCAAACTGTCTTGGGGGGTGAGTGGTGTGGTAACATAATTCCTTTCCTCTTCTCTCTCCCATTCTCTGTTCTCTCTCCCCTTCTGATCCATTCACTTTATTTGTGTAATAAATAGTCTAGCTGTTGATATTTTGGCATTGTTTGTGCCTCCAATTTCATAATACAGGAATATTCAAAATAACTGAGTCTCTTTCTCTCTCCAGACCACAACAGTATTTAAATTTAGAATAGAATTAACCAGGTTGGAAAAGATCTTTGAGATCATCAAGTCCAACCCATCATCCAACACTGTCTAATCAATTAAACCATGGCATTATGTGCCTCATCGAGTCTCTTCTTAAACACCACCAGTGATGGTGACTCCACCACCTCTCTGGGCAGCCCATTCCAATGACAAATCACTTTCTGTGAAGAACTTCTTCCTAACATCCAGCCTAAACCTCCCCTGGCACAACTTGAGACTGTGTCCTCTTGTTGTGATGGTGGTTGCCTGGGAGAAGGAATAGTCTTGATTCCTATTTCCTGGGAATGTGCACTGCACAAGGAAATAGAAGGTAATTGTTCTGAGAACACCTGTGGTAAAATCTTTAATTATAATAATTCAGATAGAAGTTAATTAAAAGAACATCTTTAATGCAGCAGTATGGTTTTCCCTACATACCACCATGTGGGACTGAATCTCTTCTGCCTTGTCATTTAACTTAAGTAGTAATAAACAGCTGTGAATGTAGTTCTCATTTTCTCTTATCTGCTGATCTGTATGTGCTCCAAGAGGGCCTTGTGTAGCCTTCATTTTTGGAGGAAAATAGTCTCTCTCACTCTTTATTGCTGTTGAATGAAGTTACAAGAGTAACTGCAAAATTTGAATGTGTGTGCTTTTTGAGAGCTGACTTTAACTGTGCTCTATTATTGCTCCTGTTTTATATCAGTAAGCAGGCCAGCTGTTCTGGGAAGTATCAATATCTCTGCTGATTGTCAGTCTGTGGAGACAACTTGCTCTGTAAGCTATTGGTCTGGTACTGCGCTCAGGATAGCTGCCACATCACCTGAGCTCTGTGTGTGTAATATTTAACTGTGGAAATAATGTAGGGAAACAGAAGGGAGTGAGAGGTAAATAAAGCCATGCAGTTGGAAGTGATGAAGGTTGTGTTAAAAATGCCCATCAGGTTTAAACTGCTTCTCTTTATGGGAGGAAATTGGACAGTATTGTCTACCTGCATGGGGGTCCCCTAGCTGTGGCATATGAAGGAGAGCAGAGAGGACTTGAATGTTTTTCCAGTAGTAATTTAAAAGTTTCTCGAAGGTAGAAAGGTTGACAGACATTGTAATGTCTTGCAAAAATCTGTGGAGTTGCAGCATGCTCCTATCCCAGAAATAAGGGGCAGGGGGAATTTGGAAGCAATGAAATTTGTTTTGAAAACATTTCTATGCCTCTTTCCCAAATTAGGCTGCACTAGATTGTTGCTAATAGATTTAACTTTTCACTCAGGTAGGGGCTTCCCAAATTACAGTTTGGTTTACTGTGTTCAGCAACGCATCAGCCAAGACAGTATTGCACTTACCATGTTTCTGGTTCACAAACTCCAGACTAATAATGAAATGCATTCTCTTTCAGCTCTTTGCCCTCAAAAAGTCAGCTACATTATGTTAATGAGCCACAATATGACAAATCAGTTCTGAAGCTTATAGGTGAGATATTAGCAATAACTTTTGAGAAGACTAAAAAGGAAGTGTTAGACACTCGCGTCTTCACAATATTTGTCTACCTTGCATGCAGTGTGCCAGAACAATTGTGCCCTGTGAGGCGATGTGTCAGCTGAAACTTGAGGGTAAGTAGTAAGCTGACATTCAGGCCAGCTTGAACAGTAACTGAACAGGACAAACACTTTGTCCCTTTACAGATTTTATCACAAAGTTACTGTGTGGCAAGCATTTGAAAGATTCCCATTACAAATATGTGAAGAACTAGAGGTGCTAGGATGATGCAATTAGTGAATCTTAACTGGGGAAAGTAAACCCTCAGAAGACACTTTCTGAGCACTACCAAGAGGCAGCATCGCGATGTTTCATGTGGCAGGTCTGAATTTGGACAGAGAGGGAGGAACAAGGCCAGAGAACTGAGGTCTTAATATGTCAAACAGAACAGGAAGAGCATGGAGAAATTATTCTATACACATTTAATCAGGGTAATTATAAACCTTTTTTTAATTTCTTTTTTTTTTTTGAGTTTAGCATGTGTGACATCCTGCTTGCATGCATCAATGTAGAGAAATGCTGAATTTGGTTGACCAGTTGTAAGAGTTACTTGTTAATGCAGTGGATGATGCCTGGTTTTTACCAACCCTGAGTGAGGTTTTTGAAGTTGAAAATTACTGTTTCTGTTGAATGAAAAACATTCTGATATCTGTCTGTTGGCCTTCTGCTGCATCACCAGAAAAGGACGATTCCCTCTGGGGAAAGGTGCATGGAAAAAAGAACACTTTCACATAGTGTCAGTGATGGGCAGAACTGCTGAAAAGAGACCTTTTATTTTACAGCAGACTCCCCATAACCTCTCAGAAATTAAAGTTCCTGATGTCTTTTAATATTTTTTTTTCTTTGTGATTAAACAGGGGTGTGTAAAGTTATTAGTCTGCAACCTTCATGTCAAAAATTGTCCCCTAGTACTTACTTAATTTTCAAATGATCCTGGAAATTTCAGTAGTGTTAGAAAACTTGTGGGTATAGAGTGAAAGTTTTATTATTTACTGGCTTGGTGTACTGACAAAAATTAAACTTTTTCATTGCAGTTTTTATTTAAAATAGCCGAAGGTAGAGTCACTCAAATTGCTTCTCTTTGGTGTATTTTACTGTCCACTTGAATATCAACTTGATCACATGCAATATGCAAGTGCTTTGTGAACCATGCCACAGTGGTTTAGCTATTAGTGGAAGAAGTCCAAAAATCTACAGCCAAAGCTAAACTTTAAAACAGAAAATAACAAAGAACATTCAGTGTCTGTCAGGAACACAATGTTATTTATTTTGCAGACCTGCTCTCCTTTTCTGTGTCTCTAGACTCTTTGACTGCAAGGGAAGCATTTTTAAATTGTTGAAAGGGTTGTTAATTGGAGCAATTTCTTACACTAACTAACTGCAAAGATCCCTGGAGAAATCCTAGTTCTTATGGAGAAATCCACATACAATTAAAAAGCAGTTACATATAAGGTGTATTGAAGCAAACAGTGAAGCTGTGTGTACTATGTATAGCTGATAGCTGTGCCACTTCGAAAGAATATTTATTTTCGTTGCTCCTATTGTAGAGTTCAGGAAGAAGACACTTAGTACTGTGTGTTGAAAAGGTTCCAGTGAAGACTATGTAATAATTAAAAGCTGAATATCCTAGAGGGAGTTTGAATAAAAATAATGCAGACTGACCCAGGGTAACTGTAGTCACTGAAGGGGAAGCAGGAGGCCTGGGTTCCAATATTTAACAAAATATTGGAGCAAGGCCAGAATAAAATAAAGCAGATGCCTTGGGAGGGATGAAATGCACTTATCCACTGGAGTTTGCAGTGGTTAGGGTACACTCCTGGGCAGCTGTGGGAACTGAACTTAACTTTCCCGTCCTGAGTGAGTGCTAGAGCCACAGACCTGTGGGAACTGGCTGGTTTACAGTTGTAGGACCGCTCAGGATAGAAGCAACCTGAAGAGGTCCTTAACCATCTGCCCAGTAGTAGTCTCCCTGATGTTCAGGCAGATTTATTGGTTGGTAAATTCAGCACACTGGGGTACTGAGAAGCAATAACCAATATATTTGGGGATCGAGATTAAAAGCCTGCAGTTCCTTGTTTACAGTCAGGGGAGGAAGCAAAGAGAGAAAGTAAGTGAAAAAGGCTGGGTACTAGGTGGGCATTTTCACATCTTGAACTATTGCTCTAGGAGCTGTTCAGCTCATCATCTTCCTTTTCACCTAAGGATTATTAGTGTTAGTAATGTAAATTAATAGAATTGTGTAGTTCAGTGCTATGTGTGCAATTCCTCTTGGCAGGCACTAACTCTGTGTGTGTAAGATTCAGATCTTGCTTTATTTAAGAAGGCAGTTCAGTGCTTGCCAACCTACTTAGCTAGTGTTTAGCATATTAGAGTTCTTTATATTAAGTACATGCATAAAAGTTTGCCTGACTTGGAGTCTAAATCTGAAGTTTTACTTTTTATGCTAATTGTTTATGCTATTATTGAGGTAATAGAAGGTTACTTGATCACTTCTTGTGCATGACAAGTTTCTTCCTGGGTAGCTCTAATTAAGTGTGTAGTGACTGTTTTGTTACTATATAATAACTGTAATTACAATAACACCTTTCTGTCTATAATATAAAATATGAATAGGATGTCCTAATTTTCTGTATTAGGGTATTGCACTGAGGCAGGAATGATCACAGTGGATAAAAGAATAAAATGTGAGGAGTGTATCAGAGCCAGAATATTTTTACCAATTTCCACTCATATCACTGTCAGGGGTCCAGATAGCACAAGATCTGATTCAAAGTTCTATCATCTCTTAAAATAAATTAAAATAGTACCACTAGGTTCTTTCAAAGCTGAAAGGTAGTTCCATTCTTAAATGGCAAAAGCTCCAACAGGTTTGTGGAGAGTCTTTCAGAATCTTTTCCATTTGCCTACTTTGGTGTTTCTTATAGATGCTTCTCATGGGATCTGATCTAATGGAAGATGTCCCTTCTCACTTCAGGGGGGTTGGACTAGATGACCCTTTGGAGGTCCCTTCCAACCAAACCATTCTATGATTCTATTGTTTTAAATTTGTATCCTCTATTGACCACGAAGTTTGCCAGTTATGAGGTTATCATAGCTCATTAGTTGTGTAAAATTGCAGGTAATCTGAGCAGAAGGGAATGCAATCTATGGAACACATGGCATCAGTGTGAAAAGATGCAGAGACAAGTTTTTCTCAGGATGTAGAGATGACTACCTTCAGGCTACACAAAGTTTGGGCTTGGGCAAGTACATTTTATTTCTTTCCTCTACACAGGAAGACAACAGAGAAGGTGAACAGACAGACACGTATTAGCAAAGTAGGATGAAAGCAGCTGTCATCTAACTGCTTCTTGGAAACTTTTGATATCTCACTACTAATCTTATACTATCACAATGTAATGATAGTTGGTTTGTTGGAGAACTAACCTTAAAAAGTGAACATCCTCAACATCTTAATGCTGATATGCATCAGCTGTAGACAGCTAAATGGAGACCTTGCAGGCCAATGTTACCAGCTGACCTCCAAAAAAGTGTTATTGCACTGGTGCAGTATTGTACCAGTAGGCTAATATGCAGTCAGAATAAATATACCAATAGCTGCTTGTGCTTACTCCTGGGGAAAGGAGGGGCTGGCATTGAAGTCAGTATCTTTTTGCAGAGGGTTAGGGTGTGCAATGACTGCATTTTATGCAGATGGCTCCATTTTCTGGAGAGAGAAAACCTGATTATCTGAACAAAGCTCATATCCTTCTCTGTGTTTCTATCAGAAAGAATTGGCTTTTATGAGACTTGCATTTATGTCAGCAAACAGTACTGTGTTATGCTTCAAGCCTAGATTTACCTTGCATCATTTCTTCAGAGAAATTTCAAATATTTTCCAGATATTTGTAATGCCAGACACTGCTGTAGTATCCCACTTAATATTCTGCTTGCTTTGCCAGAAATGCAGTAGATTAATAAACCATATTAGTTAGGAAATAGCTTTCTGAGAGAACTAGGAAAGATAATTCAAGGTTTTAGATGAAGCTATTGAAGCGGAGACAAGCTGACATTTCCCAAAAGATAATGAAATACTAGTAGAGTAATAAGAAAGTGTAATGCATCATTTGGGAGACAAAAAGCAAGAGGGATAATTTCAAAAGATAGTATCTCTGTTTGCCAGCAGATAGCATCTCCAATGTCAAGCCTCTATCACCGCAGAAATTATAAGCACTGTTGCAATAATCATCTGTTCTGTGAGAGGGTGTCTTCTGTATCGTATTGATTGTTTAGGTCTGGGGGAGGACTTACATGTAGTCCTAAATAATTTCTGGATCTGACATACTGTATTGAGTTCAGAAGATTGTAGGAAATCTGGGTGATTTTCCTACATTTTTTTATCATAATGGAACTATGTTTTTCTGATCATACTGAATTTAAGTCCTTCCTATCTTACACAGTAGACTGGAAATGCTCGGCTTCAGCCCTAATGGAATTAAGGAATTCTCCAGGATTTAAGTTCAAATTCCATAGGCCACAGAGTGGAATTAAAGCCACGTTTTCTGTCTTGAGTTTGTGCCATATGTTTTGTACTAAAAAAATAAACAAAATCATCTCATCCTCAAATATTTATTTTTGTGAATCCAGCTCCTATGATTTTGTCTTGCTAACTGAAATTTGTGCAGAAAATTCAAACTTGATTTATCTATCCTTGGGATAGCAAGGTACATATTTCTCAAAGATTGGTATTCATTCTTTCACAGGCAAGGTCTAGTAAAGATCAGCAGGTGTTTGGGTACCATTAAACAATCTCTTTGTTAAGTCTAAGCGCAACTAAGTTCTGCAAAGTTTCTCAGTAAACACATCAGTAAAGAATGGCATTGTGAAGAGTATATGCCTGGGAAAGGTGAGTTAATCTACTCTATCTTTCCAAAATTAATGATTATTTCTTTTCTAACATAAGCAGTCTCAGGCAAGACAGGATGGTGCTTCCCTTTTTTGGTTACCGCTATTTTTCCCTGTTCTGTGCTCTTATATTCTGGAACTAAAACTTGCCCTGGTAATTTGACTTTCATCAAATTCCTTTTAACATGTATATATACCCTGTATATTGACACAGGGTAAGCAGCAGGAAATATTTCCTGGAATCATGGAATGGTTTGGGTTGGAAGGGACCTTTTGAGGTCATCCAGTCTGGTGGTTTTGATGAGCATGTGGACATAAATTATGAAAATACACATTCTAAGTAGCTATTATGCCTAATGTCAAGCTTTCATTTCTAACTTTCGCTTTGGGGGGGAAAAAAGCCCAAACCAAATGGTATTTATGAGTATTTTTCCAAGTGAAAGAAAATAGTTTTAATCCAGTCTCAAGTGAAATTAAACCAAATAACAAGTGACATGCGTGCAAAATCTAGGGAAGTGTTTGTGGCAATCATTGTAAATTGTAGTTTAGTGGGTTCATTTGCAGCTTTGGAGGTTTGACAGCAGAACTCTACAGAAGTCTTAAGTTACCATATTTTAATCTGCAAGTGTAGGTGCCTGAATTTCCCCCATTTCTCTTTAAGAGCAGTCATTATAATTTGCTAACATTTCACCTTTTCTTTTGGGAGCATGACAGATTGAGGGAATAGTAATTTTCCAGCATTTATGCCAAAGTAAAGTTTTACCTCAATTACTGTCAAGTAGCTTATTTTTCTCACAGCTGTAAAGCAAGACTCTATATCTTAGTATAACTAATACTACAGTAAATTGAAGGAGGCAAGTACTAATATCCCTGAAAGTTGAAACAGCTTTGAGGATCATGAGTCATACCAGCTGCATGGGTGGAGCTGAGAAATAGAATTATATCAACTGCTTCTCTATTAATTTCTTATGAAAATAGAATGTATTTAGCTTAAGAGTTTTGGGTGGTCTATGTAAAAAGAGAAGCCAGACCAATTTACACCAGGGGCAGTAGTGAGCAACAAAATTCAGAATTCTTCCCAAGTCTGAGGCTAGTCTTGCTTTACTTTCAATTTACACAGTCCATACCAAACAACAATGGTTCAATTTTGGCATATCTGGGCACCTTTCTAAACTGCTCTGGAAAAACAGGAGTGCGCCTCTGGTGATGTATCTTTACTGGGAGCTGAATTCAGGATCACCCTGGGTGGTAGATGCTTTAAGAGTGAAAGGTGTATAAACAACCCCTGGGAAGTATTTTGTAGTATAAACCCAGGTGGGTGTTGTTTAGTTGTTGTTGGTTTTCGTAATTGAGGTAACTGGTAACTCTCTCATGTGGGTGTTGCCTATACCAGTACAACTGTTGATTGTCTTTCTGTTCAGAAATGGTTTTTCTTGGCATGGCACTTGCTAAGCTGAAGCTGCATTTGCTCTTATATCTCGATGGTTCTTTTGAGATAAATTTGTCTTCCAGAGCATCTATTAAGCCAGTTATGTCCATGAGAGAAAAAACGCTAGAGAATTGGATCAAGAAGTATGTTTCCAAATCAGAGCCCTTGTTCAGAACAGATTTGAAACATATGTTAAATATATATTAAATTACAGATTTAGCTTCCTCTGTAACTTCAAATAACATTAAGCCTTTTTTTTTTTTTAAATTTTCTTCTGAATTCTTCTCTGTTCAACTGTTGCTGAATCAAGTGAAATCTGCTCGTGGTGTGAGAATTGCTAATTGGGCTTTCTAATTACCATAGAATGTGTCAGTGCTTTATGAAGCATGTTGCTGTTGTGTGCTGTAGTGATAGTGCAATTAAACCATGTGCAAAATATATAAATAGCTAACTGGTTTTTGTGTGTACTATTTCTCTAGACTATCTGTGGCCCAGCTGTTGGCTTCAGACACAGTGTCATTCCGGTGTTAATGGGCAGCACAAAGGCATCAGGAGCAGTGGGAAGGGAAAGCTGAATGCTTAGGTTTTTTTCACATCGATCCTGCTAGTGTAAGCAGTGATAATAAGGCAACCTGGTACTGGGCTCTGTTTTTGGAGCAGTTCCTTAGCTTTAGAGGGAATTAATGAGTAAAGTTTTCTTGACAAAGGAATAGTATGAGAGAAAGCACTTAAGAGCTGATTTTATTTGCTGTTGAAACACAGTTAAAGAGCAGGATTCTGCAATGAATTGAATTTATCGTAGCTTTCTACCCTAGCTTCAACGTCTTGCACTTTTCCTGACTCAGACTGCATGGGAAAGGTGGTATGCAAAGATTTATTTATAAAATGAGTACTGTCAATATAGAGTATTCTAAATTTTGTTTTTATTTTCTTTGTCAAATACGTCTTGCACTTTGTGTGGTCTGCTACTTTGAGAAATATTGAGGACTTTTGACTTTGTTACTGTCCTGCAGATGTATCTTTGACAATGGCTGAGCCTGGAAAACAACAGATTATTAATTGTATTAGCGCCTTTCTCAGAAATGGCACTTAACTGTGGTTGTCTTCTAGTGTGACATTAATGCTGTTTGTGGCACAGCAGGACTGCAAAGAGAATTTGAAAATTAGAGTCTATGAATCATAGTAAAACCAGTGGTAATGTTATTTTCCATGGCTACTGCTCTGTGGTGTAACTCTGGATCAGACCATGCTTTATTACTGAGAACAGAAATTCAGTGGATTGTGAAAAACATTCCCTGGTACTCGTTAATGCTTTCATACCACAAGCCACTTAGCTGTTTAATTTTATTTAATTATTTTGAAGTAATGTAGTAATTGAGAATAATTCCACTAACAACATACAAAGTCTCTGATTTTGCCTTGTCTTTCATAAAACAATTATTAGTTTGCTCTAATATTTCAACTTCTCTGACTCTCTCACATACTGGCTTGAAATGCTATCTGTTTTGCTTTGACTTTCTTACTGTCTGAAGATTCAACTATAATTAACTTGACTTAAATAACTAAGTTGAGATTTTTGGGTCTTGGTGTAGTGAAATAATTTTGTGAGCTAACAAAAATAGTTGGTGTTGCTTGCTTCAGTCCTGAACATGTGTGATTTCTGAGGGTCATTAAAAGGGTGAAGTCTATAGATACAACCAAAAGGGAATGCTGTGGAGCATCTTGCAATTTATGGGGCATGTTTTTACCACTTGGGTGATTTGAAGACAATGTTTTTATTCTGCATAAAAGGCTCAGAGAGCTGTACCTGGAAGGAGTAAGGGAAAACATCAGTAACAGTCCAGACTCTCACTCTGAGGAAATGCATGATCTGTGCTGTAAGACTGCCATGCAGATGGCTACAGCTCCAGGCAACAGAAGAAAGCATGGCCTGTGATGTGCATGTAAATCATCTTTTTGCTGCTAAGCAGATTAATACCCATGGCACCACTATGTGTCGCACCCATTCTTTCTTTGCTCATAGGTTTCCTTGGCCCGCACCTGGTCCTTGGGTATGCGAGGGTATGTTCTATCCCAGTTCTCTGATCATAGAATATCTTGAGTCAGAAGGGACCCATAAGGATCATTGATTCCAACTCCCTACTCCCTTCCTAAAACTAAATCATAGGACTAGAATTGTTGTCCAGATGCTCTTTCAACTCTGACAGGCAAAAGGAGCCCCAGATTATTGTTCTCATCTTTTCTTCCAAAAGCATGACTTCTAATCTGAAGCAGAGATTTTTGGTCTGACCTTTGCAGTCAGCTTCTTTCAGCACAACTAGCTGGTCTAGCAGGCAGCAGTCCTCAGCACATGATGCTTCTTCCTCTGCTCACTCCTGTTCTGCTTTCTGATTTGAGCTCTGCTTCTGTGGTTATGCTTTAGATTTAAAAAATAAAACTATTTCTGATGTTTGGTTTAACATCTAGCATTGTTTTGTGGCCTGTGTTTGGCCTACTAAGCTGCCTTCTGGTTTCTGCCCTGCATGTCCCTTCACCCACAGGTGCTACTACTGCACGGACAAGGCAACAGAGCAAGCATTATGGGAGTTTTATTAAGGCCCTTTTGCAAACAGTAGTCTTGATTTTACGCCAATGAGTATATTGGCTATTTTGTTCTCATCCTTTTAATGGTAACTGTTTTATTTCTTTCTCAGACTATATGCAGCCTGTTCCCTAGTGAATGCCACTTCCATCCTTTTTTCCAAGTGTCACAATGACTTAGAGGACTGCTAACTTTGAGTCCCATGCAGTGGACAGTACCACTTATCCTGTTGTTACACCTGGCTCAGACAGGCTTGTGCCTGAATGTGTGAGCAGTGTACCTTGTCAGTCTGCAATTTAATAGTTGTTATTTTTTTTTAACTGATTATTATTTTCTCTGATATTGATGATTTTTGTATGGAAAAATAATTTTGTGGCCAAGAAGGCCTATGGCATTCTGAGGTATGTTAGAAGGGGGGTGGCTAGTAGGTCAAGAGAGGTTCTCCTCCCACTCTGCTCTGCCCTGGTGAAGCTGTATCTGGAATATTGTGCCCCTCAGTTCAAGCAGGATCTCAGGGAACTTCTTGAAAGAGTCCAGCAGGGAGCCACAAAAATGATGAAGGGAGTAGAACATCTCCCTTATGAGGAAAGGCTGAGGGTCCTGAGTCACTTTAGCTTGGAAACTGAGGGGTGACATCATTCATATTTATAAGGAGTGCTGGGAGGACTGAGCCAGACTCTTGTCAGTAATGTCCAGTGACAGGACAAAGGGTGGTGGGTGCAAGCTGGAGCACAGGAGGTTCCACATGAACATAAGGAAAAACTTTTTCACTGTGAAGGTGACAGAACACTGAAACAGACTCCCAGAGAGGTTGTGCAGTTTCTTTCTTTGGAGACATTCAAAACTCACCTGGATGCGTTCCTGCGTGACCTGCTCTAGGCGATCTGACAAGGGGATTGTACTGGATGATCTTTTGATGCCTATTCCAACCCCTAACATTCTGTGATTCTGTGTGAAACACTGACACTCATTTGCCACCTAATTGTCCAAAATGTTTTCCCTTTTAACTCAGGGAGTATCCAAAGCTTTGATTTTTTGTGTCATCTATGTTGCATATAAAATTTTCCAAAATAAAAAGAGGATGTAGGGAAATTAGAGTTTCTCTGATAAATGATTATTTGTCCTCCTATTGCCATCCTATAACCATGGCTTCAAAAGCTATAGCTATTAAAAAAAAAAAAAAAAGTCAAACAAACCCAAACCAATAGACTCAGTATCCTATAGCACTATAACCTTCATAAAAGAAAGCTCTCTGGTTTGCTTTCATTTTAATATATTGAAATGGATGTGGCAGCAGCAGCATTTTTCTTCCTAGATTTAAAGTTTGGTAGTTTTCCATACAAACAGCATATTCTTGCGTTAATGGAAAATTCATGCTGAGCTACTTCATATTGGCTAGCTTTGCATGCCACCTCTGATGTTTCTGTTGGCTGGAAAAAATGACTGGTATTTTCTGTTTGTCAGTTCTTTTGACTTTTCCTCTGCAATGCTAATAGCCTGAAGGTGGAAGACTTCAAATGTCAAAAAGAAAGAATGGCTGATTACACTGAAAGCAGGCAAACCTCCAGTCAACAACATTGAAAGGTTGCTTTAAAATCAGCTGTGCTATCTAATTTGTTTGACTTTTTGGATGATTTTGAGAAATATTTTCATAACTTTCAAAAGACTGATAGGTGGATCATTTACTCATTTAATGTGAGCACAAATGAAAAAAATGTGTTATTCTTTTTTTCTTGACAGTCTTGTGAAGAAAAAAAAATACATGATGCAATCTTGTTGGGGTTTAGATTCAGCATGAAAATAAACCTAGCTGTTTTTTCAGAGAAAGCTCTGAGAAGTCTGCTGCTTACGTTTCCAACTTGGTTGCTCTAGAGACTAGAAAACTGATAACAGGAAAGACAATATCCTGTCTGAAATTCAGACCCTAGATTTATTTTTGCTGTCTTGTGGCTATGTATTCTTCCTTAACAAAAAAGGAAAAAAAAATCCAGGAAAAAAAATTGGCTAAGGCCTTTCATCCTTTACCATTCACAGATTAAAAATGTAATTTAGTGACACAGACACAGAATCTCATTAAAACTGCATGCTGCAGATGCTTTCTTACAGATAACTATCTTTCCAGTAAAATCCTCCATGTGCCAGATATTACATTTTATTTTCCATGCTTCCTCCCTCTAGAAAATTGAGTTAATGACACCTTCACCATCTGTCCTGGAGAGAAGCAAATTAATAGATGTTATCAGGGCAGTACCCAGGATGCTCTTCTCCCCCTCAGGTTGTTTTGAATTCTATATATTGTATTCTTAATTCTCTGCAGAATACTTAGGTTTGGGGTTTGTGTATTTGCTTTGTTTTCCTAAATATTTTTTAAAATTAAGAATAATTCCATTTTCCTCATCTGTTCATAGGTTGGAAGGCAGCTTAAAGGTTCCAACCTCCCCCCTGTCATGGGCAGGGGCACCTTCCACTAGAGCAGGTTCAAACAGCTCTATCTCTATAGTCCGTAACATCCTTTGAGAACGGATTATGTCATGAAAAGTGGAAACTGAGTTTTGAATAAGCTGCATAGAATTGAAATGGTAAACAGGAAAATTTTCTGGAATGTTGCTTTTAGACAATATTTTAAGCCCTCAGTCTGGTCGCATCTGAGCACCTAGAAAGACCACAGATTTTAAGAGACTTCTAAAAGTGTAATATGGCTATGCTGGGAAGGCAGATGGTGCAAGTACAGTGTGGGTGGACTCCAGTACCCATCTAAAGCACATAGTCTCAGGTGTCACGAAGCTCTAGAGAAAATACAGGGTATCTTTGCTGTGATGCTGATACATATATTTGGCCTGCCAGATAGGGAGTAAATTTACACTTTGCTCCTACCAAGGCTGTGCTGTGGTTAAGAAAGTGTTGCACTGAGCCAGTGGTGCAGCGAGTGTACACATTCTGTGAGCATATGAGCTCCAGGATGCAAGGAGGGGCATCCTTCACCTGCAATTTAATATGTGACCAACAGCTTGTTTAGTCTTCCTTCAGTGGAGCTGAAAGGCATGAGGCAGGTTAATGAAAATATGAAGTGGTCACCAATGAAAATAAGTCTGTCTTGCAAATGTTACATCAACATCTCACTTCATACTTACTCTTTGAAATATGTGTCTATTTCAGTCTTTCCTGAATATGTTTACTTACTCAGATTAACACCAAAACCCCCTTTATTTTTCAAATGCAATTTAAAAACAACATAACATTAACTGCATTATATACATGGAGTGCATCTATGGCTTGATTTGCCTGAGATTTTTGTGCAAAAGATTTCTGTTCTATATGTTTGCCTATTGCAGTCTGGTCGCTGAGATTGCTGTATCGTGTAGGTAAAAGAACAGTTTTGGATTAGCTAACTCAAGTTGGAGGATCTAACATCAGTGTGGCTGTAGAGACCCATGTAAGTTATAAAAATCAAGTTAGGAGCTTATTAAATACTGAGAAAAGGAGCCTATGCGGAGCTCTGACCTCACTATGGCAAAGAAAGAGGTGTCTGTAGTTGAGCTAACTAGTTTAAAGTTAAATTGGCTTTATCTACATGCTGTGTTACATTTGCAGCAGCAATCACAGCAGATATGGCTGCATGTTCCCAGGGAAGTTATTCTAGAAATATATGAAAATAACCAAATCATAAACCTTTAGGTTTTAGTACTTTTCGGTATATAATGACCTTTTGGGTTGTTGTTGTTTCAAAGTACAAATATTTTCATATCAATTGAGTGAAAAGTCAAATATGTACTAGTAACATAACTTGCTCAGCTTCACAAAGCCAGTATTAAATTTGAGAGCAGTATTCTGACACTTGAGAGGGTGGCAACACTTCTTTTGGAGAGAACTGATTATTTTATGTGGTAAATTTTATTGGCAGAAATCTCTCCAAATTCTCTCTACAGCTGTATTGGGGGGAAAAAAAATAGGCTGCCATTTTTGCTTTATTTTAGGACAAACATTTTAACATTTCATTTGGTATCTGCTGTTTTCCATTATCTAGAATGTTACTGAAGTACCCCTTATGTTCAGTTCACCTACCTGGCTAACACAGGTACCCCAGCTGATCACTGACTTCGCTTGGTGGTCTTCTTCCTATTTCAATTAGTGAATTTCAGGAAATAGTCAATTTCTCATGAGGAGATGGCTTTTATTGTTGCTGAATATCTAGATGTCCCAAAATTCAACTGAACCTTTCCTTTTGAACATGGGAGAGCTTTTGCCTCCTTATCCAGTCTCCCTTTCATATTGTGACATAGAACATAAGGACAGGTGCCTTCCAGTACCTGAAGGGATCCTGCAGGAAGGCTGGAGAACAACTTTTCATAAGGGTGTTCAGCGATAGGACAAAGGGGAATGGTTTGAAGCTGAGGGATCTTAGGAAGAAGTTCTTCAATATGAGGGTGTTGAGATTCTGGAATAGGCTTCCCGGGGAGATTGTGAATGCCTCCTGCCTGGGGATGTTCAAGGCCAGCTTGGATGAAACTTTGAGAAGCCAAATCTAGTTGAGAGGTCTCCCTGGCCATGCCAAGGAGGTTAGAGTAGAAGACCTCTAAGGTCCCTTCCAACCTGAGCCATTGTGTGATTCTGTGACATATTTATTCGTCTGTCTTTGTCTTGGGCTTCTTGTTTTGTGTATTCTTTATATTGTCAAATTTCACTAGTCAAGGCAAATATTTTTTGGCAGAGAGACTCTTTCACATGTTCCTCATGACAAGAAAGAAACCATTTCATTAAGGGGTGAGGAGGTCTTTTTTGCATAATTTGAGATGACACTTCTGAATACTGACCAGTTCTTACATTTGTTCCATTATGGTAAATTTCACTATTTGCATGTATTTATATGTGTGTGTGTGTATGTATGTATATATATATTAATACCTTCAATGTATCCCCAGCTTTTCCAGCTTTTTTTTCTTCTGTATATTAGGATAAAATAATATTTCATCTTTCAGTGAGGCCTTAAATACTTCTTTAATTGTCCAAGGCATATTTTATTGTAACATCTTTTCTAATAGTGTTAACATTTTTGTGATTAGTTGAAGTTCAAAGTTCATTAAGAGCTGCAAGTTCACACCTCAGGCACTGTTTCAAGCCCTCAAGAAATCAGTATAACAATTTACACTGTAGGCATGATCTTGATGGCTAAAAGCTATGCAAATTGTGTGTTTTTTCTTCTTATGTTATGAGAGTACAAAAAATGGTGTAGAATGAGATCTTTGGGGTGAATAATTGTCCTGTTAAAACACAAATGCATAAATGCCTTTAATAGTAAGGAACTACATAAGTAGGTAGTAAGGGGAAAACTGCATACACTTATTACTAAGATCAGTGTCTTATTTTGCCTGACCATTGCCTATCAGAGAGAATCAATGTAGTGGTGGGGGAAGAAGGATGGTTTGTTTCTTATATTCATTGTATATTGAACCAGTTGGAAAAATGAAGGAAAGAAATAAAATTGTAGAGACAAGGCTTTGAACAGGTTATGTTTCCTGATTCCTAGAGACCGAGCTCCATTTGGTGTGTGTTTCTGCTAGGAGAAGGTCAATAGTATGAGTAGCAGAAAGGCTGAGAGGAAAAAAATCTGAATATGCCTATTTTTAGGGTATTTCCTGTCCAGATTGACGTAATGTTTTGTCTAGCTTTCTCAGGAACTAAAAATAATCACACCATGACTTGGTTCTCCCCTAGAAAAGATTTTTATTTTTCCCCTGAACTGTTCCAAGCCCAAGGAGTTTATAAGTTGTTGAAAATACCTAATCTGCTATCTAATGCAGTAAAACTGCTTCTCATTAAAAAAATGTACATGTTATGTCAAAGTTGGGCAAGATGTCACCAGACATGCTGCTGTCAATTGCAGGCTGTTAAATCACACTTGATACCAAAAGATGTCACTTACATCTCCCTGGAGTCACTAAATTAATGGGAATCATTTCAGTATCTGACTGCACACATAAAATAAGTGCCCCTCATTACGACAGGTTGGTTAGTGGTGATGATTCACCCATAAGCAGTATCCTCTGAATTTCTGCCAATGCAGTTTTAAGAACTGTTTAGTGTTTGCTATCAATTATTGTATTTCTGTCTTGCTTAGTGAGGAGAGAGATGCAATCTTAATTTGACTTGTAGATTGTCCAAGATAAGCAAGTCTGTTACATTTTTGCCTCAGACAGCTTCAGAGGTATATCAGCTGAAAAGCAAGGACACCTGCCACCTGTTATTTCTGACAACAATGTGCCTCAACACTGGATCACAGAAAGAATTCTGTAACTCATTAGTTCATCTTCCAACTTAGGGTAACAAGCTGCACACCAGCTGAAACTGTAAAGATTTTTTTATTTCAAAGAGGTAAACCTTTGCTTTTTGGAACAGCTGCCCTTCCAGAAAGCTGACCAATAGTCACTGTTGGGCAAGTCCTTTGCACAGAGATTGTTATAGTGAGCAAGGTCACATTTGACTTTTTCATAGAAAGTCCAAAGTACTTCCCATGTTATCAAGGTGGTAAAAAAATCCTTGAGATAGTATTGTCTAATAACACTAGGGTACAGAATATTGTGTCTGTACACTAATTTTTTGAATGATTGCTCCTCTCTGAAAATAAGGCAAATAGAATTACAGGTTTGTGACATACCGTTCTCTACTCTCTTTTCCTTGACCTGTGCTGCCTTGGGTTATTGGTGGGAGTTTTTGTATGCTAAGTTCAGGGTAAATCTTGCTCTCTCTTGAGCAGATATGTTGGCTGAATTGCAATTAACAAGCAGTAAAATTAATGAGCTATAAATTTCTTCTTCAATATTTGGGATGCAATAAAAACCCCCAACGTGTTATCTGAGGACTTTAAAATAGATATACAATAAATGTAAGATAAGGAAGAACTTTCACTAGTGCTTATGTTGTCCTGGCATGTTCTTAGACAATACATGCTTTCTAGTTTTATTAAGACTTGTTTCTAAACTAACATCAAGACTTGGGTGGATGGTACTGAGAAATGTAAGTGCTGGAACTGAACATTAAATAGGTCATCTTGGGATAGTTTCCTTTGTCATTTTGTGATCCTTTTTATACTGCTTTTTGAACAATTCAGTGTCTTGCAAGGTATATTTCTTACATATACAGCAGTCTTTGTAGGGGACTAAGGGAAAAATCAGATGAGTGGCAGTGATGGGAGAGTCTTTTCCATGGAGACAGCAGGACCTGCTGTAGGAAGTTACATTTATAGGTGGTACTTTTGCACAAAGAACACATGGGAAACAATCTGTTTACCCAAAAAATGCTTCTATAGCTGGTATAAATGTATTGCATGTGTTCTCCAACATATCTATGTTTACATAAAAATGAAACTTATAAAGGCCCAGAATGTGAATATCTAAAGGTCAAACCCGGAAAATGTTATTTTCCAGAAACAATTTTTTTCTCTAATAGTTTAGGAAGGTTAAGTTTGCTTAGGGGAAAGTTTTGTTTTAAAGTGTGTTTATTATTTCGCCTCTTGGTACAATTTCAGTGAGTCTGGAATTGTATGACAGTTACCATTCTAGCTTCCACTTAAAGCGTGAAGAGTTTCTGTTCTTCAAGTTATTGATAATGGAGGACAATATGCCTTTTGAAATGGTTTCACATTTGAAATACAGTACTGATTGTCATTCTCTTCAAACAAAAGTGATTTATTTCTAGTATTACATTTCATGGTCTCTGAAACAAATATAACCATTAATGAGCTCTTGCCATCGGGAGTAAGTGCAAGGCTATCACCAAGTATCAGTGGAAAAATAAGTAAAGGCTGATTATATGAGGTCAGCTAGAAAGATTAATGACTCCAGGGCAACAGCAAAGGTCTCAGGATGTCAGTGCTTGTTCTTCTTTTAAAATAATGAAAATAGGGAAAAAAATAGCTGCAGCTCAAATGCTTTTGTTTCTCTGTTTATAAGGAAAGGCACTGTGATAATACTTGAAAATGGGCAAAACAACCATCTGCATCTTTCTGGACATAGATGTTTGTGATACTCTCTGAGTTACATTATTAGTTTCGCTTTATTACTAATGTTGGCATAAGCCTTAGCATCTGAGCTGCGTAGCAACAGGATGTCCACCATCACTTGCTTTGTATCCCTATTGTTTATCAAATCTGACATTTGTTTGCCATTCCTCATGAGTGATGATTTATCATTGAGATGACCTTGCTGTATAGCTCCTTGTATAGTTTCTCTTTGATGATCAGCAGCACAATGTTTTCTCAGCTGTTATCAAATATGGTTAGATAAAAAAATGTTCTCTAGTGCCCGAAGAGCTTTCCAAGATCTGACCAAAAAGACATTGGTGGTGTCTTGAAATACTTTTTTTCTTCAGTGTGCATGATTTCTATTAAAACACAAAGGTCTGCTAGATATTGTCAATTGTGAGTTATTCTCCCTTTGTGTTATTATATTTTTGTTTCTGTTTGTAAGATATGGTTAGTCCCAAATGCTGAAAGAAGAAGCAAGCAGCATATATTGCATTAAGAAAAGTTTTGCCACACTTCCGAGTGGGAAAAGAAGTACTTTGGACTCTTCCAGAGGAGAACTGAGCAGTGATACTGAATGTGCAGTGAGAACACACAATTTTCAAGTGATGCTGCCATTTACTCTGCAACATGGGAGTTTAATGCTGATGATGTGGGTGTTTGTCTGCTCTAGACCTGAGTTAAGGCTCTGGAGTGAATGGTAACAGCTTCTAGAAAGCGATTTGTTGCATCATTTTCCAAAGTGCTATTGCAAAAAGTGACAATGATAGGTATTTAGGAGCCCAAATCTCAATGATAGATCAATAGATCTGAATAACTAACTCACTTGTAAGCTTCTACAATTTTATGCAAAGATGCTTTGGGTCTCTGATCCTAAAGATACTCCTCATTTGCATTATTTTCCATCCTGAAATCATTTATATGGTCCAGCAATGCAAAACTCAGTAAGAAACCTGTTTTATTCCAATTGCAGAGATGTAGCAGAGGTCTTGCTTTTAGCTATTGTAGCAATTGTACTTCATGTTATTGAAAGACATGCCTTATATTACTGCCTGTTGGAATGACATCTTTGTTGCTTTTCAAAAGTTTATTTTTCTGCTTTGCACATATTTTCTCAGTTGTGAAGTATCTTAAGTATTGCTGAAAGCCAAGCTGTGCTCTGTCCACACACACAAAACAAACCCCACAACATTCCCAAGAGTTTACCAGATTTTGCAACAATAGTAGTTGATTGACCTTGTTCATGAATTCTTTGATACATAATCATGCAAATTAGCTTTCATAGAATCATAGAATGTCTTTGGTTGGAAGGGACATTAGGGATCATCTGCTCTGACCTCCCTACCATGGGCAGTGATACTTCTCAACTACACTCAGCTGCTCAGGGTCTCATCCAACCTGGCCTTGAACACCCCCAGGGAGGAGGCCTCCACAGCCTCTGTGGGCAATCTATTCCAGAGTCCCACCACCCTTGTACTGAAGAACTTCTAAAGATGCAGTCTAAACCTACTCTTCCTCAGCTTCAAACCATTCCCCCTTGGCCTGTTTCTAGGCACCCTTCTGAAAAGCTCCTCTGCAGTCTTCTTGTAGGATCCCTTTGGGTATTGGAAGGCAGCTCTCAGGTCCCTCTGGAGTCTTCTCTTTTCTAGGCTGAACAACCTCAGCTCCTTCAGCCTATCCTCACAGCAGAGGTTTTCCAGCTCTTGGATCATCTTAGTGACTTTACAAAACAACTAGATAAATTTAATCAGAGTACTTCATAGTAAAAGCTTTTAACTGTAAGAAAGGAAAAAACCATCCTCCAAAACATTTTTGCCTTTTATTACATTTATAGTATTAGTGACTATCCACATGTGATACTGGTCACATATCACAGGACTTCAATCTTGCAACCAAATCTTCTGCCAATTAATTTATTTTTTTCCCCCTTGGGTTTTAGAAAACTGAAATTCTTGGGATCAATTGAAATTAGTACTGAACATGTATGGACTAGTGAAACATTTATAATATTCATGGTAATGAAACATATTTCACAATATGTTTTGTATCTGTTACTTTGACAAAGCAGCTGCTGCTTCTTTGACCTCCCTTGATGACTCTGAAGCACAGTGAAACACTTTTGTTAATGTGGTATGACTTGTTCTTCCTTCACAATCTGAGATTAATCATCTCTTAAAACCAGAAACAAGTCTAATCATCCAAAGGAAATATACACTACTGTTCTGTTATGACAGTTCATAGTGTTTCAGCCAAGTGTTCACTTTAAAGCCAAAGAATCCAATGCAAGTATAAGCTTGTTTTCTTCCCCCTGAATTGCACCCTCTTTACTTCTCTTAATGTGCCAGGCTATTTTTCTATTATATCAGCTGTCATTTACTTTGAGGTGTATAGTGAAAGAAGAAAAACTGAACTCTGGAAATGCTTTATGCAGCATTTTGGCTGTAACGCCTCAAGCCATACTTTGGGTGTAATTACATGAACAGCTTCAGGGTAAGAAATAACTCTTTTAGTTTAAAACTTTCCTTTTTATTTATTCTTTTTCTCCAAATGCACAGGGATTACAGTGTCTTTTTCTGTCTACCTGCTCCACTGAGACACTGCCCATATCTCTGGATGCCTAAGTTTCATGCAGTTGTTGCCATCCTGTAGCTCCTGCTAAGGAAACTAAAATGGAAAGCATTATTTTAATTTATAATAGTTGTTTTGAATGGTGATAAACTTCTGAGAACAATGGAAATGCACCAAACTGAAGAGAACAAACATTTTAATACATGGACTAGGTAAAGCTCTTTTTTCCACCATTTTTTGCACAGATGATCTTGGCCCAGGAACCTACAGATGCTGAAGGCTTTCCTTGGCTTCAAGCAGCATTCAAACTCACTCCTTGAACCCTGGAAGTGCATTGCTTTTTGCTTCTCAACAGATAATTTTTAAAGATTTTACTAGCCAACTAGAAAGTTTGTTCTTGAAATCATGTGAAACAGTTTGTCTTATCTAGTAAGATACAGTCATTTGAAGAAAAATAATGCACACATTACAGCAAGCTTCAGAACTGTTACTGATTGTCACTGTTTTGCCTAGTAGAAGAAAGTGAAGTAGCTCTGTGATGTTGCTGTAATAGCTACAGTTCTTGATCATCATCCTGAGAGTTACAAGGGCCATGAAGGCTTCTCCAAAGACAGTGACTAATGCTACTATATAGACTCAGTGATCTGAGAGAACCCTCTGGAGTTCATTTAAGCTACGCTTTTGCCCAAAGGCAAGGTAAATTTCACTTAAAACATTCCTTACAGACATTAGTCTGACCTCATCTCTCCACCAGATATGGAGATTGAGCAATATTCCTGAAGAATTCACTCCAGCACTTAACTAATTTGTCTCTCTCTTCTTTATCTTCAAATACACAGCACTTTTTGTCATCTGTCATAGTTCCTGAGCTTTTGTGATGTGCTTATTTATGAAGCTTGAATTGAAGGTCAAATAGCGTGATTTGAACCTCCTAAATTAAAGTCTGAAAGTGAAGACCAAAAAACCCTGCACATTTCTTTTGCATAAAGCTTCCAAATGAGCTCTGTTTGCCTGGGGAATGGGTTACACAGAACTACCTGGCTTCCAACTACATTTCACCTAAAGAAATATGAGCAATTTCTGCTTCTGAAGCACATCATAATGAATAATATAAATTATGAAATAACTCTGGGACCATTTATTGTACATGAAGGTATCACAGGGGATAATATAACATTATTTTGCATAGAGACTTTCTGTCATTTGGAAAAGAATATGTACTGTAACCTAGCAGAAAATAATGTATACTTGATAAAAATTATCTGAGTGTTAGGAGCTTTATCAAAATAGCAGACCAAAAATCTAATGTCAAATTTGTGTTTCAATAAGATTAATGGAGCCCGTCATGAGGACTTGAGAAAGGAATACTCTGTGATGCTCTGACAGTGTAGAGACTGTAAATTAGCTGCATCGGTTTCTCACGGAACATCTAGACAGGCAGAACAGATCTGCATTGCAGCATCTGGTAGCCCAGGATATGCTGGACATGCTAGAGCCAAGGGACACGGCAGCAGTTCTGCTCTAGCTACGTGGGATGCAACTGTTGTTTGCAAAGACATGTGTAGCTCTGGGTACCTTAACAGTGTCAGCTGGCCTGCAGCTGGTTCAAGGCCATGAAGGATTCTGTAACAGATCACACCACTCTTGTCATGTCCTACTGGAGTGATGTGTCTAGTACACCTTGCTGTAAAATTAAGTGACTTCAGACAATGTTGCTCCTGGTAAACAAATCAATTTTATGTTTCTCTGTGCTTGTTGCTAAAGAGTTATGCTAAGGTTTTTAGTAGTGGCTCAGAAGATGAATCAAGGTTTTCCATGTGGGAAGACCAAGACACATGTGAACATCACATTTATTTAATTCACTGGGAATAATTTATTAATCAGCACTTCTGATTTGTGTCAGTCAAAACTAAACTTCCATCTTGAACTGATTCTCACTTTATGACCCTTCTGTTTAATTTGTGAATGTCTGTTGGATTTGTCCTTAAAGCAGCTTTACGCACACTGATACAACTGAGTGCCATTAGTATTCTAATTAAAAGCATCTCTTGTAAAATGATGTTGTTCTTGAAAGTTATTGCAAGAGGTAAGAATATTGAACTTGGTGCCATTGATATATCTGAGTTCTGGTACCAGTTTTAAATATCTGATACTTTTAATAGTTACTATTGGGAACTAAAATTGGATGTATGTGTATACATGTCTGGTCTTGTGACCATCCTTTCTTTACCTATGCAACAAACTGACTAGAAGTAATGCAACTGCAGTGGTGAACTGGATTTACAACTTTTCTATGTCACACTACTCTAAAGAGGAGACCTAGCTTGGATGACAAACTATATAATCTAGGATCTTTCTGCAGAATATTGTTTAGCCTGCTGAGGCAGGGCATTGGGGGTTTTGTAGTATCTCTGTTGAATGGCACCGTGTTTATCATTTTGTCTAGCAAAGTTGCTATGGAAAAAGATAGAAATGTCTTTGCCTCATGCTTCAGAACAACATCTACTTGTTTCACTGCTGTGATAAGACTAGGACACAAGTTCAGGGTGTGACATACCTCCTCTCAAGTGACAGGCACATTTGTTAAAGTGGTCACATATGAAGATGCATCAAGAAAACAGTATGACACCTGAGGTTCTGAACTACTCTTTGCTGTTGGCTGGCATTATGTCTCTAGTGAGACATATTTAGTGCCAGGATATTTGCATCAATTTCAGGTCATATGCAGCCAGAGGCTGACTTGGCTGTATTTCTGTTCAGCAACGTATGTTTTATGCAGAGCTTTACTGTGCCTTGTAAATAGAATGATGTAATGACTGAAAAGTTCAGCCACTGAACAAAGCCATACTAAAAGTGAGCAGGCTGGAAATAGAGGAGGGACAGTTTCAGAAAGCCCTTCCAGAAAAGACACAAGCTTTGGACAAGGCCAAAAGAGAACTGCATCAGGTGTGGAGGAAGGCGGAGGAGCAACAAAATCATTATGAAGAGAGAGAAGATTCCATCAGCAAGGCAGAAGGGCTGTAGCAAGAACTGGCGCAGCTGCAAAAAGAAAACCTCTGCTCCTGCTAGCAGCTGGGCCAGATGGAGAAGAGTGGCCAAGAAGGAAAGGTGAGTGATGCCTTTACTTGTGAGGCTGATGAAGTAGGCCAAGAGGTAAGTGGAGCACGGCCTAGATTTGTTGGTACTGCAGAAGGTTTTGGCAAGCCTTGAGACACGGTGATACCTCTGTGTGTGTGTGTTTATCTACAGACATCTCCCTTGGATTGCGCAAAGCATTTGTCACTGTACCACACAACATCCTTGTCTCCACAACAGCGAGACCTGGATTGGCTAGACAGTCACACTCCAAGGGTTGTGGTCCATGGTCCATGTCCTGGTGGGGCTGGCCATGTGTTCTTGCAGCACATTACAACCATTGAACATGCTTTTAGAGTAAAAGTCTATGTGTACAACATCTGCACATTAGAGCTGACAACAGAAGAGAATGACTAAAATGTAAATCTGGTGATGGATGAAGATAAATCAAAGTATAAATCTCATCTGAGATATTTGTATATGAAAAATAGGTCCATACCATTCTTTTACTAAATTAAACCTTTCTTTTTCAAGTCAAACTAACTTTTATCAGAGCCAGAAAGAAAGGTAGCTACAAACCCATTTCTTCTAAATTTAATAGTAATTCTGATTTTAATCCAATTTCTTACCAGCTCTGTAATTATTTCTAATTGTTTTAAACTCACAGAGGTTAAATTACAAACAGTGCACCAAGAGTATCAGCCAGGAGATTAAAGAGGCACGTATGAAAAAGTATGCTTCCCATATAATTTGCATTAGGTTTATCATGATTTAAAGCACATGAGTATTGCAGACATAGTTATACAACCAAACAATCATTTGCACATGCAGAAATTCTGTTTATGACTATAATAAACAAAGAGAAATGCAGATTGTGTTTTTCTATTTGCATATGTTACTGTCTGTGTATCCATTTCATAAACATTGAATTCTAACTATCTGGGGTGCTAAGGTTAAAGAGCAGTCACTGGGCTTGATTCCATGGCTAAAATTACCAGATGGCTTTTTACGGTCATGCATATTTCTGAGCATTAGGTAAACAAAAAAGGTAACATCTACAGTTTTCTTGAATGAAACGCAAAATAAAGCAAGCATGGTTACTGACCCAGAGCTCAGCCCTGGATTAATTAGATTTGCAAATTTTCAGACTATTTTTAGTTACAGCTGGAAATAATGTCAAACATGACGGTGTCTTTACAATGCACAGTAAGAATAGGTCACTTACAAGATGGGTACACAGTGGTGGAACAAGGGAGTGGGACAGTTTCCAGAGGACTGCAGTGGTAGGATGAGGGACAGTGGTTTGAAATTAGAGAAGAATAGATTGGATGTTAGGAAAAAGTTCTTTCCCATGAGGGTGGTAGAACACTGGACCAGGTTGCTCAGGGAAGTAGTTGAGGCCTCATCCCTGGAGGTATTCAAGGTCAGGCTCAACAAGGCTCTGAGCAACCTGACCTAGTGGAGGGTGTTCCTTCTAGATTACCTTTGAAGGTCTCTTTCAACCCATGATTCTATGATTCTGTGACTTTAGTGGGTTACTGACAGTAAATTCAAGAGCACCAGCACATATGTGCCAGGCATTAATTATTTTTGTTCCTCTCAGTTCTCTTACACTGATTCTTATGGAAGCAACAACTTTTCTTTCATCTCTTTGTTTATGGCTCTAGATCCTTTAGTTTTGGTCTTGCTTTGAGTAGCAATTGGAAAGGAATGTTGAATCTCATTTGAGTCCTGGGATTTAGTGAAGACATGTTAAAAACCAGTTCCAAGTAAATATTGTAAGTAAATAAGGAGTCTCCATTCAAATAGTACCAATATATTTCTAATTGGTGATTACATGGAAGGTACTTTGTCATGCAGATGTTGCCTGTGTCTGTATTTAAAATGGACTTGCAAGAATGTTTTATTAGATTAATGACAGGTTTCCAGATTCTCAAGCTTGTGTGGTTGTTTTTAATCTTACAGTTGGGTAACTTCTTCCTGCAAAGGTATGTGTCTTGTTGATATATAGGAGTGTGCCCAGCAGGTCAAGAGAGGTGATTCTTCCCCTTTGCTCTTCTGAGACCCTGTCATGAATACTGCATCCATTTCTGGTGTCCCCATCATTAGAAAGACATAGAGCTGTTGGAGCGAGTCCAGGGGAGGGCCACAAGGGTGATCCAAGCCTGCCTTCCAATACCTGAAAGGATCCTACAGGAAGGCTGGAGAGGAGCTTTTCAGAAGAGTGTCTAGCAGTAGGACAAGAGGGAAATGTTTGAAGCTGAGGGAGAATGAGTTTGTACTGGATCTTAGGAAGATGCTCTTCATTATGAGGGTGGTGGGACTCTGGAATAGGCTGCCCAGGGAGGCTGTGGATGCCTCTTCCTTGAGGGTGTTCAAGGCCAGGCTGGATGAGGCTTTGAGCAGCTGAATCTAGTTGAGAGGCATTCCTACCCATGGTGGGGAGGTTGGAGTAGATAATCTCTAAGACCTCTTCCAACCTGAGCCATTTTTTGATTCTATGACCTAAAGAAACAGCAAAAATTATAATCTGAAAACTGTGTGCCATATAGCAACATGTCTGGATGATATTTGGAGTTACAGGAACTATGTGATTCTTAAGACTCTTCTATGACTACTGCATGACTGCTCAGAAACAAGAAGTGGATTGCATTGTCTATGTCAGTGCTGCAACAGCACTTTAAAATTATGCCGGTGGTTCTAATTTGGGAGCAGACTTGCTGCTTGTCTCCTCATGATTTATGGAAGAACCAGATGATGTGTTTATATATGAGAAGTTTTGAGGTTATTTCCTTAAAATCTTTAATTGCTGAAGAGACACTTAAGCAACAACTTCTAAGATGTTGTCCTCCTGAGAGCCTGGGGAGGCAAGCAGCTTTGCAAGTGACAGAGGAAGCAGGTAAAGAGAATACAATAAAAATGTAGGAGACAGCAAGAGAATTTTAGGGTATCAGTAGAGCAAAGTATGACTTCCAGTTGCATGAGGCTAATCTAGCTGTGAAAGTCCTAAGAACTCCATGGTGAAGAATTTCCTATCTAATATATTAACAACTTGACAGCTTTCCAGGAAAATGCATAGATGAGGTTGGAGATGAGGGTTGCTGTGTGCTTGGACTGTGTACATATCTCAGGCCTATGCTTCTGAAGCCCTGTTGTTGATGAAGTCCCATGTAACTCACTATGTGACAGATTAAGAATCAAGCTTAGGGGTGGCTGCTGTGACTCTTCATTTGCAGGTTTTGCAGACTGATGAAATAAAGCCAGATCAAAAAAAAGCAAGTCCAGGTGTCTGACTGAGATCTTCAGGAAATCCCTCAATATCGCTCTGAAATTCTTAGTGCTCTTTGGTATGTATGTAATTTTCTGTACATAATTTTACTGCCATGGGAAGGAGTAAGTCCCAACATTATTCTAGTTGTGTACTTTGTAGTGCTATGTAAACAGATTGCTGCTGATAACAAATAATTTCTTTTGTAAGACTGTTTTTAAACAATAATGGGAAAATGTCACTATTTTTTTTCAAGAATAAATCTAAGACATATGTTTCCACTTTTACTGTTTCTCAAAGATTTTCTATTGAAGCAGAGAGTTATTTTTTGTACAGGTCAGATGACATTATGGAAAAAAAAAGAAAAGAGTATTCATTTTGAGTGGCAGCAGTGTTTTGACTCACCCTTTTCATGGGCATCATTCATAATGGCTTTTGAAAGATGGATCAGGATTCTGCCAACAAACAAAATATTAATGAAATGTAGGGCTGCATAAGATTGCTTTTGCACAGCGTATTTTTTCCCAGAAAATTAAATGACCACCTCATAAAAATGAACTGGAAAAATGCTTTCTAGTCTTATTTTGCCATGAGCTAAGAGGTATTTGGTTCAGAGCTTGAATATGTCTGCTGTGGCGTATTTATTATTTACAGAACCTCTGCATCTTTGATGCATAAGATGAAACACCTGAAGGAGTTATATATTATATATAATATATTAATATATTTTTTATATTATATATAATGTATATGAGATGCATTTAATATAACAAGGAAGGAAATGAGGATTCTGAGGACAGTGGAAACTTGACAGTGCATCAGCACAAGTAAACACACATTTTCAGGCAAATTACCAGGAAATTTTCTCCTTGACAGTGGAAAGAGAGGTTTGACTGGTCTACAGGAGTTAATCAATCAATCAACAAAAAACTCTCTATGGTATGGATTAAGTTTAGTATATCCTTGGTTACTGCCTGATCCTGCAAGTGACAGCACAACCCTTTTTCCCCCTTTCTCATGCTTCTCCCATCTAAGGCTCTAGGTAGGTCTAGGTAGGGATTCAGATCAAGGCCTTTATCAACAACTTGAGGTAAGCAACAACAGTCAAGGGGAGGTTAATAAATAATAATAAAGCCCATTAATCCTCTTTTCCATTAGTGGCAGTGTCAGATAAACCTGCTCAGAGACTCTTGGGAAATGTTAGGTGGATGATTTATTGTATGTGTAGTTTTAAACGCAAGTGTAATTTTGAAATGCAGTACCTCTATAGATTCACCAAATGATAGAGCAGAATAGCAGATGAATTACAGCACCATGTAATGGGCAATTTCAGTATGTCTCCTCGGCTGATTTCACAGCCTTTTCAGTTAGTGCTGGCTGCACTGGGTGGATATGAACATCATTTGCTGCAGAGGCTGACAGGACATTTTGTGATAAGAGTTGAAATTAAAAAGCTTTGTTTGGTGATGCATGTGAAGAATAGGTTTCATTTGGTTCCTTTCTCCAGCCTACTTGCTGTTTGACTTTGGCACATGACTATTTATAAAAACGAATAGTAATAAATTCATTTGCCTACAGTACATCACAGGTTTTAGAAATGTTTTTAAATAGTGGGGATTCATTTTTATGGTGTATGAGGAGGAATTTTTACCCTGTATTGAAGAGCAGGCGGGCAATCACTGCACTCTAAACTTTTTTCTCTTTTGTAAATTTAATATCCCTACTGATTTAAAAATACAAAATACTTTTTGTCAGAAGATGACGCTTCCTCAGGCCCTCCTTGGAAGCATTACTGTTCCTGACCTCAGCTGCATCTGCTTTGGAGAGAAAACTTGGCTACTTTTTTATTCTGCTTGAAATTCATGGCGCAAAACTGCAGTGAGTTGCAGAGCACCTTCAGGCAGGATGCAGGCACCTGATAGTAGGATGACTCAACCTTCCAGTCTGGAATTCAGTTGTGTGTTTGCCTTGTATTTGCTAGATTGTAGACAAATGCACTTTCTTAACACTTAGTATATGTTTTATTTAAAACTTTAAGATGCTTTTACCTATCATCATGATATGCTTAGATCTACACTGTGTCTGTGCTTTAGAAATCATTTCTAAATTATGGAAGGCAAGGCAATTGAGAAAGAACAGACAGAAAAGATTTAAAGGCTGACTTTTTCAAAAGAGAGTTATTAAACAGGTTAGTCACAAGCATGAGTCACTTGAATTGACTCATCCTTACTTTTTGGATGGCTATAGATGATCAGGTTTTCCTGTTTCTCCACGCAGCTGTGAGCAATGCTGCATTAAGAACTATTACTGCTTTGGAGAATGGCTTTTCCCTACTCTGTGTAAAGCCCCCTCTGTGGGCAGTGTAGAGTGCTATTATTTGGCCTGTTCTTTCAAAATACTTGAGTGGCTGGTTGCAGAAAGCAAGCAATGAAGTATGTGCCAAGTGTTGAGTCACAGAGACAAACAAGCAAGTTAGGGACCTTACTATGAATCCATTTGCACAATTTCTCTAGGGGTTACAGATATTAATAGTCATCCTGCTTTGCATTTGCCACCTATAGAAGACAAGAGCTTTGGGGTAGTTATACAGAATGAAGGTGATTTGTGAAGAACAAAAATCAAGGGGAGTCGTGGGCACAAATATGTCCTCAGATGGTAAAAAATGTTGAAGTTGGTTTTGGATGTGTTGGGTGTTTTTTTTCTTCTATATTTATAGTGAGCATGCATCAACACAGCTGTAGTGTTAGGCATTAATTCCAGAGCCTTTACATCCATCATTTTAGAAACAAAATTAGCATAATATGTATTGGCCAAATGTTTTCAGCTTGGTGGCTACCTAAAATTATCCTAAAACTGTGTAGGTGCTTAAATGTTGGGTTTGGAGCCTGGATTTGGGTTAGAAAATGTAGGCTGTAGTTCTTGAAGCATTTACAAAAAGAAGGAGGTTACTGTAGCTAAGAATATTCCTGACTATGTCTACATCTAGACTGCAATGTTCATTGCTCTTTTTTAATAAGAGCTGTCAGCATTTTTGTTAGAATCAATGCAAAGACATCAATTCCTTGTAATTTTTACAGGAAAAAAATAGATATTATAATCACAGCTTTAAAGATTATTTATTATTTTTTCACTGTCTCTGCTTCTGAGAATTTTATTCTCTCAGAAAGATGAATAGCTCATGTAGAAATAAAGCTTGGTTCTGTGACTGCTCTCTTGCTGATTGGTGCTGTATCATTGCTAGATGAAAAATATTATTAAAATAGGAATGAAAATGTCTTTCTTATTTTTACCTCTCTGCTGAATTCTGTAAAACCAAAACAAATTTTCTCTAGTTTATCAAAGAGGTCAAGGGACAGACAATTTGAATTAGAAAATGTGATGATTCTATGGAGAGCACTCAATGTGCTTTACAACAAAGGATTTAAATGCTTCAAAAGGGAAAAGTAATTTTCACTGCCCTTTTGTAACAAAACTGTAAAGTGGTAAAGCTGCCTCCTGCATAAATGTCTTTTCCATGTGCTTCTGCTTCTTTTCAGCAGATCCATACAGGAAATACTTGAGTCACAAGTAGTTTTCATTGGGACCAAATTTATGTGAGAAGAGGTCATTTCTTCAGCGTCATAAGTTATTGTAAAACTGTGTAAGATCATCCCAGAGAAAATTCTTGCTTAAGAGCTGTCTCAAACCTGGGATGAGAACATATTAACCACCTGAAAAAGAGAACATGGAATATATTTTATAACCAAAGGATTGATTGCTGTCCAAGAAGGCCAGTGGCATCCTGGCCTGTATGAGGAACAGTGTGGCCAGCAGGAGCAGGGAGGTCATTCTGCCCCTGTATGCTGCACTGGTTAGGCCACACCTTGTGTCCAGTTCTGGGCCTCTCAGTTTAGGAAGGATGTTTACTTGCTGGAACATGTCCAGAGAAGGGCAACAAAGTTGGTGAGAGGTTTGGAACACAATCCCTATGAGGAGAGGCTGAGGGAGCTGGGGTTGCTTAGCCTGGAGAAGGGGAGGTTCAGAGGAGACCTTATTGCTCTCTACAACTACCTGAAGGGAGGTTGTATCCAGGTGGGGGCTGGTCTCTTTTCCTAGACAACCAGCACCAGAACAAGAGGACACAGTCTCAAGCTGCACCAGGGGAGGTTGAGGCTGGATGTTAGGAAGAAATTCTTCATAGACAGAGTGATTGCCCATTGGAATGGGCTGCCCAGGGAGGTGGTGGTGTTGCCATCACTGGAGGTGTTTAGGAGGAGAAGATTTGATAGGGTGCTTGGTGCCATGGTTTAGTTGATTAGATGGTGTTGGATGATGGGTTGGACGTGATGATCTTGAAGGTCTCTTCCAACCTGGTCCATTCCATTCCATTCATTCCACAACAGTTTACTGAGCCAGTTCTGAAGATCTCTTGAGACATTCTAAGACAGCATGAAATGACAGTTCTTTTGCAAGGTCTTAATAAGTGAGATTTGCCCAGTTGCTTGGAAGAGGCTCACCTTCCCTTAGAAGTCAGAAAGAGCCTGACCCCATGAAAATCATGGGCTATTGTAAAGGCCTTTCTGTGGTGCCATGGGCGGTAGATCACCTATGATCTGGCTACGTCTGAACTCAAACCTTGATATTTGAAGCAAAAAATTCCATTACCTAAGAAACTGCCGCAGGGCATGTCTGCAGACTTGCGAGCTCAGTACTGTCTCAGGATATTTCTTGCATGGCAAGGGAACAACACCAGCTCACAAGATAAAAGCACACACATATTAAGCAGTGCACAGCATGGAAGGAGAATAAAAAGCCAAGAGTACAGATGGTGTGTGGTTATGGGGATATCTCCTCAGGTTGTGAAGAAATTAGGTCTTGTATTCCTTGCGTTTCAGTGACTGGCACAGACTTATTTCTTCCTCAAGCATTATACAAAAGAATTTTTTTTTAAGTAATAAGAAGATAAATTCAAATATATGTAAGACATCTCTGTGCCATTTACTTACATTTTCTGTAGGATTCTGTTTTTTTTTGCCACAAAGGTTAGTATTATGTAGTGGGATTGTATTATTTGATTTCCGTAGAGTTCTGTGTCCTCTCATGGCTGTTTTACTGTATTGAAAGACATAATCTGCCAAGAATATACATTTGGGTGAAAAATAATTTCTTCTGTCTTGCCTTCAATGTAAAAGCAAAAAAAATGTGTTGAGAGTTAATTTTTTTTTTCTCAAACTTCATATCAATGACCTTTTATCTGTGCTGAAGAATGCCACATTGTCGTTCTGATAAGTTAAAATAGTAGGTGGTAGGACACTAGCACTGGTCGTGAGCCTGGAGAGAAACTGAAGCCAAATAGAGAAGTAGTACATGCTATGAGAAGAAATTAAAACAGCAAGGCAGAAGCTGAGCAGAAGTTGACCACTGACTGTGGCTGCTAATATTCAGTGGCTTATTCATGGCATTTCAGTGAAATACCAGTGGGGGGGAACATGCCATAACTGATAAGACTTTTCTGATGTCAATGGGTCATGATATTGGAAAAGTTAATGGTCTGAATCAGTTTTTTTCAAATGTCATTGACTATATGTTGTAGTGAATACAAATCCATAAAAATAAATTGAGAAAAAAAAAAAAGAAGAAAAGGTGGGATTCACTACCACATATTTTTCATGGTGGAGATGAGAAGTTGTAACTGCATAAACACCCACCCCAAAAATAGATGAGTTAATGCCCAGCAGTAAAAAGACCATGTTTTCTTAAGTTGTTTATTGTATATATTCATGATTTTGTTCATGCCTTCCTGTTATACCCTCCAATATCAGCTGCATTCTTTTTGCCCAGAACATTTCTTTTCTTTTCTGTCTTTTCACCCTGTCCAAAATTACTTGCCATATAAACAGCAGTTTGAGGTAAGATGGCTGGCAAGAAATATTATGCTGACTTGACAGCCAGAAACAAGTTAATTAAATGTAGTTCTTGTTAGTCTTTTACCTTAGGGGCTCCAGAAGGGGCTGTAAGAAATGGAATCTGTTTCTATATTTATGGTTATATATTTATGTGATCCATGTAGTGAGATCAGAAAATAGACATATATCAGTTTTGACTTAATGCCATCAGCTTCTCTTCTGACCCTACTAGCTTCTGAAATTAATAAGCACTTGGCAAGGGAGTGACAAGATACATATATATAAAGATACTCTCTGCAGTGAATAGGGTTAAAAAGGTTTGTGTGGGGTTGCATGTCTTAGTTGTATCTGGTGTGTGCAAATGGAGAATCCTTTCTTCTTTTCTTTTTATTTTTTAGATGTAAGACACATTACTATCTTCAGTTTTTCAGAGCTTTCAAATGTTCAGAGTAATGCAGTGTGAAGCTAAATTCAGTCCTAAGCATTGATGTGTCACTGCTCATACTTTCATTTGTTTCCAAATGAGAAGTAACTCTGGTTATTTATTGTGCTACAAGCATCTGAAGTTACAATTTATGCTTTTATAACTGCATTTATTACTCTTATCTCTATGAATTTTAGTCATCATTCTTGCTGTCACAGAAACAGTAGTGGTTATTCATAATTTTCGGTATACTATCTAAATTTATGAACAGAAAGTAGTTTATGTTGCAGTTAAGTAGCCTATAATGGTGTGGTTTTACATTTCATATTTCTGAGTAGTTTACATGTTAGTACAGTTGGATTTATTGTCTAGCCTAGTACATGCTGAATGGTTATTCCTGGGCATCTCTACAGAGATTCAGCAGAGCTGATGTTACTTCTTAAAGTAGATTGCTCTTTAGTAACAAAATTAGAAGCACAGTTCTGTATTTGTGTTTTAGCACAGGTCAGCAGACTTATGTGAAGCAGGCTTTTGCTGATTAACAAGGCCACTGACAGCAGTATAACCTTCCAGCGGGGACATAAGTATGGGGTTCCTGCCCCAGTGATTATCCATGCTTTTGGGAGTTTCCTTCATTGCAGGGTTAGTGTGCTCAGGAGTGTGTACCTAGGCTGCAGAAATGTAACCTGAGTTCTGGCTGATGGGACTGAAGAGGTTCACAAATCATAATTTCCAATCCACACAAAATTCTGCAGTTCCATGGTATTTTTTCCTTTAAAAGAGCAGGGATCTGACTGATGCATGGCTGTGCCTTGTGAGCTACAGGGTAGACGTACCTCCCCCAGGGCAAACTTGAGTGTACTATGGGAGTGTGTATGGGATTAAAGGTTCTGCTGCTTGAGTTCTGCGCTTTGGCTGCTCACTGAAATATTTTTTTAAAATATAACCTTAAAGGTCTCTGCAGTTGGACAAACCTTTATCTAACCCAACATATATATGCCTTATGGAACTGCCCTGGATTGGATTATGACAACTGACTCAGCTTGAGCCTCTTCCTGCTTGAGATTGTCTGTGCATTTTAAGACATACAGCAAGATCAGCTGAATGCTTTTTACCCTGAGGTCCTTTCACTCAGATGATGTGCTAATTAGGTCACCGAGAAAATCAAAGGCATAGAAACTGGACTGAGTGCTCACCAACAGGCTCCTACATGTCATTGCTGTATTTTAGCTTAATTTGTCTTAAGAAATTCTTCTGATATCTCTGAGAACATTACCCAGAAAAATACAGACTGCATGTCAAGAAAGCAAGTGAGTTAATACATGAATATTTAGAGCTGTAGAGTCTAGCATTCAGTATTTATCACTACAGGAATGAGCCATGTAGCTTCTCTCTCACATGGCAGCTCCTTGGTTTATGCCTTACTGATTGAAAAATAGCAAACGTATCTTGCAGGATCGCTTTTGAAGTAGGGGCAGGGCAGTGGGACAACCCATAGTGCTAACATGTTGATGCAGAATTATCCCTGCTTTTATTCCATAAGAAAGCCTTGCATGTTGGAAAAGAATAGAATTGCTCAAAGCAGATATGAGTTACTGCAGAGTCCCTCAGTTTGTTTTCCACTTGAATAGAAGTATTCTGGATAAGTGTGACTTCAGAAGGAGCAGTGTGACCTGCTCAGCAAGCATATTTAATCTGCTCCTTGGTGGCGTCGATGTACTTTTTTTCTATGAATGTATATGCTGTGTATGCATAGAGGTAGGAGTGAGTGCATCTCCATGTTGAGAGGGATATGAAGGACTGTTGAAGCACTTTAGGGTATTGCTGCTTGGCAGCAACACACATACTCCAAGGCAAACATATTTACTCAATATTTATATGAGTCTCTGAGCTCAGCTGATTCTGGCAGGGATGACTTGACTTGATCCAGAGAGGCAGTAAGGGGGAGATCATCCAACTTTTCCTCTATTTGCGTAGTGGAACGTGAGTAACTTCTTCCTAGAGCTGAAGGAGTTGCCTTGGGCTCCTCATCAAGCACAAAGTATTGTACTGCATGTCTCGTGTCCCGCCACAGTGTCTAGCACAGCTGCCTTGTATGGCCTGATCAGGGCACAAAATGTAATTCCTGTGATGCTGCCATTTCAGTACAAGCACTTAGAACTCTGTGGAATAACAAATAATAATGGGTTGGACTTGATGATCTCTTGAGGTCCTGTCCAACCCCTAGCATTCTATGATTCTAATAATGAAGAAAAGAGTCTTGCAATTAATGTTAATCACACCCTATAGCAATGTCCTGAATTTGTCATTAGCTTGTAGATATTAAATGTAGAACTGATAGCTTACCCAGAACTCCAGAGAGTAGAGAGTGCTTTGTAAATATCTATTTCTCCCTCTAAAGGGATTATTTCCCAATACAAATTCTTCATTATTCTGTAGTTCAGGCTGAAAGGCCTCATCATTTTATGGAGTCAGAGAATGCAGCTATGTACCGAGAAGGAATAATTCTGGAAATCAAGGCAAAGGTTCTGTTCTGCAGGTGGAACTGAGGTGCCACAAATCCTGCAGAAGTGTGTGTGTGTGGTAATCATTCAGACAATCTTGACAAGTGTCACTATTCCTCCATTTGTTTTCTGGCCTTTTGATCTTGATTGTTGCACTGTCTTCTGTCCTGATGCTGAAACTACTTCTGACCACTTTTGTCTCACTACCTCTCTCAGCGACTAGCTCATACTGTCTTTATAAAGCATTCACTGCCTGATACATGCTCATGGTGCCAACCGATGCTGTTCTGAGCGTATGAATATATCATTCATACTGAGCATGTGTCTCTGTTACGTGCAAAATTGAGCGGAAGGCTAAATGGTTCCTGTTTCAGTCCTCCTCCTGATCCGGCAGTAATTCTCTTGATACAAACAAAATAAAGAATAGAATTTCTATACCAATCTTTTTGTCAGCCCTAAAGAGGCAATATACTAGTCAAGTTTTCAGAAGTGAGCTGCAATATATTTAAGAATCCTGGGATCTCCAAAATATATGTAGATTTTTCCTTTGGAGTTCTCAAACATTTTTGTTGTCAGCTGAGATGCAGTGTGTTATAATTATGTTGACTTGATCAACATTTAGCAAAAAGAGATTGAGAACAAAACTGGCTATAAGATAGAAACTTTTTAACTCAGAAAATGTCTTTCCATCAATATGATAGGGGAGGAGACTCAGGGGTGACCTTATTGCTCTCTACAACTACCTGAAGGGAAGTTGTAGACAGGAGGATGTTGGTCTCTTCTTCCAGGCAGCCACTACCAGAACAAGAGGACACAGTCTCAGGCTGTGCCAGGGGAGGTTCAGGTTGGATGTCAGGAAGAAGTTCTATACTGAAAGAGTGATTGCCCATTGGAATGGGCTGCCCGGGGAGGTGGTGGAGTCACCATCATTGGAGGTGTTCAGGAGGAGACTTGATGGGGTGCTTGGTGCCATGGGTTAGTTGTTTAGGTGGGTTGGATAGGTTGATGGATTGGACGTGATGATCTTGAAGGTCTCTTCCAACCTGGTTTATTATTATTATTAAATATGAATTACTTACTGTTCAGCATAAATAAGGAAAAACTGTTTTAAAAGCCCTAATTTTCAGAATTTCAACAATATGTATTTCAGTGACCTCAAGAATGTATCTGCTGCTCAGTGTTAAAGATACACACAGGTGTAGCATTATTTTCATCAGGGCTTCATAATAGTGAGAGACCTAACACATCATCTGAACCCAGTGATGAAATACATCTTGCACTGAGAATGTCAGTGTGTTGAAGATTGTCCTGGGAAAGTGATGTTTTATATCATTACAAACCTAGCTGACTAATGTCGTTATAGAAAATAAGGAGGTGGTAGCAGTATTATGTTTTCCCTGGGCTCACGACTTAGAGGGAAATAGAGATGAAGGTTCAAGCATCTTTGGCTCTCCCTTGAAAGAGGCAGGGTAAGGCCAGGGTATCTTTGCCTGCTCTAGTCTCACCCAGAGCATGTGGCAAGGGAGCAGGGGAAAGGAAGTGAGGTCAGCCAGTAAGGCCGAACTGGCACTGGTGATGAAATAAGCTTTTGTGCCTAAAGAGAAATGAGTTCCTTCTGGGATTAAAAGAAGTAAATTTATTGCAAGTTCACTGTAGTTCCTTTCTTGAATACTTCCAGGAGTAAGTTGCCTTCATCTGTCTTATTGGGAGCTCTGAAACAGGATCTTGTGGTTAGTTGGTGTTTACTTTCATGCACATATTAATACTATTCTGTTTTACATGGAAATATTTTCTCATTGAATGATTTCACAACCTTAAAAGAAGAGAATGTCCAACAACACTGGTCAAGCACCATCTTTTAAAAATAATGATATACAGCAACCACTGTATACTGTTCAGTATACCACTGAACTTCAGACAAACAATAGAAAAGCAATGACATTTTGCACTTGGTCTCAGTCCAAAGCATCCGTGGTTTACAAGTCATGGTCTTCTACTAGTTATAACAACAAACCCTGCAGCGTGTTAGCACGGGGCATGAATTAGCAGAGAATTTGACCTTAACTTTTGCACCTAGAAAGAGAGAAGTCATGTTTACGAGAGCATTTTGTGTTTTCTCCCCATCCTATGTGGGTGCATGCAGGGGAGTGGAGATAAATACCCAGTCTCTTTTTAAATTCTACTCTAACCAAGCTCTGATTTTAAGGAAAAATAAAATAATTAATATTTCTCATTTCCTCCGTTGCACACTTGAATGCTAGCTGTAAGCCTAGTTTAACCATTAAAAATCAAGAGCCAAACACTCAAGCACTCTGGGATGTATTTATTAAAAACACTATCAGATTTTGTTAATGGTTGTCTACTTTTTGAGAATGTAAATTGCATTTCTGGTTGCCACAACAGGTAGAAGCATACCTTTTGTTCAGATGTGCTCCTGCAAAGAGGAAAAACAATAAATAAATGTGAATTTTTATGGTCAGACCCAAGAAACTGGAAATGGGAGGGGGGAAAAAAAAAAAAGGAAATTTTAGGTCTAAGGCAAGATTTTAACACTAGTCATTACATTTAGCTCTACTGTTCACCCTTCTTTTGCAAAAGGTACTACTCTGGGAGTCAGAAGTCCCTATAAATGGTGATATTCTGATTTGTGCCATTATATAAATTGACATAGGCATGCAAATGGGGAAAGAAATTAGCAAAACAGCGTGTGCAAGCAGGTATGAAGTCTGGGAAGAGGTGAAGATAAGGTGGACTATTAGTGCTGTTGGTGAAAGAAGAGGAATTGTCGCGGCTGCAGCTCCTGGCTGCTGCTGCTGCTGCCTGGGAAACGTGTCAACACCACGCAGCGACACAAGCTGCTGCAGGGAGAAGGATGCCACAGTGCTCTGTGTCTCTGCTCCGCTTGGTGCTGTAATCTGCGAGGTGCCATTGTCACAAACAGGAGTGCTCATAAGACGCTGTCGTCTGCCTTGTCTTCTCACCCAAAAGAACCAAAAAGAAATCCTATCTATGGTATGTAGCAGTGAGATATTTTTTTCTGCCTGCTGCTATAATTTTTCAGTATGATCCAAATCCTGCATACTTACTGGATTTGAGAGGTATTGTTTGAGGGGGAATTCCTCTATTGCCTCAAAAACAGCAGTTATGGTATCCTGAGTTGACCTCTACTGAATGTATTGCATCAGGTCTGAAACATTTTGTTGCAGGAGCACAGCAGCCCATTCCTTTAACAGGAATGGTTTCATCTATTGCTTGCTGCTAGCTTAATGACCTTTTACTACTTGAACTGTCCTTTCTGCCAGATTACTTTTTCCAGAGATTCCCCTGGGCTTTGCCCATGAGCTGAGTGTATGAGAGACCACTAAACATGAAGGAAAAGCCTCCAGAGATCTTAGCTGAACAACCCTATTTAAGTAATCAAAACAACAGTGTTTGAGCCAGTTATATAGAGCAAGTGTTTAAAGGACAGAATGCTAAATACTTGTTTATAAACCTAAGCCTTTATTAGCAACACTGTTACAGTTAGAAAATGTATGAACCCTTTCTAAGGCTCACCATCTACCTGCATCCCTGTATTAATTCAGAGCGCTGCTGGATGGGCTTTGTGAGTGTTTTAGCACTAATCCCTATGGTTCCTTGATTATGAGCATGTGCAGAGCAGCTGAAGGTACAGTCGTGCATGTAGAGCTGACACACGGAGACTTGCCTTGCAATGCCATGTTTGTGCATGTATTCCTACCACTGAGGATACAGGGAGCCTGCCTGCTTTGCTGACTTATCTGATGTTCTCTTGTTTCTGTTTCAGCATTCAGGATAACTCCTTCAACACGACAGCTTTAGCAGAGTAAGTGAACACTTTAAAGATGTCCTTATTTTTAGATAAGAATGATGAGATGAGTTACTGTAGAGAATAATTGTAAGTAGTATATAAGAAGTCCCGAGGTATCTGGCATATATTTTGATTATTTTTTTCTGTAATCAAAAAATATTGCTGTACAGGAAGGATTGCATGAAACAGCTGCCTTTACATGCTTTGTGACCATTTAGTAGTGCAATAGCTTTGTGGGAGAATGCTTGATGCACATCACATGTGTTTAAATGCATGATTTTTCAGTGTAGGATAAATCTTCTGTGAAAATATTGCTCATTTATGGTGCTGACAATCTTGACAAACACCAGTCTGTCAGTTTTCTAAAACCACATGCTCTGTACTTCCTGCAAGCATTATTAGGGAAAAAAAAAAATTGCAAAGATTTTGAAAAACACCCCCCACCCCCCTACAAAAAACCCCAAACAACCCAAAACCAACCCTCAACAACATTATGTAGACAGTCCAAGTACCAAATACTTAATTTCTTTGTACTCAATTTCATAAACTCATTAGAAAGCCTTTTATCTATATCATTATCACGAGGATAAGTATGTTGCCTTTTTTGTTGTTGTTGCTGTTTCATAGAGACAACAGAACAGGACAAGGGAGGACATTACAAAGTTAGAAAGGCAAAGGCTTTAGGCTATTACAAAAGAAATGCTTTTTGATTTATTTCAGTCTGAAACACTTCAGTTTTGGTGTTCTTTAAATTGTTATTTTGGGTGCTTTTGATTGTTTTAAAAGCTTTTAGGGAAAATTCTTCAGCAGTTTCTCAGCAAGGAGAGTTTTCTCAGCAAGGGGAGTTTTACACTGCTGAAGTTGCACATAATTAAAATAAACCCCAGCCGGACAGTGAACGGTTTGTCTAAGTGTTGTGGGGACAGGATATATTTGGAAAGCAGGCCAAAGAGTAATCATCTGAGCCATCCCTAACTGTTGTCAGGAAAAGTAATATTTCATGGGGATCCAAATAATTTTCCTCTATTACATTGCCTTGCTTTATTTATATTTTAACTTAGCCATGTTTTTTTTTGTGTGGCTGTGGCAGATATGGAAAGATTTAACAGAAGCTAATAAATCATTAAGTAATTTTTTTATAATTTTCCTGGGTCCCTATTGGTTAAGTGATGAGTTGTAGCCTGTAAAATTCTGGGATGTTCCCCTTTCACAGAAGAATAAGCAGATTACAGTTAGCACGTTTCTTTATAGTCTTTCTCCTTCCCTTTCTCTGTCCCTAAGTACATCCATTGTTTTCTGCAAATATTCCTCTGGAGTGGCCCCTGTGTCTGCCTCAGCCTTAAGGTTTCTGGGACCTGAAGGTGACGGCCTTTGCCTATGGTGCTTCATGTGACTATAAAGACAGGAGCAAGGATGGCATCAAAGCTGACTGCGCAGCGCCAGCACAGTCCCTGGGGAAAGGGAGAGGGATGCAGCCAGTGCTGTGCTGAGCCGAGAGGCAGCAGCAGGGTAGAGCTGAGGCAAGACGTTGCCTGAAGGGGGAATCTCCTTCATTTAAGCTGTCATTCACTCTGTTTCAGGGGGTTTAATTTTTGATCTTATCTTTCCAAGCACAGTAGTAGAAACATGCTTTTAGAAACAAAGCAAGTGAACAATGACATCTGAAAAACGTTGTCTAACTGAACAAACCTGGGTTCCAGAGCTGATTTCCCTAAATCCTGTTTAGAACCTCCACCTAAAGCCTGTTTTTGTGAACTGCTGAGGGCACACAATTCTTACTGATTCCAGCAATAGTTGTTTGTGCTAGCCACATCTGAAAACAGGTTACATTTGTTCTTTAGCAGAATAAAGAAAAAGCTTGCCATGCAGCTTTAGACATCCTCATTGGACAATCTCTGTCATTATTTGTGATGAGCACAAAACCAGAGCTTCCCTGAGTGATTCAATCTTTCAGGAACATTTCAGGAACAAGGCAAGTGCCTGGGGCTGATAAACTTCCAGCAAGCCATGTGTTTCTGTTGTTCATGTGAAGATCTTAAAGGTCAAATCAGCAAAAGGGGCAGTCTTCAAATTATATTAAAATGATTCCTATGGGAAGGTAAAGTTCCTTCCTATGGGAAGGAAGAAAGTTAAAAAACCCAATCCCATTAAACCAGAGATCCTTAGAAGAAACATAAATTGGCAGGACTACAGAGTCAGAGGAGTGGTTCATCTACACAGGGATCCCCAGGATTTCTGAGCTATGGCCCATGCCTAATGGATATACTTACTTTTAAGAGACAGTAGTTGTATTTGGCACTGAAGGAAAAGAGTTCACATAATTTTGTTTTGTCAATAGACATACTTCCTGCCCAGTGTATGTTTCAACCTATATGGATTTCTGACTTGAACCTGTTGTGGCATATTTTCTGGTGTTTTAGGTATGAACAAGATACTACTGCAGTTTTTGGGCCAGTGGGATCTCTTTGAACTACATGACCACAAGCTATCACAAAACATATCAAACTCTTGAATATCCCTCTATCTGTTAAATACAACTAAAGTTGGACAAGATTTAGAAGTTACTGGTGAGAGGAGAGGTGTGTGTGCATGTCTGTGTTCATATGTGCAGACAGGTAGCATGAATATGTGAGCTGCTTTTCTTAAAGAAGCCATGGTAAAAGCACTTTGTGTTTAAATGATAGGTATTTGCATTATTTTATTAATTCATCTTCTTAAAGGTCCTGCTATGATCTTAGCTTTAAGCACTGTCTTGTTTGAGTGAGCTTTCTTGGTTAATATTTGTTCTTACAAAGAGGAAAATGAAATTGTTTTTTCAGAATGCGTTGCTCCACATCTGGAGATCTTATTAATTTTTAGAGGTATCCCAAGGGTAGATGTCAAGAGGAAGGGGCTAGTCACTTTTCAGTGGTCTCCTGTGATAGGATGAGGGACAACAAATACAAACTGGAACCCAGGAAGTTCCACCTCAGCATGAGGAAAAACTTCTCTACTCTGAGGGTGCTGGAGCTCTGGAACAAACTGCTCAGAGAGGTTGTAGAGTCTTCTCGGTAGACCTTCCAAACCCAGCTGGACGCATTCCGGTGCAGCCTGACCTAGATGACCCTGCACTGATCTCCAGTTGTGCCTTCCAACCCCTACCATTTTATGTTTCTATCATGTATCTGATTAATTATTACTTATCTTTTCTATCTACTGCTGTCTGGTTTTTCAAATACATTTTGGCATACTTGCTTGTGTTGTTGGTATGTTCAGTCTTGTTTTATGACTTCTGTCAATTGATGGATGCCAGATTAGGATCTCTGCTTCTCAAGATCACCTTATTACAGTGATCTCGGGGGAAGCACTCCCCAGGGCACCTCCTGAAGCTGAGGGGTATGCACACATAAACTAGGCTGATGGACATGTGCTCAGTCATCCATCCTCCTTCCAGAGAGTGTTCCAGTCCTTCAGGTCTCTCAGGACTAAGAGCTGCCAAGCATGGCAACTGGTGAGAGGAGGGCGTGAGCGAAGCCAGGAGTAGAGCTGCTTGCTCCCACCCTCTCTTCCATTAGCACATGCAGGAGGAAGAGTTTGTCCATTTAGGGGGTCTCTGGCCCCTGTTGACTGTGGCTTGGCTCCTGGTGCACAGTACACCTGGTGGCATATTACCCTACTCTTGTCTGTGTTCTCCATATTGGACCTTGGCACTGTTTCATTACAGAGTATTATTTTTGCTATGTTTTCCTCCCTCAATAATTTTCAATTATTTTCCATCCAGATTCCTGGTTCCTTTCCTACTAGGCTTCCTTCATGCCCCCATTATCCTCACACCTTGCCAGTGTCAGACAGCCATAAGGTAATTAGTGACACACAAGAAGGGAAGGTGTGATGAGATTTCTGCACTGAATTTATCGGTTTTGTGCATCAGCCCCATCTTCCATCTGTCATTCCACTTTGCCTTGTCCCATTGCAGGGACAGTGTGTGATTAGGGGGGATCTGCAACTGCAGTTCCATGTTCCAGCTTTGAGCAGCAAATGCTTTCTTCCATATGCTGATGCATTCAGGAAGTGTAAACACTTGAGTGTCCCTTTAAATATTTCCTGCTGCAGTCTCTCTTTTGATAGAGATACCAGCAGAAGACTGGTGGGGAAACCTTGCCATCAAAATGCAATGCAGAGCTATGAATTTATCACTTAATGTTCTCTGTCCTAAGTGAGGCAGCTCTTCTGTAAAATTTAACCAGTCAGTGGAAGTACAGGGTGCTTCCCCTATAATAAAGGGATTCTTCGGCCAACAAACTTCAGACCATCCAGACCTGCTTAGTACCTGTGTCCTGTGAGTAGGAATAGAGGGTGAGGAGTCCAAAAGGGTGTGTGTTTATTTGTTAGGGCTGTATGTATACATACGCATGTTTGTTTGAAGCAGGACTGCTCATAGGCTTTGTGGTTGTATCATTCCACAAAGTTCAACCATGCTTCATGATATTGTGCTCAACGCTGAGGGGTTAGCATACTTACCCAGACTTCTCCTTGCTTAGGCAGCTTTATGACAGTTCCAGTGTTCATAATTTAATGGGATGTAATTGATTAGGATTCTTCAGGCATATTAAAAGAATTCCACAGAGCTCTCTTTTTTAAGATTAACAATAACTTTTGAAGTTATTTGAGGATTCTTTTTTCTGCTGCACGTAGAATGATTACTACAGTTAATACAAAACACCCCCAACTAATTTTTTATATGTATATGTGAAGCATCCTATAAGCAATTAAAACATTGAATCTTTTGTAATTTTCCTATAATGTTTGTGGTAAAATCTGAAATCTTTGTCATCATTATTTCCATTGGGCTGAAAACTATGTATCGACTTACGCACACTTAACAACTCAAATCCTTTTTTTCCTCTGAGATTTAGAGTATCATGGAGCATCTATGGCACTACAGGACCCCAGCTAAGGTGTGAGAAGGAGAAATTTGTTTATACTTTGAGCTACACTGTCATGCTATTAAAAGCTAAATTTCTCCAGCAGTTGCTTTGTATCCATTTTCAAGGTGCGGTGTGGATTCAGACTCTGTATATGTAGATCAAGCAGGCAGCACCAGCTCCAGGTAGCCTCCTATATATTTTGTCTGAAATCCATTGAGAAGAAATAAAGTTGTCAGGATGCTTCTGTTAACCCATTAGAAAGAAACATTTATTCTCAAGGGAATACAAATGTTGGGAGTATTACCTGCTGTAAGGCTGTTAGTATTTCCGGGAAAGGCACATTTGTCTTTTATTCTTTTGCTTAAATGTATTAATTGCTGTTACTATAAGAGTAAATTTATTATGGTCTGTGTTCTTAACTTTGTATCATCATATCATTCAGATGCAGCTCCAATGCCAGTACACTCAATTTTACTGCGTAGTAGCTAGTACAAAGTAGTAGTAAGCAGAGTTTTGCAACTGTGCAAAGATATACTCATTGATGAGTGTCTCTGTGAAAAAAAATAAATCCTTCAAATTGTGATTCACCAGAGGCATTTGTCTTTCATGGCTATGTTAGTGTATGTTGATGGCTAGAGGATGCAACTTATCCTTTCAGAAAGGTTTTTAAATCAGGTGACACCATAACATTAGCAGCACTTCTGCATTTTGTTGAAATGCCTGCGGGACGTGAAGCACCCTACCCTGTAACCGTAACGACTGCCTTGGAGCACACTTGCAGAAGGTATGGGGGACAGCAATGCTGTTTAATTCCATAGGCACCCTGCAAGCGTCCATCTGGACGCTGATGGGCCACAGATGGAAAGTGTGTTTGGCATCTCATAACCCTCAGGAGAAAATGCTTGATTAGCAAATTATATTTTCTAAAAGAAATCACAGGGGAGCTAATTCAATAGTCCCTTATGCCTTCAGTTGTGGAATTTTCATACCAGGAGACCGGCCATCTCTCAACAAGCCATTAGGATTTTACCAGCTGAAGCTAACATCTGAAATTCCAGCTGCAACCTAAGCAAAAGCCAGGAATTTTGGAGCAGTAATGCCAGTCTGCTCATCCTGTCAACTAAGCATGCAGTCTCATATTCTGCATTGCAGTAGCTTTCTTAATGGTGCAGGGAGATGCCAGTGAAAGGGATTTGACCAGACTAAGAACAGTGAAGTCTTTTTAGGATAGTTTGCAGTCTCTAGGCTAGATGGAGATTGATTGCATCCATGAGCAATAGTGTTCTTTTAAACCACCAGATGTGCTGTTGTACAGGAGGTACTGTTCTCTAAACTGGGATCCTACCTCCTGTGCTTTGTCCAAAAATACAAGATCCTGCATCCCAAATCCAGGGAGGGTGCAGAGTGGGTTGAGAGTAGCTCTGAAGAAACAGACCTCAGTGCAGTGATTGATGAGAAGCTTAACATGAGTTGTCAGTGCAATCCTGCAGCCCAGAAGGCAAATTGTATCCTAGGCTGCATCAAGCAGTGGGGCCAGCAGGGCAAGAGAGGTGATTCCCTTTAATCTGCTCTTGTGAAACCTCATCTCAAATATTGCATCCAGTTCTGGTGTCCCCATTGAAAGAAGGACACAGAGCTGTCGCAGCAAGTCCAGAGGAGGGCCACAAAGATGATCTAAGGGCTAGAACACCTCTGCTATGAGGATAGGCTGAAGGAGCTGGGGTTGTTCAGCCCAGAGAAGAGAAGACTCTGGGGGGACCTCGAAGCTGCCTTCCAATACCTGAAGGGATCCTGCAGGAAGGCTTCAGAGGGACTTTTCAGAAGGGTGTCTAGTGATAAGCCAAGGGGGAATGGTTTGAAGCTGAGGAAGAGTAGGTTTAGACTGCATCTTTAGAAGTTCTTCAGTACAAGGGTGGTGGGACTCTGGAATAGATTGCCCACAGAGGTTGTGAATGCCTCCACTCTGGGGGCATTCAAAACCAGGTTGGATGAGGCCTTGAGCAGGCAAGTCTAGTTGAGAGGTGTCCCTGCCCATATTGGGGAGGATGGAGTGGATGATCTCTGAGGTCCCTTCCAACCTAAGCCATTCTGTGGAAAGCCCCCCAAAATGAATACTGTCAGGAGGAAAGTGCAACTATAGGGAATAATTATGGAATGTGATGGCGTATTTGTGAGATTATAACTGACTGTGGATCATTGAATGGGGAGAGGTCTTCTGCATGAAAAAGACAGTTTCAGATTTTATTTGGGGAGTATGAACTAAAGGGCTGAAGCTAAAATGTGCCTCTAAAATTAGTCTTATTTAATGACACCACATTTGAGTTTGTAATAATACTAAGAGTAGTTTAGCTTGTGATTTGACAATGAACGGAGTAATGTTACTGACATATGCAGTTTGATGCCTAGACTACTCAGTAAAATTAAGGTTTCATAAATATCTAAGAACTTGTTGCTGTTATTCCTTCAGAATGTTCTGACATATCTCTGAAGTCCTGACTCATGAATTTCAATTTTATTTTCTTACAGAGATGATGAAAACAAAGAAAATTATCCAGACAACACTTCTGTCTTAGACGAAAAGCCCTGGCAAGATACTCAGCAGCACAAGCAACAAACAGTAATTGACTATGTTCTAAAGCCCGAAATGGGAAACTTAAAGCTAAGAAAACCTAAGCCCATTGCAAAGCTAGAAAATGGAAAAAGCCATGAGGAAAGCCAGGTAAAGAACTAAACTTAACAAGAGTAGGTTTATTGCATAGTGTCTGAGCAAGCATACCTTTTGAAATGCAGAGTGGGGCTCCTAGTCTTCCATGGTGTGACTAAGACCCCACAATAAACTAAACTGACATTCAGAGACCTGGAGCTCTGGAACCTTCCTGCAGTAACAGGCAATTTCTTTCAGCCAGGGAATTGCAGACAGGGGTGTGTTGCAACTGCTGTCAGAGTGACTGGAGAACTCAGCTGAAGCTATGCGAGTATCTCTCCAATTTAGAATTCCTGTGACTTCTTGCCCTGAATTTTGGTAGTTGTAGCACTTTTTTTATTCATTTGACCAAGTATCATGCCTGCTGGTATTTTGGCTGCCAACGGACAGTTTTCATATGTTATCTTACTTTCTGTTTGGTTTTTTTTCTCATCTTTAGATAATAAAGCTATTCTTATCTATTGTAGTATCAGAGCATTTGCCAACAGGCTTCTCAGGTTGATCTGAAGGGGCAGAACTGTAACTTTTCTAAGGGCTATAAAAACAAGGCCGTAGTATAGGAAAGACACCAAGGTCCTGGAGTGTGTCCAGAGAAGAGCAATAAGGCTGGTGAGAGTTTTGGAGGGCAGGGCATATAAGGAGTGGATGAGGGACATGGGGTTATTTAGTCTGGAGAAGAGAAGGATTAGGAGAGATCTTATTGCTCTCTAAAACTCCCTGAAAGGAGGTTGGAGTGAGGCTGGTGTTGGTCTCTTTTCCCAAATAACTATGGATAGGATGAGGGGAAATTGGTTTAAGTTCTTCCAGGGGAGGTTTAGGTTGCACATTAGGAAAAAATTCTTTATTGAGAGAGTGGTGAGGTGTTTGAACAGGCTGCCCAGGGAGGTAGGGGAATTACCATCCCTGGAAGTGTTAAAGAAGTGTCTAGATGTGATTCTGCAGCATGTACTGTAGTGGTCATGGTAGTTGGGTTATGGTTGGACTCAAAGGCCTTTTCCAGCCTTAATGGTTTTAATATTCTGTGATTCTAAGACTAGAAATGGAGAATCATAGAATCACAGAATTTTTAGGGTTGGAAGGGACCTCAAGGATGATCTAGTTCCCTGCCATGGGCACCTCACACAAGATCAGGTTGCTCAGAGCCACATCCAGCCTGACCTTAAAAACCTCCAGGGATGTGGCTTCCACCACCTCCCTGGGCAACCTGTTCCAGTGTCTCACCACCCTCATGGTGAAGAATTTCTTCCTAAAATCCAATCTGAATCTACCCATTTCTATTTTTGTTCCATTCCCCCTAGTATTATCATTACTTCTGTCTGTGGAGGTACATTGATATGTACACTCTAGAGCTACCATCTCCCAGCAGCTGCTGCAAGCACCTGTGCTCTCTCTCTCTGCGCTTCCCAAGTCATGTCTTATGTACAGTGCAAAAGATAGAACTCTAGTCTAGGTTTAATCCCTCAGCTGGAAATGTTCTTACAATCTGCTAATGTTAACATCAACTGTCTTGGTTAGGAGAATATTTCTAAAGTGGTCTGAACCAATCATAGACAGGAATTATTGGAATTAATAATTTTAGATGGCACATCTTGCCTTCTAAGTGAGGAATATCCTTTTAAATCCCATAACAAAAAGGAAATGGAAATTGCATCCCAATGGTAGTGTCACAGTCTCTTTCAGAATATCAGCATAAACTCTTGCCCTAATCTTCATGCATGATTGTGTGGATTTCAGCCCTCGAATGAAATAATAACTACTGATTGATTGATTGATTTTAGCTGTATTGTTACTAGGAAATATTACTCATATGTTGTGGGAAGATGAAGCATTCATGTTTATCAGCAGATATGAAAAATGGTAGGAAAATTGTCCCTATGAAGAGCAAGTGGAAAAGTATCCAGAAGAGAATTCACAAAGAAGTTATAAACAGGGCAAGATCTGTCTCATGGATCATTTTTTGCTCTTGCAGTTATTTCCCAGCCTTCTGTCTGCCTGCTCCTTGTGTATGTCATACCTGCATCTCTCACCTAGGTGAAACTAACATAGCCCAGATTTGCTGCTCTATGGTATTTTATGTGGCTTGAAGTAGTTAGTTGATGTTCTTTCACAGGAAAGGTACCATTTCATCTCACCTTTGATGAGAGTACTTGAAAGATGAGAGCTGCTGTAGAGCTTTAAATATAATATACAATATAAACACAAAGCAAACATCCCTCCATAACAGGAACTCCACTCATTCAGAGAGGAAATTGTATCCTGCTACCATTAAAGACTATTTGAAGGCTACCCTATATCTACACTGAATTTAGTGGTGCTTTCTGGAGCAAGAGTTTGCCTCCTGGAATGGTTTGCAAAAGGAAGCTGTTTTGGAGAAAGCATCTGCCAAGCCATTAATTTCACATAGCCTCCATTCTCATTAGTAAGGATGTGCATACTCCTTGACCCCGAGTGCTTGCCTTACTGCATGTGCTCATGTGCCCTCAAGGGCTTTTCTTCTTAAAAAAAAAGCAAGCATCTAGCTTCTGGCTTTGTTAATGGTGCCTATGAAAAACAAGACTGTGCTTGCAGCAGAGCTCTGTAATGGGTTTGTTTCTGCGTGTGGGTTCTCACAGAGAATCTTGGTGTGTTATGACCTCCTAAACATTATTGCATCTGTCTTTGTCAGCAGCCCTAGTTGTGAACTGGCGGCAATTTCTTCTCTCCACTTTGAAGCTGATAGCGAAGTGCAGCTGTGCTGTTTCTAGTAGATGTTTATATGTATAGGGCAGGTTGTTATTATCTGGAAAAGTGGGCCAGACTGCTGTGCAACTGCATATACCTCCCTTTTATGAAACACTGTACCATCACGCCGCTCAGTCAGATAAATGATGTACTTAAAAGCAGCTGATGTTCAGCTGACGAATAGCAAGATCTGAGCATGTGCATTTATGAAAGAAAAGGATGATGCTCTGCACATTGTGATTAAATTGTTCATCCTTATTTTCCTGAGTTTATTTGATAAGAGTGCTTTTTCAATAGACTCCTCACTTCCCCAACCTGACTTCTCTGTGACAGCAGAAAGAAATGGTAACAGTCCTGCAATGACAGTATCTCTTTCAAAGCAAATATTTATTACCTGCCCAGATATGTTATAAGCCCATGAGTGGTTTTTATTTGTTTGTTTTATTCAGAAAATAGTTCCTTTAAAATTGGAACAGCCTGTTTAGAGAGAAATAGGTTTGTTGCATGTGTTGGAAGGTTTAAAGCCTGTTTGGGAACCAATTTTGTGTTCCTTTCTATTATTCAGAATCCAGGGGATTTCCATTGTAGAAAGGTCACAGATCACTGTGTTTCACTACAGGAAAGATGGCCAACTTGGATTTTGGTTGGGGTTTTTGGTGTGGTTTTTTTTTTCCCTCACAAGGCTCTCAGTCTGCTGAAGTGTGATTCCTGTGCCTCTGATTTCTTTGACAAGAGTGTGGTATTGTGGTCATGTACCCTAGGTCTTCATGAAGAAAAAGTTGTTAACTTTATGGTGGCAACAGGATGATGTCTAATAAAATGCAGTACCAAGTGACTTCACTTATCAGCTCATAAAATAGCGCTAGAGTAAAGGTGTAACTTGGGTTTGCAGGCAGTAGTTTCTTTGAGGGCAGAAGCAGGGTATGGGTCAGCTGTAGCCTTTCCAAAGTATGGGAGAAATGTGGTCTGCTGGAATGCGATTGCAGCATTGTACTCTGGCTGTTTGGTTTGAGCTTTCCTGACCTTCTTTAGCAATTCTACAACGTTAGTCTATGGAAAATCATATTAATTAGGATGTATTTGACTTCAGAAGGAAGTTTGACTTGAGGAAACATATGGTCAGAACATACTCCTGAGAGTCAATCTGAGAACAGATGGTGAGGAATGGGAAGTCTGCTTTCCTTGCCTAATCCTTTCTACTGTCACTCACCTTTTATGCACTGTCATCAATATAAATTATTAAATGAGTAATTCTCAATTTCCTCATTAATACTGAGACATATTTATATAATGACACTAAACATGCTATCAAAAGGTAGAGACAGTAGAAGTTCAGTTTTACAGTCATATTATGAAGGTAAATGACTATAAAAATGAATTGGTGGCTTGACAATCAATGCTAGAGACGGGAATGTGGGGAATTGCTGCAGGAAATTTTGGTTCTGAGTATAAATTAAGTGGGAAAATTGCATGGTTTTTAAAGAACTGCCAGTAATTTGACATTAAAAAGTTAGGCCCAGGTTAGAAATGGGCAATAGCTTCCTTTTTTTTTTTTTTCCACAGGTGTTCTAGTTTTCCCATAACTATCCTAACATTATCTTCCCTTAGTTATCTAAAAATGATCGTATGCTCTTGGGGAATGAACAGGTCAATACAACAGTGGTCTGATAGCTTCCAGGTAGAAGAGACATTTTCCTCATTCATTCTTAGAGTGTCCTGTAAGGACAGGGTTAGACAGGATTACATTTTGCTGGGCATTGGACATTCCTCAATTTGTTGAGGATTAAATTGGCTTTTTGATTTTCTGTGCAGCAAGCTGGCTAATGTGAATTTTTACCCCTCAGTGTCCTTCAGTCTTGCAGTAATATTCTATTGACAAAGCTATGCATGTGTTAGGGACAGAAAAAACAAAAGGAAAAATAAAGCTCCTTATAAATAAAGCACCTTATAAATCTTCTTTAAGTGAAATGCATTTTCTGATGATGTCCGAGTTATAAAATATTACTGACATGTGAATAAATAATTGCCAATTAAATGTGAATATATACATAAACACACCAAAAAAGGTAGTACCCCCTTAGCTCAGAAACTGACATCTGTTATCTAAGTAATAAACAGAAAATGTAGGTTATGGTCTGTTATGGTTTCAATAAATATTGTATAGAGAACGAAAATGCTCCTTTGTTCAGAACCTTTTCTAGTCTGTGTTTTCCAGTTGTTTCCAGATGATTGCCAAAAAATAACAAAGAACCACCATCAGCATCTTATCTCATGGAACTCTTTTTTTTTCTTAAAGCAAGGTATTCAGCTAAGCCTGATTTGTACTGACAGGACAGTCAACTTTCTCCTTTTTTTTAATTTTTAATTTTTTGTTTTTTGATTTGTGCAGGAGCTGGAAAGTGCATTGCCAGGCCTCTCAGAGCAGCAGGGGAAGTCTGGATCATCAGCTAATGACTACACACAGAACATGGCTTTAAAATGCCAAGAAGCAGTTGTAAGATTGCAACCAGGGTAAGCCTTTGGGATAAGACAGCTCATCTCATTTCTGATTATGTGTAGGACAGGCTTTTCTGTTTGCTGCCTTTTGTATCAAACACTCAGACTCCTGGCTCTCATTTGCAGTTGTATTCTGTCTTTATATGACTAGAACTGTTTGGAGAAAGTGGAAGGGATGAAGATAATAATCCAAATTTAATCATTCTTTAAACCCCTTATATTTCAAACAGGAAGAATCTCTTCAGTTCAGAAAGATTCAGTTCCTCTGTGCCAAGTTTTAGAATTATCTTGACAGTTCTTCTTATGTCAGTGCTGACTTGTCTCACTCTTTCTCAGAGCTGCATTCTCACTGAGAAACGGGAACCCAAACACCTGATTGTAGCATAGGTCTGCATTTATTTATAATTGACATAGGGAGTTCATTGCCTCCAAGGTCTGTTTCAAATCAGGACAAGGTTAACAATGACAGTTGCTACCTAATGGTAGATTGAGATTGGATGTTAGGCACAATTTCTTTACCATGAGGGTAGTGGAACACTGGAACAGGTTGCCCAGGGAGGTTGTTGAGGCCCCATCCCTGGAGATATTCAAGGCTCGACAAGGCTCTGGGCAACCTAATCTAGTTGAGGGTGCCCCTGCTTACTGCAAAGGGAGCTGGACTAGGTGACCTTTTGACCTTCCAACCCAAACCATTCTATGATTCTATGATTATTGTCTTTTGGAGGGATTACTTTTATTTTATGATAAACAGAAATAATGAATGGGAAAAGTTAGTGGGATTTGAGGAAAATGGAAAAACAGACTTAATGCAGATAGTTACAATCAGAATAATGAGAATACTGTCTTGTTCCCAGTGAAGCTATGCCTGACCTGTGAATCAAGGATTTCAGTTTCAAGAGGTGTTTATCATTACAGAATCACAGAATGTTAGGAGTTATAACCAACCTCAAAGATCATCCAGTCCAACCCTGCTGTCAGAGCAGGAACACCTAGAGGTCACGCAGGAACACCTAGAGGTCACACAGGAACACATTGAGATGGGTTTTGAATGTAGGAGATTCCACATGCTCTCTGGGCAGCCTGTTCCAGTGCTCCCTCACTCTCACAGTGAAAAGGTTTTTCCTTATATTCACGTGGAACTTTCTATGCTTCATCTTGCACCCATTGCCCCTTGTCCTATCATTGGACAGCACTGACAAGAGCCTGGGTCTGTCCTCTCAGCACTTGCCCTTCATATCTTTATAAACATGAATGAGGTCACCTCTCAGTCTCCTCCACGCTAAGGAGACCCAGCTCCTTCAGGTTTTCCTCATAAGCAAGATGTTTCACTTCACTCATTATCTTTGTGGCTCTGTGCTGGATTCTCTCAAGCAGTTCCCTGAGGTCCTTCTTGGACTGTGGGGCCCAGAACTGAACACAATATTCCAGATGTGGCCTGATCAGGGCAGATGAACCTCTCTCAACTTACTAACCACACTCCTTCTAATGCACCCCAGAATGCCATTTGCCTTCTTGGCCACAAGGGCCCCAGGCTGTGCCAGGGGAGGTTCAGGCTGGAGGTCAGGAGGAAGTTTTACACAGAAAGAGTGATTGCCCATTGGAATGGACTGCCTGGGGAGGTGGTGGAGTCGCTATCGCTGGAGGTGTTCAGGAGGAGACTTGACAGGGTGCTTGGTTGCATGGGTTAGTTGGTTGGGTGGTGTTGGATGATAGGTAAGACGCAATGATCTTGAAGGTCTCTTCCAACCTGGTCTGGTCTGATTCTGTTCTGTTCTATTCTATTCTATTCTATTCTATTCTATTCTATTCTATTCTATTCTATTCTATTCTATTCTATTCTATTCTATTCTAGGCTCATATTCATCATGTTGTCCACCACTACACTGTTCTACAACAGATCAGCCCCCAAGCAGTACAGGTCCATGAACCTGTTCTTTCCCAGATGCACAACTCTATCCTTGTCCTTATTGGATTTCACTTAATTTTTCCCCACCCAACTCTCCAGTCTGTCCAGGTCTGGCTGATAAATCATCCATAATTTATGACCATCAGCATCAATTTAGAACATGAAATGCTGTCTTCATGAATGGAAATCTTTACTTCTTATTACAAGACCATAAATTTCTAATATTAATGCTCATGATTACATTGAATACTGCTCTAGTCATTGTGTGTAGTTTGGTTTGGATAGGAGTGTCACCTAATCTGCAGCTTTGAGATATGAAAGTTGCATGCAGGCCCCATGAATAAATGTTACAATAACGAGAACTGCCTTTTTTTAACTGCTTTTTTTTATTATTTTTTATTTTTAACCAGAACTGCCTGGGTTTTTTAACAGAGAATGGGGAAGTCATTATGGAACAATACAAATGATTGCAGAAATCTGGTCTTACTGATTGCCTTGTCAAAGCAATCAGCAAAACTGCTGTGCATTGCAGAGCTGTGTGCACGGGTCACCTGAAGAGGATGGTATTTCTTCAGATACCTGTTACACAGAGAGGAAGCTGAAATGTGGGACTCCTGGGTAGTGGGTATCTCATTTTTTTCAGAGAGGATTGCAATCTAAGTCAGTATGGGAACTACACTTTGGAATTAAGTTTTGTGCCAAAGAAAAATTCTTAGAAGTTATCCTTCATCCCCCTTCCCCTAAATAAAATGTGAGTGGGATGGTCCCTGGATTGGTCCTTAATTTCTGCAGAGGTTGTAGGGTGGCAATTACAGAATCACAGAATTGTCAGGGTGGGAAGGGACCTGAAGGATCATCTAGTTCAAATCCCCCCAGCTATGAGCAGGGACACTTTCCACTAGATCCTGTTTCTCAGAGCCACATCCAACCTGGCCTTAAGAACATACAGTGTTGGGGCTTCCTCCACCTCCCTGGGCAACCTGTTCCAGTATCTCACTACCCTTATGGTGAAGAACTTCTTCCTGACGTCTAATCTAAATCTACCCTCCTCTGGCTTGGATCCATTCCCCCTTGTTCCGTCATTACCTGACACCCTAAAATGTCCCTCACCAGCTTTCTTGTAGGCTCCCTTAAGATACTGGAAGGCCACAATAAGGTCTCCTCAGAGCTTTGTCTTCGCCAAAATGAGCAGCCCCAACTCTCTCTGTCTGTCCTCAAAGGAGAGGAGCTCTAGCCTTCTAACCATTCTTGTGGCCCTTCTCTGGACATGTTCCAGCACATCCATATATTTCTTGTAATAGGGGTTCCAGAACTGGACACAATACTCCAGGTGGGGTCAGAACTATGACTGTTCTCCAGGAATGCTGATAATCCCAGGAGCCCTGGGCTCCCCTGAATCTTAGGCTCAGTCAGAGTCTCCCAAGATTTCTGTGCTTCCCTGAAAGAGACCAAGCACTAGTGAGCCTTTCAGTGTTTAAGCTTTCAGGGCAAGTAGCTTTTGAGAATGCACTTCAGGTGTGGACTCTTGTAGTTTCCACACTTTCTGATTAACAGTTACAACTCAGGGATGCGTGGGAAGGAGCAGGGAAGCTGCAGAAGCGCCGATGTCCCCGCACCATATGGCAGCCCTGTGCGGTTGAGGCAGAGCTTGCAAGGCTGCATTCCCACACAGGTGGCCAGGTGAGAGGGGGAAAACTTGGCCAGATTCCCTCCAAGTCCTGCCTCAGACCTGGTGAAAATTCATCGTGACTGTTATGTGTCTGCAAATAGCTCTCTGTCAGTAAGTCAGGATTTGCTGACGGAATATTGCTTTGCTGGGAAATGACTGAACAGTTCCTAAGAACGGTTTCTTCAGGAATCTTGGTATTAAAATATGGGTGCTTATGGTTCCAGTGATACTTGTAGCAAAGCATGGAAACCCCCTGGACAAACTCTTGGGTCATAATCCACTCAAACAAATTTTAAAAAAGAAAAAGAAAGGAAAAAAGGAAAAAGGGGTGGAGTGTGGGCAGAGGACATGGGCAAAAATAAATCGGTATCTTATTGTAACCCAAGTAAGGACTGTGCCTGGTGAGCAATTTTAATAAGAAAAATCAGTGTGGCTGTCCACAATCCAGCCTTTATGTAACTGCTGTAATTGATGAGACAGGCACTGCTACACTGGCTCTCTTGCTGGCTGCTGTGCTGCTCCGGCATTCAGGGATGGACTGACTTGGGAGTAGCCTAGGAGGTATCCAAACAGCCTTGGACCATTCATGGTGTTTCTTTCATTGCAAGTGTGCACTTCATGTTCATCCAAAAGCCTATTGCAGTTCTGCATTGCTTTGTCAGGACTCTTACACATGTTTTCAAAGAATTCACCTGCAGTCCTGTATTAAAATATGACTGTATTTGAATTTCATAATGCCTCTTGCTGTTTAGGAAAGTCTCAAAAAGAACCTTTTTGTTTTCTTGCACTGAGGTATGTTGGTTGTGGGGTGTACCTTTCTGTGAGCTCATGTGATACAACCTTAGGCTAGGGTCACATCAGTCCTCTGATGTGGTAGTGAGACTGTCCTTTCAGAGCTGTTCACCTGGTAGGCCACTCTCATGGTGGGAAGAGTATAACTGTTCGCCACACTGGAGACAGGAAAGAACTACTGGGCCAGGACAGGCTGTAAGTGAATCTGGAAAAAGGGTTTCATCACACAGGACAGTGTATGCTTTGCTTGCCAGGATTTGTCTTGCCATTGCTAATGCGTAAATTGGCCCAAGACTCTGAGCATATGTGGCACTGTGGTACATAAACATGAAAGCTTCCTAAGGATGGGGCTAGTGTAAGCTAGAGCTGGACTAGATTGAGACTTCCAAATTACAGAATGCAATATACTCCTTTCTGAGCTTGCTCTGAGCAGTAAGAAGTGAATTTACTTAGGCTTTTTTAAAAACATTTTTCCTAGTATTTAAAATTATGTGGTTTTATTTGAATTTGATACAAGTTTAGAAGTGATTTAATACATAATTCAATAACTCACATGTTATGGTCTGGTTTTTAAACAACACAGTGCTCATGCAAATACATCCTCCCCTTGAAGCGTGGTAGGAGCTCCGATGTGATAACTAGTGTTTTGGTTTGTTGGTTTGGTTTGGAGTTTTTTGTTTTGTTTGCTTTTATTTTGGTGGGTTGGTTGGTTTGTGTGGTGCATTTTCTATTTGTTTGTTTGTGTTTTTTGCTGCTACTGTTCTTTTCCTGTTATTTCCACAAGCTTGAAATGCACATGTTACTGGGTTGAGTCTTTGTCAACTGTGCCATGCTGAAGAGGATAATTCTTCCAAAGCCAGAGTCTGTAGGGAGGATAAGAGATCAGACCTTTCATATTTATGAAGAATGATGTAACATATAGTTGAGTATTAGCCTTGAACGGAATTCCATTTTCATTATTTTACATGATGGAAATTATTCAAAATAAGGGTTGTCTACAGTTATTCAAAGTTTCAGCAAAGGCTTAAAATAATCTTAATGTACTCAGCACAGATGGAAAATTAGGGCTTGTTCTTGCTGCTTTTGAAATTAATGGATATTTTGTGATTGACTTTTAATGAGAGAAGGATCCAACTAACAGTTATTAAATTGTGAGGCTTTTGTTGCCTGGTGACTATCTCATAGCCTGCAGTTACCAGAGCAGTTAATCCTGGTGAAAACAAAAAGAAGACCACCCCAATCTCCACAGAGTAAGAACAGCTCAGCATACATGTATGGCTGTTAAAGTAAGTGGGCTTTACACAAAAATAATTACCTATCTTAATCTTAGAATCAGATATGTTAGAACAGAATGTTAGGGGTTGGAAGGGACTTCCAGATATCATTGAGTCCAGCCCCTCTGCCAAAGCAGGATCATCTAGGGCCAGTCACACAGGAATGCATCCAGGTGGGTTCTGAAAGTCTCCAGAAAGGGAGACTCCACAACCTCTCTGGGTAGCCTGTTCCAGTGCTGTGTCACTCTCACCATAAAGTGTCTCATGTTGAGGTGGAACCTCCTCTGTTCTTGCTTGTACCCATTGTTCCTTGTGCTATCTCTGGGCACCACCAAAAAGAGACCGGCACCTTCATCTTGACGGCCACCCCTCAGATATTTCACACAGAATCAACCAGGTTGGAAAAGACCTCAGAGATCATCAAGTCCAACCTATTACCTAATACCTAACACCTCATGACAACTAAGCCATGGCTCCAAGTGCCACATCCAATCTTTTTTTGAACACCTCCAGGGGCAGGGACTCCACCATCTCCCTAGGCAGCACATTCCAATGGCCAATTACTCTTTCTGTGAAGAACTGTCTCCTCTTCTTGAGCCTGAACTTCTCCTGGTACAGCTTGAGACTGTGTCCTCTTGTTCTGTTGCTTATTGCCTGGGAGAAGAGACCAACACCCATCTACACCCTCCTTTCAGGTAGCCTCCTCTTCTGCAGGCTAAACAACCCCAGGTCCCTCAACATCTCCTCACAGGGCTTGTGCTCTCACCAGCCTCGTTGCCCTTCTCTGGACATGTTCAGCTATCTCAATGTCATTCTTAAACTGAGGAGCCCAGAACTGGACACAGTATTTAAGGCGTGGCCTAACCAGTGCTGAGTACTACAGGGGCAGAATGGCTTCCCTGCTCCTGCTGGCCACACTATTTCTGATACAAGCCAGGATGCCATTGGCCTTCTTGCCACCTGGGCACACTGCTGACTCATGTTCAGCTACCTGTCATTGATGAGATTCCCACTCTCCCTTCTCTTCTCAAGGCTAAACAGCCCCAGGTCTCTCAGTCTTTCTTCACATGAGAGATGTTCAAGTCCTGTAATCATCCTCATAGGTCTCCTTTGGACTCTCTCCAGCAGATCCCTATCTCTCTTGAACTGGGGAGCCCAAATCAGAACACAGAATTCTGGGTGTGCTCTCACCAGGGTAGAGTGGAGCGGGAGGAGAACCTCCTGCTGGACACACTTTTCTTAGCGCACCCTAGGATGCCATTTATCCTCTTGGCCACAAAGGCCAATGATCTAATTATTTCCAGAATCCAAACAATGCAAAACTAAGAGCATCTTACTCCAGCGGTTTTAGTGAAAAGAAACAGTAGCATGCAAGACATCTTGCATCCCTAAAACAACAGGCAAGATAATCAGCCTGAATGAGAGAAAGGTAGCCAGTTCAGGAGTGCTGTGAATCTTCAACTCTCCAGAGTGCAAGACTTATGAGTGATAGAGCTGTGAATCATGCACAGCTTTGCATGGTACCTGTAAGAATTGCTGCCAGTGTTTAGTTGTTTTCTTTTTAGTTTTAAGAAGGGTGTTATGCACCCTGAAATGTCATCCAAATGATTACCAGAAGTGTACAAATCTGACATGTGACCTTTTCTTCCTTTATGTCTAGCTCTAGTTCAATGCAGCAAATCACTCCAAACATATGTTTTCTCTATTAGTGAATTAACTCTTTCAGCTGTCTGTGGCCTTAAAGGTCCTTCCTTATATGTTTTTAAGCCAAACTAGAAATATTTCACACTTTCCTACTAAATTAGTCCTTTTCCTCTCCTCATACTTGTAATGAGTTTTATTTTGGTTCTCATCTGCTGCCTCATTTGTCCCCTCTGCTGCCTGAAAGCTCTTCAGAGATTGGTTGTTAGGTATTAAATTTTTGCTTCCGTAGTGTCATTTTCTTTCTGTTCCTCTCTTTTCACATTATGGACACATTTGTAATTCTTCTTTAGGCCAGATGGCAGGAAGAGTATATATGGCAAGCTAAGCAGTCAGCAGTACAGTAGTCAGCCCAGGCATCTTGGTATTTAAATATCTGCAGAAATCACTCCTGATTGTGTACCTGTGTGTCTTGAGGGAGGTACAGGCCCCTGCCCTTGTAAGACCTTCCATTCTGGTGCTAGATGTACCATCTCAAAAATTACTAATTCTTGTTCCTATACAAGTTGCACACCTTGTACCCTGTTTGCAAGCAAGTGGTTGTTCACTCTCATATAGCTATCTAGTGTGCCTATTTCTGCAAGGAAAGTGACAACTCTCTCATTTCAGTCTTTAAATGCCTCATAAATCTGTGGAAAACTATAACAGAGACCTGTGTACCTGTCTGTACCTTTTCTCCCCTGAGGTCTCTAGAGGCTTTTAAAATTATTTAGTTTTGCTGGGATATCTTTGAGAACAACAGGTTGGAAAAGAAGAATTCTTTTTTCCAAAGGAATATGGGGTTTGGGTTAGTTTTGGTTATGTCTGTGAATGAGTCCTGCAAGGGCCAGCAACCACTGCAACCTATTCAGCAGTGAGACATCTCATTCTCTGAGACAGCAGTAGATTTCTTGCTTCAGCTGGCTTATTGGTCAGCTTGGGATGCACCCATGTCAGGCTCTGAAGCTGAGTGTAGAAAGCTTTGCTTTGGAGGAGGAGTGAACTGTGGTATAAGGTTATTCAGATTGCAAGCCTAATCCATGGGAAGTCTTTTTTTGTTTCAGCTTCATTCTTTGGCAGAATAAAGTTACAACTAATCCTGAATCTGGTAGGTATGTGGAGACTTAGGCCATGACCACATATGCCAGGATGGGCACAGTTGTTTCTTTAGCCATAGTCAGAGGGAAGAGATGTCCCCTTTGCCAGTCCAGGACTTTCCTATTTGCATGTGGAGAAGCTGTCATACACTGAGGGAAAACCAAAGGTGTGGGCATCTCTGATGGTTGCAAATAGACACACATTAAAAAATGTAGCTATTTCTCTTACTCAAAGGATTTCAGCTCCTCCTGGGAGTCACTTGGGTAGCCTTGACATCTGCAAAACGGAATTTAAACAGAAAGCTGAAGATTGGGAGCCTGAAATAACACCAGATTTAAATATGGAAAAACTTATTCTTTATGGCTCTGATACAGGAAACCTCTTGCTCCTGACTTAAAGCATGTGGGACAAATCATCCTTAGATTTAAGTGTATGTCTGAGCTATTTCTTGGCATTAACCCTATTAGCTCACCAAGATACTAAGAGCTGATCATGCTTCTGTAAAACTTTTTCTGCGTGACAGTGTGAGCCTAAATTTTAATGTTGTACTTTCCAGGACCTCATTCACAGTTTAAATATGTCATTCAGGATTCCAGTAAAATCACTGTTGTTTTGAATGAGATACAAAATGCAGATGTAACTTTCATAGAAATGTTATTTTTTCTTAATAAAAAAGCTTTATCCCATAACTTGTAATTTATGTACAGACATGATGAAACGTCTGGAACCTTTGCAGCACAGAGAGGCACTCTGTTGATGGGAAAATTCTGGTTTTGTTTTGTAGGATAAATCAGAATGCAGGCATTTCACCCAAAGAAGCAGCTGAACAACTTAATATCTTAAATGAGGTAAGCTTAACCAAAAGCTGAAATATGATGTTACACATTTTTAATTAGATGTTTGGTTGCTGTTTTGTTTTTTCTAATTGTAAGCTCTTGGAATAATGTAATCAATAGAGAATCTTAGGTTAGCTTATTACTGAATGATCCTAGTCATGGTTTTGGAGAAAAGCTTGAAAATATGATATGAGAGTACTTATAATAGTTTACAAGCCAGAAACAAGAGATTGGAAAAATAATAATTTATGCCATCTTTATGCTGCTTTCTGGTTTTGCTCAGAAAATAATTAAACATTCAATACTGAGTTAAATGCCATCTTTCAAGAACATTGGATTTTTTCCCCCTCATGTTACAGCTCAAAAATGTTCATCTATCAGTTGTGTTTTGTTTAATAATAAGGACTTCTCAAGGTTGCTACATCCTGCACAAATAAACTCTGAATAGTACAATGCAGTTTAAGAGGTGCTCTTGTAAAATGGGAAGATTGGGGAGAGTTGGAGTGAAGAGGGGAAGCAAAAAAGCCAAAGAACAACTGTGACACTTGAAATAAGAGCTGTTTTCATGGTGATTATGCCAGGAGGATGATGTGAGAGCAGAGCACAAAGAATCTGTTGTGTGATCATGTCAAAAAATGGATGAACCTGGGCCTGATTCTCACAGTCAGCAGTGTATTGGAGGCCAATGCCAAGCTTTGCAGTTATTCAAAGTGGGAAGCCTTATAAAGCACTTCCCACACAAAAAGGTAGCAGCATACTATCATAGGGTATAATTGCACACTGCAAAGGTATGGACTTAAGGAGTAGACAATATTTTTAAGTGTAAATCAAGACAAGAGAATCACAGCAGCAGTGGAAAAAAGTAAAAGCTGGGGGGAAGAGAAGCCCATTCCTATCAAACTGTGGAAAAGACAGGTTTGTTTCCATCAGCCAGAGAACCTCTGTATCTATTAATAGATGTCTGAGATTCATTAGGGGGAAACCGCAATGCTTCCTTTTAAAGGAATTCAGACTTAACCTTCTCCTTATGGTGAATTATTTCATCTGTATTTGTGTCATTGTTGTGCGGCTCACTTAAAAAATCTCTGTGCTAACTAGTAAGGCAATTCCACCACCGACCTAAGGGAGTGTTGCTAGGTTCCGTCTAGTCAGTTAAAGTCCTGGGAGAAATCAGTAGGTTACCATTTCTTTTGTAAAGCCCCATTGCAAATAGTCATGAAAGCTTTCATCTACAAGCTTCCACTTACTATTTTTGCAAAGGATTCCTTAAAGGTTAGGATACGTTATAACAAATAAGTGTGAGACGTTCAAACAAATAGTTAGATCAGAATTTACAATAAATAGCTAATAATACGTAGGGAGTGAGTAAGGCTTACATTCTGGTTCTTTTTTTTCCCCCAAAAAAAATCTTAAATTGCATTGTAGACCTGAGGGTCTACTGCAAACCCAAATGGATGTGTGTCATAAGGAAATTAATTCCCTTCTTGGATGAAAGTGGTGCTTCTCTTCACTGCTTATCCATGGCATTATACAGACCCAGGGCATATCTTGTTCTATCTTATTGTTGCTTGTTTGTTCCCTGTGAAGGAAGCTCTGAATTGAAAATGTCGTATGCCTCAAGGCACAAATATTGCCATTATGGATGCCATGGAGAGTTATTTACATTTGTATAAAATATCTCTATCTTATATAAACCTGAACTCTCAGATTAAAAAGCAAGGAGCATGCTTTTATACATTGTTGCTCTAATGTGATGTGTCAAAGCATTCATTTCCTTAGAGTGAATTGATTGAACAGGCTGATATTTGCTCAGTTTCTTTTCTATATGAATCACTTCAAAGGTCATTAACTGCTTAGAGCTTGGATTATTTTCTTTCTCTTCCTGAGCTGATGTCATAAATTCAGTAAATCCATCAGTAAACTGGATATAGGACAACAGCTGTCCTCCCATCCTGGAGGCACAGAAGCATGCCCAGGGGCAGGATGCAGGCACCCTTAATACTTGGAAACAACAAACACCCTCACACGCAGTGTTTCAGAGTATTAAGGGTGCCTGCATCATTAATACAGGGCGGTTTTAGTTTATGCAGAAAGCATCATCTGGGCTTTGCTTCTCCTCCCTTTTGTCAGCCTCCCGACTGAGGCTGGACAGGGCCAATGGGTCAGGGAGACTCATCCACTTTCCCTCTTCCCTCAGTTTTTAAATTTACCAGACCCTAGGATGTCCACAAAGATGAAACAAAGGACACTGGTAATACTTTATCAGGGAAGGAAAATATTTCTAGAAGCAGTTGCCATGGTTTGCTGTCTGCTCTCTTTGTGGCTACGCAGTGAGCACTGATCAATTAGCAGGTTTGGCAGTGCTGTAGTTCTGGGTGCAGTAATAGAAAGAGCAGGGCTGCCCAGCTTCACCTGGCACATTGTCTTCCATCAAGCTGTGGCCACCTGGACCTGCTGACCAACATGTCACAGGGTGCAGATCCTGCAGAGCCACATGCAGGGACCTCCATTTGTATAGGGAGCTGTTGAGAATAGGTTTATAAGTTATTTCAGGGAGCTCCCACACATTGCCACAGCATTTTGGAGATCAGTTGGGAGACTTTGTTAATTCAGTGTTTCATTCTCCAGAGGGATTTAGCAATGTGAGTGTAGGTGTGTGGTATTTATCTCTGGATGTAAGAGTTTATCTATCATCTCAGTAATTCCTTGCCTTAAGGCCTGAGTTTCAGTCATCACTGGATGGAAAGAGAGATGTTCACTGTGGTACAGTCTACAGGCTCACTTGTTTGTAAAGACAGTGTTTTTTACTACAGGCTGAATTTCCTCTGCACATGACATTCCTTTTGCACTGTGTTTTCTCCAGCGGGCAAGAGTTTGATACTTTAATAGCTACGTTTACTTAAAGCATTATCAAAAATAATAAATAGAAGTATCACACTCTCTCTTTCTTTTCTTCAGACTTCTTTTAAATGTCCTGATTTTCCATTATCTTTGATCTGAAATAATGCAGGATGTTTTTTTCTTCTTCTAGTGGAACTGGTATAGCTCCAGCTCTTGAATTGTTAGTTACTTCAAATGAGGCTTAACCAGGAACATGAGGCTCACTTTCTTCCAAAACTGTAGGTCTGGGGTTCTCTCAAGGAAAGAGCTTGAGCTCTTTCAAGAGGACATAGGAAGATATAATAAGCTTTTGTCCAAGATAATTATAATTTTTTTTTTTTTAATTATTTTTCTTCAAACTTTAAAAAAAAAATATTCCAGAGAGTCAACAATTTGATTTTTCCATCTGGCTAAGTTACATGACTAAGTTAAATTACGTGGCTGAGTTTCCAAAGAAACTTAAGGATCTATTTTAAATATTAGTATGCCCTTTCATTTGTGTTAGCATGGTTCCAGAATTACTGCATCACAAACACTAGTGTTGGGCACCAGAGTAAAGCTGGAATGAGCAGCAGATGTGAAATATTTGAACTGAGATCATTAGTTGATATAATATGCCATAGCTTAAATTACTTCTCTTGTTGCTGCCTTTTGCTGGCAGTTGATAGTCAGCAGGCTAAGGACAGAGGACATGCTGTCAGTTGCTGATATATAGCTGTGTCCCCTCTCAGAGCAACTTCCTGGTCTGCTGGGGATGCAGTTGCAGAAACAGGAGGCTGTGCTGTTCTTGACCTTAAGCGGGAGATCTGAGACTCCATCTGAGCTGCTCTGACATTGCCCACTATGATGGCATGTTCCCATTGCCCATTGAGTTGGTGAGACATCGGGCAGCTTTGTGCTTGGCCTCTGTGTAAACCTACGTCTCCTTACATGTGTTCCCATAAATACGTGGTGACTTTTCATGTATGGTGTGCTGTGGCAGACCCATAGTACTTAGCTGTGTTTCAGGAATAAGCATACTCCAGATTCATCTCCTGGTAGCATCAAAAATGATCAAAACTACTTATTGTTTTTTTTCTCCTGGGATCAAATCATTGCCAAGAGCACATTTATGATATTATATAACGTATTTCTATTACTATCTTTTTTATATGATTTTTTTTAGCATTTGGTGGTGACGGGAAATTCACCATCCACCTACCTTTCACAGGTGGGTGAAAAATAGCATTTTGAGCAACTGAAGATAAACCAGCTGGTGAATTACCCCATAGGCACAGCTGAAATACAGTGTTTAACAGTGTATTGTGTGGGAATGCTTTCATAAAGAAGTTGCTGTAAATATGAATGTGTCATAAGAAATAGTGATGCAAACTGAGTGTGTTTTCTTGATGTGGGAAACAGTTTTCCAAGTGCTTGAAGTCAGTCTATAAAGGTTAAGTATTTTTCTCAGTCATTTGCCTATGTTCCCCTTATCAGCATGTTCCTCTGGTACATCCACCTATGTTCTCCTTGACATCAGTAGTTCTTGTGATAAAAGTCTGAGCTGGGATCAGAGCCCTCACTGGTTTGTACGTGCTGCAGTCATCTTTTGCTAGATGACATTAAAGACTTAAAAACACTGGACACCTGTCATGGTAATTCTATAGCCACTTTGTTTTGGGTCTAGCTGGGATGAGAGGCAGTGGAAAATGAAGCCTGTTATGTCATAAAACACCTTCCCAGAACACTGCCATGGGTATGATTCAAGCCAGCAACATTCCCTTGACAAGAAAAATTCACTGCAGTTTGAAAACTGTTGAAGGTGAGACAGTTTCCATTAATTGAAGAAAGTCCTGTGAGGGATTAAAGACTTCAAAAGTTCCACATAAAAGATGTTCAAAGTGATGTTAAAAAGTCTACTAAATACATCAAAAGCAGGAAGCTAAGTAAGGTATCCCTGGACAGGCTGTCTGGCTCACATATAGACTGAGCTCTAAGATGGTCTTTTATTATTAGTAAAAGACCATTTTAGAGCCCATTGTAAATGTCCTCCCTGCTGGGGACATTTGCACACCTGGCATTCTATTTCTAGCAGACAGGTCAAAGGAACCACATCACTTTGAAGCAGTAATATACTTAAAATATTAGACTAAACAGTGTCAGTAAGTTACAAGGAAAGATGCCAGTCATTCAAGAATCCTGGAGAAGCTGAGGTATGAAGAGGAGGTAGAATAGAATAGAATAAACCAGATTGGAAGAGACCTTCAAGATCATCGCGTCCAACCCATCAACCAATCCAATCAAGATGAATAAATTACCCTTACAAATGGCAGCTGGGCCAGGGGATGGTAGGTGGTTAGTGCAACCTGTACCTGGAAAAAGTGAAATTATCTTTGGCCCCAGATCATAGAAACTAGCTCTATATCATGTTAATAATTTTAAAGAATACTGTTACATTTAGGCATTTAATTATGACTCAGTGCTTGATCTTGCAATCACTTCTTTCCTGACGTTATGTGATGGGATGTCCAAAATGTATCTTGGCAACAGATAAGAGGCACTTAATTCTAAAATAAATGTATGGCACAAGCCAGTTCTTTAAGATCAAGTTGCTTCTGATGGGAATGGCCAGAGCTTCTGTTTTCTCTGGTACCAGGAGAAGGAAGGCATTTCTGGATTTCTTTTTTGAAACAAGCTAATGCTAAAGTCCAAGTGTTTGATTGTGACCTCATCAGTATGGCAGAAGAGGGCGTAGATTTTGCACTGCTCCTGACAGCATATAGAGGGTCACAGGATCTAGTTAGGGTGATCTTGTGCTTTTTGAGGCTTTCTTATTTTGAAGTGTCTCTTAGAGCTACTTCCTGCTTGCCTTTCACTGCCTAAGTTTATTAAAGGAATGAAAGGGTCGAGGCTGAAAGTCTTCCCTGCTGTTCTCAGCCAAATTAGTTTCCTTTTTTTTTTTTTAATATAAAACCACTGCCACCCTTGGCTTTGTGGAAAGGCTGCATTACAATAAAAATAATGCAAAGACGTATTAAACTACTAAATTATTCAAATGAATTCTTTGTTTCATTGAATGACTTGGTAAATTGTTTTTAGTTGTTTGACAGAGAGGTGAAAGTACCTTTTCAAGGTGTAAACTTAAGTTTTTTTTCCTGTTGCACCTAAGATTTATTTTTCAGAAAATGCTCTTCACAAATACGTAGCATTAGAGTGACTTAACATTTTGTGTATGTTCTTTGTATGTCAGCTGTGTGATTATTAAGGCAGCCTTGTGTGATTTTGCTTTGTGCTGCAAGCTGTGTTTCCTTTGAGAGAGAGGAACTGAATGTGTGGGGTATTGGTAGTGACTCATTCTGCCCAGTCAGACGGCGATTAGGGCTTTCACAGCATTTACATCACAGCAAGATGCTTGTGTCAGAATGTTCCGCTGAATCTTGCATGCAGCAGTAAAGATTAAAATGAGAAATGGGCCAAGCATGACACAGTAGCTGGAAGTGATGTTATAGATAATGAGGATTGTCCTCATTGATTTGTTTGCAGCAAGTGACAACGATCTGTTAATTTTACCTTAGCAGCTGATAGGATTGCCCTGTAGAAGCATCAGCTGCCGCCTACGTACAAGTTATGTCTACATAAAGAAAGATGTCTAAAAAAGCCAATTAAAAAAGATCTCTCCCAAGAATCCCACGAGGGAGCATGTTCTCAGTAACTGTTCACTGCTGCACACCGCACTCACTGGTTGGAGAGGGAGATGAGGGAGATTTGTGGTGGTTTGTGGTGCTTTTTTTCTTTTTTTTTTTTTTTTTTTATGAATGGTAAATGGGGAGGGACAGAATGTCATCAGATCGTGATGTCACCCAATGAATGAAATACTTGCTTAATGTATTGCTTCAAGACCAACGAAAGGGACACCATCTCACTTTGGCTTCCTAGAATAAATTGTTTTTTTGCTGACGAACTCCTCTTTCCCACGTGTCATGAATAATCCATGTAAATTGGATTTAAATCACCAGAAGTCAAGAAACTCGTGGAATAGTGCACGTTTGATCTCTTGCACACCCTCTCAGAGCGGCTGGTGGAACATCCCTTTGCAGGCGCTGCTAATGGGCTCCGTGAGTTGAAGAGCTATCGCTGTGTTCTGTTGTTCTCTCTCTAGCCCAATGTTCTGCTTTTGTCTGCAGAATTCTTTGTTGAAGCTGCAAGCCCTTGAAACCGATCTGTGCTCTGCATTTCTGCCAGCCCAGGAAGAAACTCATCAGCTGCCGGCACCCAAGGACCCAGCCCCTTCATCAGTCCAAACCAGTAAGCAAGCTGATGGGGCCAGTTGTGGAGGTGAGCGATCCTGTCACGATGTGTTCTCATTTGCAATTATAAAAAAGCCTGGTGACTTGCAGTTTAATATCAGATTTGCAATCCTCTGGGAAACTGCCGAGCTAATGCAAAGCACCATTTCCTGATGCAGACGCTGTGCAATGTAAAGAGGTGATACCTGCTAACGAACAGAAATGAATGGCTCTAACCTTGTTTCTCTGAGAGGGGCTTGCTTTTCAGACAGGTTTTAAGAACGCTGCTGATTATTTTTTTAATTTTGAGTTTTAATATATTTTAAAAATTCGTTTTCCAAGTAAATGTATGCTCTTTGCTTCCTCTGTTTGTAGTGTGTGAGATCACCTGCCATATCATGTAATTCTATTTTTGTCATTCTTTTTGTCAGAGCAATATCACTTCATTTCTCCTCTTATTGATTTTAATTTAATGCATCAGCAGAGAGATAGCGAAGGTGAGTTTCACAGCATGTGGATCTAAATCATTCATGAACTTATATTGTTGTGCATCCAGGCAAACCGTGGTGTGTTATCTCTCTCTTCTCTCAATATGGAAACCAGTCCTTGCTAATAAATAGCCCTGAAGCTCATCACAATTTTTTTGTCAATTCATAGCTTGTAGTCATAGGGCTGGCAGAGTCGTGATGCTCAGTAGAAGAGAAATCACTGCTTGTGAAATATAGGTCAAAGGCAATATGACTAATGCATCTTACAGACAAGTGACATGAATATAAAAATACCAAAACCATTCACCATATATGGTCTAAACTAAGGCAGACGGGTCAGTAATCCTTTCACAATTAACATTTTATGTCAGAATAAAGGCTGGGTCCAGAAGAACTTATTTCAGCAGCTGTTTGTGAGAATTTTCAGGAAGAAATAAACAGTAGTAATTTACCTAAAAATAATGTTAATAAATCACACAGGATAGTGTTCTACTTGAGTAATTGAAATTTGCATCACACAACTAATGAATTCCAACTTATTACAGAGATAAAGGAATATTAAAATTATTAAATATTCTGGGTTTGGTTTTTTTTTTTAGCTAAAAAATATGGATTCATTAACTCATATGAATACTTTAGTAGCCCTTGGATACAGATGTGGAACTTGCACTGGTTCTAGTCCATTGATGTGGATCTATGGCAGAAACAGATCTCATCTCTGTGCTGCATAAGCAGAGACATTTTGCAGCCCACCCAAAATCTGCACTGACTCTTTTCCTTTGTGGCAGGGTGGGTTTTTCCTCCTTTTGTAGTAGCTCACTAACTTACTTTGTTTTGGTACTTTCATACTTTGTTAGAATGATTCATAATTGTTCCCTTTGCTTATTTTTACTGTTTTGGTTGGATTTTATTTTTTTTACTTCTTACTGTTAGTGACCTCTACTTTCAGTGTAACCCCTTTCTAGCTCCTCTTTGCCTATCTCCAGCTATGCAGGCAACTGTTGGATGATGCAGCATTTCTTTCACACAGTTCAGAGCATGCTCTGTCACTCTGTCGGTTGAAACTTGTGCTTCAGTTAAAGCTTTCCTATTTAATAGATTATAATGTACTCTCATTCCTGTTAACATCTGCTTTGTGGTTTGTGGTTTTTTTAATATCTTGCTATTTTGCAGAGACATTGTTGTAATTCTGTCTCTTAAATTACAACTGAATTTGTCTAATACATTGAGTTCAGGTACAGTTGTCACTTGGGACCTTTGGCTATTTCAGCCTCTACTTGGATGGAATTCCAGAGATTTGCACAATCATGTATTCTGTGTCTCTAGTTATTAGCCTTTACTCAGATATTAAGGCAATAAAATGCTTAATGTTATTTTTATTTAATATTATCTTTTTAAAAACCAACATGATTGCATACTTTATGTACTTTTTATTTATTTTTCACATCCCACTCAATAAATATTGGAAACAATAGGTTATAGGTATGGTGAATGGAGCTAGAACATCTAGTAAAACAACAGGGTATTTTAGGATGCAGATTTTAAGGGGTGAACACCAACTCTTATCTCTGAGCAAAGTCAGCCATTTCCACTTTTCTTTTGAATAGGTAAAATCTTAAATCCACTGGCAAAGTGAGGCCATAAAGAATTACAAGGGGGGCTTAAGCTCGTTTGTTTGTTTTAAAAAAGAAAAAAAAAGAAGAGTATCAGTGACTTCTGTACCTTTTGGATATGAGTGTTCATCAAATATATGACTTGAGCAGTGAGCTGCTGAACTTAAGTACAAGATGTTCTAAGTATCCTTCATATTACAGTATCACAGTATCACAGTATAACTTAGGTTGGAAAGGACCTCGAGGATCATCAAGTCCAACATATAAACACATACCCCATGACTAGACCATGGCACCAAGTGCCATGTCCAATCTCTTGAACGCCTCCAGGGTCGATGACTCAACCACCTCCCTGGGCAGCCCGTTCCAATGACGAATGACTCGCTTGGTGAAGAACTTCCTCCTCACCTTGAGTCTAAACCTCCCCTGGCGCAGCTTGAGACTGTGTCCACTAACAACATTAAAAATGTTGATACTGGCATTCACAGATGTAATGTGTTGAGGTATGAACATGTTGTATCTGCACATTCTTTTTCATGCACAACAGATTTAAGTATTTTATTGTTTTACTTGAAGAATAACACAAGCAGAAATACAGATACGACTTGCTGTCATATGGCTGTAAGTCCTGTGGTGAGCTCTTCTTGGTGCTAAGCTGGACTGAGTAGATGAGTTGGAGTAGATGTAGACCAAGGGGCAAGTTACTGGCTTAGTTAGAGAAGTCTTTAGTCCCTGGTTTTGGCAAAAATGGAGACTAAAATTAGGTACAAACATGGGCAAGTGTTTGTATCAGTTCATGGACTACTCTCAGAATAATGCTTAGTGTCTTGTTTAGGATCTCTGCAGAACTGGAATCAGGGTGGTGGCCACAGGTTTTAACGAAAATGTGGTTGGTTATCATTTGTCATCATCTTGAGATATTCTGGCCATGTAAATTAATCAGCTTGAATGACTTATTGACCACTTCTGGACAGTGCATAGTAATTTAATGCATCTATAGTAGGGCTGGGGCTAAAACCTCTCTTAGGGACATAGCAAAATTGCACCAGTTGGCAAGTTTTAGCAGAGCAATGCTGTCAGGAAGCCTTAGTGCCAAAGAAATGGAAGAACCCTAGCATTCAGGAAAGATTTACAAATTCCTCTGGTATGCAGGTTGTCTTCCTTTCATTTTCCAGATGAATAAAAAAGCCTCCTTGAACTCTTTGCAGCTGTGTGTATTCAATTTTACACCGGAGCTGCTCCACCCATTGTTTGTCCTTTGCATTTAGCTTCTAGTGGTCTTTAGTTTCTAGTGGTCTTTAGTTTCCAAAGTGGACTTCTCTTCCATTTCTGAGCCTGGCCTGAGTCTAGTAAAATTGTCTGGTTTCAAATGTGAAAAAGAGGAACTTTCTGAGACCATGTATAGTTTATCAGCAGTACAGGCTGCTTCCTGCAAGAAAAGTGCTTCTAAGGCCACAAAAAAGCTGAGTTCAAATATTTGAAACATTTTCTTGCACCTATCATACACAGAATGTCATTTAAAAAATAAAATCAGCCATTATTTTCCTTTCACAGTAAGAAGAGTGCTGCTTAATATGAATACAGCAGAGTGAGATCATTCTCACTCATTTCAACTTGTGAGGGTGAGGAAGAATATTCAATGGTTCTTCCTGTTAATGTAGCCAGCTACAGCAAAGGGAAGATGAACTTCTGGTATTCTCTGGGAGCAGGCTCTTCAATGCGCCTATCATTTTCCATGTTGCCATAAACACAATCAGTGTGATGAGGTTCACCAATTCCCACTTTTTCAGTCCAGGATAAATCATTCTGACTTCTATCTTGACCATCTGTAGAAAACAAATGTTACCTATTTGAAGCACCTGAGGTGAGGTTTCCATTTAATAGCCTCTATGCACACACTGCCTTTAAAGGCTGTCTTGAATGTTATTGGTTGTTGTTTTCATACCTTGTGTTCTTCAGACCCATGGCTGGTTTACTTCAAACCCTAATAAAGTTCTGCAGCACACTGCATGCTGCAGGTTCTTAGCATTAGGACATACTGTGTTTTTGATCTGCCTTTCTCTTGACCAGAGGACTAAATGCTAAATCACAAAATTAAAGTTGCTTTGTACATTCGTCATCATCTTCAGGAACGTGGATTTCAAAAGCAAACGTATCTGTGAAAATATAATTAATGCTTCTCTTCTGGGAAATTCTTCTTCTTTCTATAATGCCTCATAGTTTACAAACACAACCATCTACCCTCTTCTGTGGAACTTAAAAATGCTTTCTCTTAAACCAGTAACTGTCCTTTCTATTTTTTCATCCTCAGTATTACGTTCATCCTGCACGTGATACTTTGCTGAACTACTTGAAGTTTACTTTGAATAATTATACTTTGCATATTTCTGTCAGAATAGATTTGTATGTAAGTAGCAAAATACCTTGTGAGTGACCCTCAGTCCACACTGGTTTTTGCTTTCTTTCTAGAGCCTGTGCCAGCCAACAGAGACTGGCAGAATGATATGGACAGCAGCCCACAAGAACATCACTCCCTGGGGACCAGTCGATTGCTTTATCACATTACAGATGGAGACAATCCTCTTTTGTCACCACGCTGCTCTATCTTTAGCCAAAGCCAGAGATTTAATCTAGACACAGAGTCTGCCCCTTCTCCACCAAGTGCTCAACCTTTCATGATGTAAGAAAAAACCAATTTAATTCTTATATATTTGAAATAATTTTTGTGTGGTCCATAATCTTTGGCTTTTCATGTTTGTTTTTTTTCAGCTACTCTTATGTCATAAATGAGAAATTTTCATATTGGAGCATATTTTGATATGGTTAATTACCAATACCAGAAACAGGACCTAGCAGTTTTTCAGTCATAAGGTAGTGCAATAGTGTTCAAAGTCTTTGTTAATTATAGTTATCAAGGACAGTTTTAAATGTTAGTTAGTAATTAGTCTGAACATAAGATGGAGCTATCAAGTTACAGGACTGAAAATTTCAGTGGTAATAGAACAGTAGCCTGAGTCATTCACTAGATTTGGGAGTGTCACATGAATGAACCATCCACATATGTGATCCCAGGAGCCAACCTGTGCATTTACCCATTAGCACGCCTTAGGGGTGTCTTCAGGCAAATGTGATTTGTTTTATGCTTGTCTCTATTCTGTGACAAACCTAGTGACAAATTCTGAAATGCTATGAAATTGTTTGGTGTGCCTGAAAGAAGGCATGGCTGTTACAGCCAGTTCTTTGATCCAGTTACAGTGGTTTTGGCTTTTGCAGGTCAAGAAGTTCTTCTAGATGCAACTGTGAAGAGTGCAAAGAGCCACAAACAATAGCACAACTTACCAAGCATCTTCAGAGTCTCAAGAGAAAAATTAGGAAGTATGAAGAAAAGTTTGAGCAAGAAAAAAAATACCTGGTAAGATGATAATTGAAAAGATAATGGGAAATCCCACAGGAGGCAGTTAAGAATCTCACTGTATTTAAACTTTGAAAAGCAACAGGAGAGAGGGTAACTTTTAGAAACCAAAAAGGTAAATCATCAGTGAGGGAATATCTTTTTATCATCTTTCAGTGTATGCAGTAGTTCTGAGACTCTTAATTTACATTTTCTTTGGATTACCTTTGTTGCAAAATACCCATCTTCCAGAAGTGTGAATCACGCAGCTGACACCTGTGAACCAAAATGATCCAAGGATGACAAGCTACTTACTTACTTTGTAGAAGTCATGTGCTTGGGAACAGTTTCTCTGCTGCACAGATTCCTTCATTCAAGCAGACTCCTGTAAAGCTCCAATGCATGGGGCCCATTTGGAGCTGACGGCAGAAATTAGAGAAATAGATATTGTGGTGTATTGCTGGTGGGGGGTTGTTTGATGTCAATGGTGTGCTCTGTGGATTCAAGATCATTGCTCATATTGAGCTGGTTTGTGATTGTGCAATATAAACACATCAAAACATCCATAATGTTAAAGATGCTGAGGTCATGGAGAGTGTCCAGAGAAGAGCATCAAGGCTGGTGAGGGGTTTGGAGGATGTCATATGAGGAGCAGATGAGGGAGATGGGGTGGTTTAGTCTGGAGAAGAGAAGGCTAAGGGGAGATTTTATTGCTCTCTACAACTACCTGAGAGGTGGTTATAGTGAGGCTGATGTTGGTCTCATCTCCCAAGTAACTATTGATAAGATGAAAGGAAATGGGTTTAAATTGTGCCAGGAGAGGGTTAGATTGGACACTGGAACAGGCTGCCCAGGAGGACGGTGGAATTGCCATCCCTAGAGGTGTTCAGAAGCTGTAGATGTGGTGCTGCATGATAGTTTAGTGGCCATGGTACTTGGGTTACAGTTTGACTCAGTGGTCTTAAAGGTCTTTTCCATGTTCAGTGATTCTATCATTGTGTGTGTGCAATATGAAACAGAGAAGTTTGTCACCTTTTATGACTACATTAAAATAAAAACTAAGCAAATTTGTTATCTTGTAATCTCACTTGTAATCTCATCAAGGTGGACATTTGCAAATTATGCTGCCCTATGGTCATCATATGCTCTTGGGAGTAAAATTCCATTCCTAAACAGTCATCACACTGTGACCAGAAAACAAACTACTTCAGAGGCTTAATTTTGCAAAACTGCTTTGCCATTTTAAATATTTGAGTTTTGAAGACCTAGTGTCAATTAATTTCAATTTGGAGACACTTTCTAAATGAAAGGAAAGAATTTATATACAAAGCTTTTGTTGTTTATTGCTTTTGAAATCACTCTGTTGCCCTGGATCTTTAAACCTGATTAATTAAGCATATCAGTTGAAATTTAAGTGGTCTTTCCCAAGGCAATCTATGATGAATCTGTAAGCTTAGGCTTATCCCTGCAAAGGACAGAGTGCTAAGGTTACCATCCTGGAAATCACTTGGGAACTTGATTAACATAAGGTATTTATCAGTCCTTTTGAAGTCACTAAGATTACTTATCCAATTAGTCAGGGACTTCAATATTTTTGGGGCAGGATCAGAACCAAAATGCTCAGATCTGTGTAGCACTCTGCCACAATGAGGCAAGGTAAATCATAGAATCACTTAGGTTGGAAGGGACCTCAAAGATCACCTACTCCAGCCTCCCAACCATGGGCAGGGACACTTCTCAACTAGGTTCAGCTGCTCAAGGCCTCATCCAAACTGGCTTTGAACATCCCCAGGGATGACACATCTACAACCTCCGTGGGAAGCTTGTTCCAGAGTCCCACCACCCTCATACTGAAGAACTTCTTCCTAAGATCCAGTCTAAACCTACTCTCCCTCAGATTCAAACCATTCCCCCTTGCCCTATTGCTAGACAACCTTCTGAAAAGTCCCTCTCCAGCCTTCCTGTAGGGTCCCTTCAGGTATTGGAAGGCAGCTTTGAGGTCCCCCCAGAATCTTCTCTTCTCTAGGCTGAATCATCCCAGCTCCCTCAGCCTATCCTCATAGCAGAGGTATTCTAGCCCTTGGATCATCTTTGTGGCCCTTTTCTGGACTTGCTTTAACAGCTCTGTGTCCTTCTTATGATGTGGACAGCAGAACTGGACACAGTATTCAAGGTGGGGGTCTCACAAGAGCACAGTAAAGAGGCAGAATCATCTCTCATGACCTGATGATCAATCGGTACTGTGATCAAGCCAAATACTGTGCATGACACTATGACACTGTGCAGCAGGAACAAGGGATATCTTTAGCACACTTTGTGTGGATAGTTTTTTATCTGCTTGACTGCATAACCATCAATTCCTTCTGGTTTATTCTTCCTTTTTTCTTTACATTCAGCCTTCTCATGGTGACAAGACTTCCAATCCAGAAGTCCTGAAATGGATGAATGATTTGGCCAAAGGTCGTAAGCAGCTCAAAGGTACATAACAGCATGTGGTTTTACTTTATTGCTGACACTTTTGGAAGTGTTGAGTACACCTGGAATATTTCAGAGTTAGTTTTCTAACCTTAGTGCTCTACTTATTTTTCACAGTGTATGGCACTTAGTATCCCAGTGACAACAAAGATATTAAGTGGCATGGCTTGCCTTGATTCATGAAAGCAGGGATTCAAGTTCAGCCTTCATGACAAAGCTAAAAATGGGAAGGGGAAAAAGACACCCCCTCTTCCTATAGACACCTCTCATCACTGTAACAGTCATGCAAAGGGCAATGTTATTCTGAGTATTTGAATGAATGTCTGAAATACAGAAATTCAAAGTTAAAAGTGTCCTTGCAGTATTGCAAATGTTAACTGCAAAATGTTTCTTTAGGGCTGAGATTATGCAGCCCTGAAGTATTTATTTAATTATTTATTTATTTTCCATAAAAACAGATTTTTCCATGACATTAGATTTGGTCTTAAGGGTCAAGTTCTGCCCTTGGCTGTCTGCATACCACTCCATTAATATCTGTGGGTCTATCACAGGCTTGCCTCAGGAAGAATGTAGCTAAGCCCAATATTTTATTTTATTAAGGCTATTTATAGTTTATCTCCCTCCCCCCCCCCCCCCCCCTTATAAATCAATTCCCTTTTATAAAAAGATTTTTGCTACTAACTAAATTGCAGTATTGTCTTTCATCTCTGTTGTGGATATAGTTAGGAATGTAGATGTAGAGGTTGTGATTGTGTTAAATAAAAAATCAGAAATTCATCTTTCAGTAGATTCCAGAAAGTTCCACCTTAAATACTATGCTGCACAATTACTGGATTGTTGTTTGAGTTGTGGTTTTGGTTCTGTGTGTGGTTGTGGGTTTTTTTTTGTGTGGTTTTTGTTGTTGTTGTTGTTTTCCCCCTTTATTTTATAAATCCAGCAAGGGCAAATGAGGGGACATGGCCAGTCTGAAAACTCTCTCTGTCTCAAGCATCGCTTCAGCTAGCCAGGTGGTCTAACTTTCAGAGATCAGCCTTGTCTTCCCAGCCAAAATGCCTCAATCCTGTGAACACCCTTGACTTCATTATCCTGAAAAATGACAGTGCTTTGAAGTGAAGCAAGATTCATGAGTATCACAAAACAGGTGCAATTGAAAGGGAAAAACACTCCAGTGCTCACAGGTCCTACTTCAAGCTCCATCAGTTTAGTAAAACTGACTGGTTTACCCTACAATCCTGGCCTGTAACCTTTCTCATAACTGAAAAAAAAAAAAAAAAAAAAGGAAAAAAAAGAAGAAAAGCAAAGAGTTACTGTTTTTTGCATGGATCTTGAGAAATTTAACACATTTGGAGCCATCAGTATTCTGCCGTTGTCAAGGTCCTTCACTAGCCAGGCATATACTAGGAAAAAAGCCTGTTTTTAAGGGAGCTAATTCAGACTTTAATTGAATCTCCTTATTGCTTGGTGCATGCCCCTAGAGCTTCAGGGCCCTTGGCTTGGCATCAAACTGATGTATGTACACACTTTAATGCCTCCAGTATGTTGCTGACTGGGAAGGTAGGACATACTGCAACTTATATGGCTTTTCCTAGATTGCTTGGGTGCACTTCTGCGAAAGGAATTCATTTAGGCAGAGTGGCTGATTGTCCCTGGGAGCACCAGCTCAGCAGCCTGGCTGGGATGGCAATGCAGCCTGCGGAAGGGAGGGTTATGGTTTGCTTGCATTAGAGGAGAGTGGGGTTGGCTATGCAGACCTGGAGCACATGGCTTTGGCGGCCTGGCTGCTGGCATGGCAGATTCTGTAGCACAACTTAATCTTCTAAACCATTCTCAGGGAAGAGCCTTCACTTGCACAGCAGCACTGGAGGGCAGACAAGCACAGCCAGGGTCATAGTGGGGTAGGTGGCTGTAGGGGCAGAGGCTATAGAGTCTCTGCCTCTTGTCATGGAAGGTGTTTGTGAAGGACAGCATCCTCAGGCAACACAGCAAGCTTGGGTATGTTTTTACTTATCCAGGCATCAAATCAATTGAGAGTGCCGAGGTTTAGTGAGAAGGTGGAAGTTCTGCTTCCATGTTCCCCACACACCAAACCTCCTACAAACATTCTCAAATACTGTTTATTCTTTTAAGCTCCTTTCCTAACCTCACTCCCACTGAAATTCTGCCCTGATTCCTACACAGACCCCACTGGTTAAACTAGTGCCTTTTCAGTCTTCACATTTTATGTCAAAGATGGAGAAAGAAAGAGAAGTGCATATGGGCTATAATTTTCCTTGGTCTGGGCACATCCCTTCACCACTGGGTTTTGCTTTAACCAACTAGAAAATGCTACTTGTTGAAGTGAAGCACAGTTATATTCCTACCCAACTGTGGTATGATAATAATTGTACATAAGAAATAGGGACATTTTTTGTTGTTTTTTCTCTTGTATTCTCAGAGGAAGCATGTTTGGAACATTTCTAATCTATTTACTTGTCTTTCAGACCTGAAACTCAGAATGTCAGAAGAGCAAAACTGTACCTCTAGAGAACCCCAAAGAAATGATACTGAAAACACTGGAACTTCTAAAGAGGCTGAGACACAAGAAGCCACAAGCATGGAACCAGCTCCCTCAGTAGAAGAAACCATGGACAGTGTCTTTAGGCGATTAAAGGAGAAAAGACAGCACTTTAACCTTCCTGAGGCTATTAAGGTATTTAACCAGTATGGCTGTTTCTGTCAGAACGTTATCATCTGAGGCAGTGTGTAGCTGTTTCAGGGTATGCTGGTGCTTCTGTATCCTGTGTCTTCTGGCACTGCAATGCATTTTCTCCCTAACAAGATGGGAACTCTAGCCTGAAGTGGCTTTTCTGTGATGAGGTGCACACGAAAAGATGTGCGGAAGGTTGGGGGGTTTTTGTTGCTGTTTTTTCCACAAGTAGTGCCAAGTGCTTTTGCTCAGAGATGCATGTGTAAAACTTTGCCAGGCCTTGCTGAAGCCTGCTTACATGAGGTTGTGCATATGCCAGTGTATAGAAGATGGTGACAACAAATCAATCCTATCAAGAGCCCACAGAAAATGTGACTAAAAACTCTATAAAGCTATTTTGACAATAACGGTCCCCTCTCACCTGAGAAATTCTGAAAGCCTTGGCCCAGCCAATAGCACTGCACTAAGGCCACAGGCACAGTGTAACCAGCCAGAATGCTTTGCCCTTGTATATTTACTTGTGCTGATACTGCCTCTGCTCTTCCATGTTCTCCATGATTCTTGGAGAGGGAGAGGCACAAGTCCATTGAACATGCTTGGCTGGGTAATATTTTAATGTTTTGTTTTTTAAACTAGTACCTATTATTATGTTCTGGCACATTATAGGGTCTGTCTAAAGCTGTTGTCCATTAAAGTATTTGGGGGGGGGGCGCTATTTTTGCTGTCGGATGTTGTTGCTATTCCTGATGTTACACCACCAAAGGTACCTAAAATCTAAATATTGACAGTAACATTTAGACTAAAGCTGATGAAGGAAAAAGGAGAGGAGGTAAGTGGGACAAGGAGTGAAGAACAACTAAATACTAAACTATGTGAGAAATAAGAAATGGTGGATTTCAGTGGCAGATATTACTCAGCAGAAATAATGTTTTTGATTGTTTTCTTTTGCATCTGTTCTTGGTTCTTAAACAACCAGTTACTCTATAAAAACTAGAACCATGCCTAAGGATGCCGTGCTTCTGACATCTTCAGCTCTGTATACATGACTGATTTTTTAATTGTTTCTTTTTATAAACTACTTTATTTCAAAACCAGAACTCCTTTGTAAGAAAACAAAAGATGACAACATAACCACGCCGTACTGTATATAGTCCTGAAGTTCCACCAGTGCAGACTGTAGGAAAATAACTTCATTTATTAGATATATTGTTTCTCATTATGCAAGGAATGAGATCAGATGACATCAAAACAGATGTCAGTGAGGAAATCCTGTCCAGAAAACCTCTTTTATAAGAGTAAGTTGGGTGTGGGTCTCTATCCCACTCGTTTTTCAATTAACTGGACTTCCAATTTTCCAAGAGAGAATCTACTAAACCTGCACAATGGCAGTGCTGGCTTGAAACATTCTCTCAAAGAATTTTGTAATGCAAACAAAATGTTTGCTCAAGTTAATATTTTAAACTTAACTTTGTTTAAGGATCTGATTTTCTTCTTACAGAGAGAACTTGTGTTGAGAGAACTATCTGCTAGCAAAGGGGTTTGGTAACAGTTGATACAAAACTTTGGCTTGAAAATTAATAATAGGAAGTCAGATTGATCTATTTCTAAGTGATAGAATTTGTTGTGAAAAATTGCTAGGGTTTTGATTGAGTGATCTTGGACTTTGGGGAGAGAATGAGGTTTAATAGCACTGCTGATGTGAACTCAGTCAAGGATGTTTGCTGGTTACAGCAAAGATTGAAGGCTTTGTGTCAGCTGCATGCTACTTTGGTGTTACTGTAGAGATTTTTTTACAGGCAACATTTTAATTTGTATATAATGTTTAGCTCATCTGCCAGCATCTGAGCTAAGCTAACACTGAACTAATAGCAGCTAAATGTTTATTTTTCCAAGATTTATTTATGTAGGGCAAGGATAGTGTTTCCATAATAGACTGCTGAGTTCTTCCCTGCAGTTCAGCTGTGGCAAGCCTCTAAAGTCCTGCTGAAACACAAAGGAGGGAGTGTTTGTCCTTTAGAAGTGGTTTTCAGTACAAAACACCTCTCCTGGAAAAAAGCCTGTGAGCAAAGTTGTTGAATGACAAGATGCAGAGAAAACTGGGATTGGCCTGTGCATGATTCAGTAACCTACAAAGGGATTGCCACCTGTTACTCTGCGTCACAAGGAGCTAGCAATTTCTTTACTGGTTCACCTCATTTTTAGCCACAAAGCTTCAGAAAAAAAATAGAGTTAGCTCATGGATGTAGAAGTTCAGGATCCAAAAGCCAGATAGACATAATATGAATCATATTACTCAAAAAAACCCCCACCAAATCCCCAAAACCCAACTCCTGACTTTTAAGCCAGTCTTGGAGTTTAATGGCTGGAGTCATAATTATCACACTGAGAAGGAGCAGCAGCTCTGTGATGGCAGCTGTAGGTCACCAACAAATGCAGCCATTCACAGTGGGGCTGTGCTCAGAGCTGGACTGGCCCTTGGCTGATGACATCAATCCATGAATGTGTCATGTCACTACCTGCCTTCGTTTAAAAGTTTTCTTTCTGGTTTTGTGTTAAATGCTGCTTTGCAATGAGCCATCAGATATCCATGTCAGACTGGGAACCCAAACGCAGCGCCTGCATGGAAACAGTGCTACCTCTGAGTCCTCCTGTGTGTCCACTCTGTATGTCCTCAGGGTTTGTAGGGTTTGTACCCTTTGTCTGGAAAAACAACAGTGAGCTTGGAAGGTGTAAAGTTGTCAAAACTACCAAGTGATGGTACTAGTAAACCTGCACAATATTTTGTGTGCCTTGGTCCCAAGTTATGAACACCAAATTACTACCTTAGCTTTACCTGTACTTTCTTCTTTCTTTCTTCATATGCAGCAAACAACCTTTGCCTTACGTTTAGCACCACCATTTGCAGTCTGTCCCCCAAGGCTTTTCTGAGACTGTATCTGTCCTCTCATTATTGATCTGCTTCAGTTTATATTTTCCTTGGCCATGAAGCACTGTTTTTATTTAATTAACATTGAATTTCATGCTGCTGTGTGTAGCCTACAATCCTAAGGTGTCTCAGGCAATTCTGTAGTTTGTGGTTTCACCTGCCTTCCCTGGTTTTGAAATGATCATCCATTTCAAACAGTGGAATACAAACCTGCCTCGAGATTGCTAATAAAATGAGCTAATGAAATAGGCCCAAATGCTAAACCCTCTTGAGATTGTTTTTCCTATGTAAAATCAATATTAATGATCAACCCCTATTTCCTCCAAACCATTCAGCTGCTCCAGGCTTAATAGCTTTTTGAAAGAATTAACCTTGTATTAATTGCAGAACTAGCAATAAATAAATTATCTATTTTGTAATACTCCTGCATTCTATTTAGCAGCTCTTCTCTTAACATGAATGCCAGATAGATTTGGAGTGATTAATTCATGCAGACCTTTAATGCAAAATGTGATTAGCAGTTTTACACTGGATTTGCATTTGGACAGCAAGCAAAAAAGGTTTTGCTCCTGCTGAAGTTAATTGCAAGGCACTCCTTTGATATTACAAAAGCGTTTCTTTTTCAAGGCTGGATATATTTTTTGAAAGTAGAAGCTAATTATTAAAAATACTTGCCCAAGTTTTTAGTAAAAAATCCTGCAGAAAGGCACCTTGCTCCCCCACCTCCATCGCTCTCCTCATTCCTGCGTTATGGTGTTTGTGCACCCTCTGAAGCCCTGAACACGTGGCCCTAATTCATACAGACCTGTTATGGTCTGGCAGGGACTGTGGAAAATGACATTAGTCTCACATGGTCCTTGCTGTTGCAATCCAGATGAAAGTATGCAAGTATCAGCAGTAGACCTTCTTGGGAAGAGCGGGGAAAGGGAGAAGAGGAGAGAAATACCAGCTAAATTGTGTTCTCCTGCAGCAGGCACCTGTGCATACACTGGTATATCACCAAAACTGATGAACTGCACTGCTGAAAAGTCAACATTTTTATAGCATCAGTGATTCATGTTGTGATTTTTCAACAGAAATAAACCACCAGTGTTAGGTGCTCAGCCCTGCAGAACAAGACCTGGAACTGAGGAAAAGAGTATGCCTGCAATCCCGCTGTTTCTAAAGGGCTGCACTTTCTGCAGCTTCCCCACAGCAGTTCTGCAGAGGCGTGCTGTCCAGCTGTGATCTGCTGCTGTCTGAGCAGGTCATTCTTCCATTTTGTTTTAGAGACAGCACCTTTTCCTTGTATGCTTAGCACTTGTGGGGTGCTCACCGTAGTGTCACAATGACTGGCTATTTAGAGATTTTCTTGTGAAGCTATCATTCCACTCTACTGCAAATAGATTGTGTTAGCATAGCTGAGGTTTTCTGTTCTTCATTCTGTACCCACCAAGGCAAATCTATTTCTCTTTCTTGATGAATAAGTTGAGGAGTATCCTCTCTGCATTTTTGCAAGTGTCTGAATATTTGGTGACTGCTCTAATTTTTTGCAACTCAATCATACTTAGTATGTAACATAGGATTATATCTATGATTGATGAACTGATTTGGCAAATAATAACATACAGATCTCACTGAATGATTTCTCCCTGGGATGGATGATAAAAACATTTCTTTAGTTGTTCAGCTACGGTGATTGCTCGTAAATGTTACCTAAGTGTTGGAAAGTATTCTGGGAGTGTGCTGTACTGGTATCTGTGGGACCTCAATGTCGATGCTTTCTACTCATATGCTGCAGTCATCTTTTGTGAGCCCACCTTTCCAAAACCCAACCAATGAGATATACTTCATGTGCATGCATTTTGGCTGTGATACTCAAGCAAAAACCTGTGCTTGTTTAGACTTTCTGTCAGCCAGTATTTCCAGAATATTTTTTCAGATGCAGGCTCTGATCTAGCAACACACCAAGATTTTTGCCTTATTGACTAAGACCATAGTTTGTACCCTTGGAAACTTTACAGCTAAGTGTGCAGTGTTCTGTCAATAGCCTAATACCACTTCCTGACTTTAAGCTTTCTAAATAGCTTTTGTAGAACAGTAATTTTGGAGGAAACCAAAGCACTCAAGTGCTTTATATAATGTCAATTAAGAAAAATAAAATTCCAGCCTTTCAGTTCACTTTTATTCCTGCATCTTTCTCCAGAATGAGCACTAGTTCAGGCTCCCAAGACTCCGCTTTGGCCAAACTAAATTCAGAGTATGTTACTCTGGTAAAGGCCTAACCTAAAGCCTACTCAGTGGAAGGATCTCTGTAGCTCTCATCAGCTTTGCATTAGGCCTTGAGTTGGTGACATGTACTTGGATTCATTTAAAACTTCAGTCATGTAAATCTGGGCTCTGTTCTTGCTGAGTTAATGCCAAGTCCTCATTGACCTCACTGTGGACAGAAACAGAATTAATTACCAGTCTTTATCTGGGGAGAAGAGATTATTAAACAGATAAGTACCTGTACCCTTGTGATGAAAGCCTGACTCATAATCTTATAAATAACTTTTTTAAATAGGATATGACAAAAAAGCAAATGGCTTTGGAAAAAATCAATCTTCAGAAATGTCTACTATATTTTGAGAGTATTCATGGAGAATCTGTAAGTATACCCTGGAAAGATAGGTAAATTAAAAATTATCTCACTTTCCTAACATATTTTTGGATCCATATTAACTGTTTACATGATTAACATTATTTCAGTTATTTCAAACTAATCCTCAGCTATAAATGTTATTGCCCAAAACTGACAAATTTGGTTTATATTAAAATAAAAAAGCAAGTTTCTAGTAGCCTTGTATGTCTCTTCATGACTGGACTTTGCAGGGTTTGATGATAAAGATGGAGGATTGTATATCCACAGCAGGCTTGGCTCATGCTTGCTGTAGCTCTTCTACCGCATATGAAAGATTAGAATCCTTAGCAGCTGAGAAAGGTTTATAGGACTCCATCTGAGACACGAGCTACAAAACCGACATGACCTCTCATCTGCCATTTCCGCTGCTTCACAGCAGCACTTAAAAATTATTAATTAAAAACATTTCAAGGGACTTCACTGCTGAACAGATACAAAACGAAAAATTGAGACCGTTGGTGAGAGGATGATTTGAAAATTTGTCTACACACAATTGAGAAATCCCTGTTTGATATCTGTGTCTGTGTTCTTACAACTGCCTCTGTTACTGACAAGTAATTGCTGTAGTAGAGGAAAAGGGAATTGCATCAGCATGTATCCAAAATTAACTGTTAAAATGATTGTGATATGAACCTGAACTCTCTGCATCTTAGATAAAAAGCAATCTTTGTCCATCTTATTTGGGCCTAGAATGAGAGCTGAGGGATGGAAGGAATATATAGGAAGGGTATGAAGAAATTATATTTCTCATAAAGGGGAATTGAAAAAAAGCGATTACTAGTGCAAAAAGAGTCAGAAAAGTGAATGCTTGGTAGCAGGGGGTTCAGAGAGGGTGTTTCTTCTCAAGACTGAAGCAACTCTATAACCAGCTAAGAAAGAACACACTAACTGCATAAGGAAAGAGATGATCAATGATCCTAAGATGTCACCAAAAAATCCTAGGTCTGCCAAACAGCTCTGACTTAAGATCACAGAAAAATCAGGGACAGTCAAGAGTGTAAAGCAAGGAAATAGAAGAATCAAACACATATCTGTGAGAAGTAAATTTTATTCTTTGTATCTATATCAATATATTTTCCTGTGGGAAAGGAGTGAAGTGTCTGTATGCAACCCTGGCACCAGGAACAGCTGGAGAGTGAGGCTGCTCATGCGGTTTGTGAAAGCCATGGGGTGATGACTTGGAGAAGGCACATCAGTGAGTGCCCAGGCAGAGGCATTCTGGTGACACTGGCTAATTAAAGAGGTGTCCCAGTGCAAAAGAAGGATTTTCACAGCCCTTGAACATAGATTGCTGAAGCCTCAAGATACCCCACTTTAGATGTTTAAAATAGCAACCCTTGGCATGCCTTGTCATTTGACAGATAGCACAGCATAGTGTTATCAAAAGGTTAATTGCAATGGAGTGTACTGGGACTCCAAGGTAATAATCTGAAATGTAGGCTTTTATGCAAAAACTTTGTTGATTTGTCATGGGTTTTGCCTTTTGGGGTTTTTTGGGGTTTGTTTGTTTGTGTGGTTTGGGGAGTTTGTTTGGGGGGGTTTGTTTTATTTTGTTTCGGTTTGGTTTTAAGGCCTAGACAGACACAGTACAAACCTCCTTGGGGAGTACAAAGAGGGAGTCCATCAGAAAAAAAAATCACCAAGTTGTTGGATATTCAGAGTACTATGACTCCAGTAGCCTTGAAGCACAGTGGACCACAGGACCACATTTGCCCTGCAGATGTACAGAATAGATGAGCACCATCTTTATCCACTTACCTGAGCAAAGTCAGACAGAGAGGACCCTGACCAGGTTTAAAACAGAAAAGGAGCTGGTCTGGCTTGTCTGGCATTTCTTGTAGCAGTCCGATGGAACATGAAGACTGCGGAACTGAAGTGTATTAACTGGGTCAGGAAAACTGACAGCACTGAAGTGCCCCTAGGAATAGGTCCTAACTACTGAATCAGCAAGACACATTGGTGTTATCAACTTGTGTTTCTCTGATGTTACCCTTACTCCTGCTGACCAGGTATTTGTCTGTTTCTGAGCAGCTCTGGACTATTGTCCATAGCACCAGCCAGCCTGACGCTTCAAGCCTGCTGTGTGTTTACTCAGTTCCTGGGTGGCTGGGTTTCAGCACAATGGCAAAAGACAGGGAAACTATACCCAGTGGGTGCTGATAGGCATGTGCTTTGAGACGAGAGGATGATGGTGGAATAGTTTGCAGATGACCGTGTTTTGACATTTGTTACTGAGGAATATGTGGTTTTTTTGGTTTTGGTTGGTATTTTTACATTGTGGGGGCTACTGCACAGCTGCTTTCCATTTATATATACATATTTTATTTTTTAATGTATTAACAAATATTTTTGGCTGTGCAAGGCTCTTAATACCTGACCTAAAATAATATTCTCCTTCAAATTAGTGCTTCTAGGTGCTCATAAAAGAGCAAGAGCAAACTACATAGAGGATTTATTACCATCATGGAAGGCAGCTCCAGTGAGGGATGCACAAGCCGCTCTGCATGAGGCCAGCTTGCTCCTTGAGGCTGTACAGTTGTGTTCTCAGTGATCTCCACACCACTGGGCTGCTAAGTATATTGTCCCAGGCAGGCTGTCACCTTACTGTAGCCATCCTGTTGCCATTATTACAGTTAAGTAAAGGAGATACCCATGCAATGCACAGCAGAAGCAGATCTCAACCAGTACAACTCTATTAGCATGTTCAGAAAGAGACAGAGAATGGTTTACCCTCTGCCTTTATAACCACAGTTCACATGGAATATCTATGGAAGCACAATACACATCAGGTCATGCTCTTCTAATACCATTCACAGCTTTGCAGGAGCAAATGATACATTTATTTTTTGCTTTTAATTTTGGAGAAGTATATTTTGTTATGATTTCTTTTTAGGTAACTAAGCCAGAGAAGAGTCTCATGAAACCTCTTTATGACAGATACAGAATTATCAAGAAGCTGCTTGCAGCTCCATCTCTGATCACAACAATTGTAAGTTGGGAAGAATTCCTATCCATTGTAAAGAAAACATACTAAATGCTGCTTTTGATCTGTGCTACTGATACTTGAAGAATCTGCTTACTGATTGATTTTTCAAATAGAGCAAATGCTCAGTAAAATTCACCTTCTAAGGTGAAGCTTAGATGTCGTGAAGTCCAGCAGCAGCTCCTGGGGCAATCCCTTCAAATGCCCAGAGATCAAAGACTGGCATTACTCTTCTATTATAGAATCATGGAATCAACCTCTCTCTTTTCAGGAGGCACTCTGCTGTCACTACAGCTGTCTTTTCCATTTTAATTACAATGCTTTTATCAGTCATGGAGTACATAAACATAATTTGAAGTACACTAATAATGCAGCAATGTAATCTAACACCAGTGGTCTCACTGTGAGTGGGAGTGGTGGAATCTGGCTAGCTGGGAATCAATTAGCGTGTCTCTGTCAAAACTGCTGATGTAATAGTAATTTGGATTGATTTTAGAAATTGTGAGCTATTGCCTTGTTAAAGGACAGTGGAGCCTTAGATTTCTTTGAAAAATCCCAGTGTAAATCTCTGTACCTGTGTATACATTTAAACATTTCACTGAAGTTCCCTTGGGTCACTTCTCAGGAGCTTTGCTCCGTGGGGGCATTTGTGTTTAAGCCTTAGTTTCAAAAGCTCAACTTTTCGTCTGAGGATGAAGAAGATGGTAACATCACTCTATCTTGCTAGTTAATGTTTGTAGCTATAAAACTGTGGAATTTCTACCTCCAACTCTTGTTGCAATCAGAATTTCTGGACATAATACAAACAGCAGAAATATATTAGAGGTACAAATTCCAGCAAGCGTTCACTGCTTATATAACCACAGAATGAATCTTGATTATTTATAAAGGCTTTTCAGTAAACAAGTAAATTGCTGTCTGGAGATACTCAGAAGCAGGGCCAGCTTCTGTCCTCTTCAGTTACGATGGACAATAGCTGTTGTGATGGACAGTAACTTACTGAGCCCCACAAGAGCTCTTAGGAATAATCTTGGATAGCCTGGGTAAAGCTTTCCATATGTATCATCTATTTCAGTGCATACATCCAGGAAGTTAGATCCTCATTCCTTACCTTGTCATACAATTAGCTGTTAGTTTTGCAACATAAACAGCTAATTTAGTAATGCTTTCTGTTTTACAAGCAGGAGGAGGAAGATTCAGATGAAGACCATTCTCAAAGCAGCCATGTGTTCTCATCTGGTCCAGTATCTTGCCTCCCTGTGGAGGAACACTTGTGCTACTCTCAGGAGGAGAGTGAGCCTCCATATGTTTCACCTCTGGATGAAAAGAAAGTTTTCAAGCAAACAGCCTTGTCAATGTCCAACTTGCATGAGGCAACAATGTAAGTTCTGGTTTTTATTCCTGAATGTTTTCAGATATTTCAGGTAGATGTTGTAGATTAAATGGGATCCATACTTGCTGTATGGATCCATACTTACTATATCACCTAACAAGTGATTCAATGTTTTCTTAGGGGTGAAAGGAGGGAAAGGATAGTTGTTTGGGCAGCATACCTGTAGTTTGAGGTATTTACTCAAACAAACAACTTTGTGCCAAGTTCCTGAAGAGAAAGGTGGAGTTACTGTCCCTGGGAATGTCCAAGCAGTATGTGGACCTGGTGCTTAGGGAGGTGGTTTAGTGTTGACCCTTCAGTGCTGGGTTGAAGGTTGGACTGGATGATCTTGGAGGTTTTTTCCAACCAGATATAATCTGTGATTCTGTGAAACTAAGCGGAAAGGAGAAGTAGTGACATAGAGCGGTAGATATGATATAATGACAGTGAAGATATGCATGGCCTGCCTATAATTGCTGCAAAACATTTAGCTGACTACTTATCTTCTAAGAAAGAAGTCGTAAGCCAACATGCAGTTTGGCCAAGCAGGACAGTCTATGCCTCTGTGTGTGCTGGGCTTGACTCTGTGAATGATGTAAAAAAGCAAGGGCCATGAGGCATACAAACAGCTGACTTAAGGACCATGCAATATGATCACATGGGAGGCCACTGAATGTGTGTAAAAACAATTTCTTCCTCGTAAAAAAAAGATATTATTCTCTGGAAGCCCCAAAATTTAATGCTGCCATAAATCTCAGTGTACGTGGGCTGTTATCACTGATGAAGAGCATACCTTCCAGAAAGAGCTGTGTCCCCATAGCTTATGGGATGGTATCTTTTCATTGTGTTTCTATTGGGAGCTTTTGGATGAATAAGTGAGGTCAACTAGACTCTAGCAAAATCAAGAGTAGATAAAAACATCTTGGTTTCCTTTGTAACTCAACTGTGTAGGTGATAGTTCACTCACAAAAGCTGTGAAGGCGTTTCTGTGCAGTATGTTATTTTGGAAAGAAAAAATTAGCAGCTATATATGTCACAATGGAATTCTTCCACTGCTTAAAAATCTTAGTCTCCAAATACCAGCTAAAACCTGTCCTCCAAAAATGCTGACTCTGAGTACCACAGCATCACAGTAATGTTTTGTAACAGCTGCTTTTAGGAGTTGGGCTTGGGTGCTGACTTCATTATTTCAGTTCCAGAGATGCAAAACATTTTCTGTGAGATGCTGAGCCCTATCAACTCTATTAATTCCACACAGAATTAAGACCACTATCAAGACTCAATCCTGAGGGTTTTTTTATCCCTGTTGTCCTCAGAGTCCCTGCTTTCAGCTTACTAGAAGGGTTCATATACTAGTAAAAGGGAAGGAGCATGACTATCATGTGTGATGGTATAGCCATAGTCAGAGGGACATGGTGAAATGTCTTGCCTGCCCTGGGTCATAACAGCAGGCTCCTTCTTACCCAAAGCCACAGCTTTGGGTAATAAGCTGCTTGCAGAGAGATGGAGGTTTCATGGTCTCATCTGTATTTTACAGGCCTGTTCTGCTTGAACATCTCAGAGAAACAAGAGCAGATAAGAAAAGGCTTCGCAAAGCTCTGAGAGAGTTTGAGGAACACTTCTACAAACAGACAGGAAGGTAAATAATCAACTCAACAAAAGCCCTTTCCTTCTTCCCTTCACATCTATATGCAGATGTGCTTGCTTCTGCTACGGTGGATACTCATAGGGGAGCAGGTCAGAGAAGATGAAGCTAGGGTCTGAAAGATACCATGCAGGTTCCTGGTTTCTCTGGAGATGTCCATTTCCCTGCTTAGCCCCTCTGGGATGTGGACATCCCTGATAACAGTTTGGATGTGCCTGCAATGGGTATATGCAGCGAGCTGAGGGAAGGCTGCTAAAGAGTCTTTCTGAGGATGGCAGGCTGCAGGAATTGCTCTTGGCAGTTGGGACATTTTGAAAAAAAGTCAATTTTAAAATTTGAAGCCACTGTTTCCTTTCACCCATAGATAAACATTGGCCACTTTTAACTCCTTATTTACCTTCTTCCCTTCCTCTGCCAAGCTCGTTTGATGAAACCTGTGGAGGATACTGGTGTATAGTATTCTGGTAACAGCTTTCAGAGATGTAATAACTAACTGACCTGCGTATTAATTTGAGAATGAAGCAGTTGTTCTTGCATAGCTTTGAAAATTCAGTATTTAAAATGATATTTAATTTCTGTCTAGTAGAGCTTTTTAGTCCTGTTGAATTTTATCTGTAGTCACCTACAGGTGGGGGGCGGGGGGGCGCAGGGAATCAATCCATCCCAGTCCTCATTAGCTGTTGCAGAGTTAATTTTAAAGACTGTTTCTCCCTTTATGTGTAAAAGTGGTGGCACTTTAATTTGCTTTTTGTAGGAGTCCACACAAAGAAGATCGTGTGCCCATGGCTGAGGAATACTCTGAATACAAGCACACAAAAGCCAAAATCAGGCTCTTGGAGGTTCTCATCAGTAAGCATGACATTTCCAAAACAATTTGAAGAGAATGCAATGTTGTGGCATTTTCTAGCAAAAACAAACAAACAAAAAGCAAACAAACAAGTAATGAAAAAGAGAAAGTAATTTTGCAGGTCTTGGGCTGCTGCACAATGATTTGACACACTGAGATTTTTGATGCACTTTACCAATTACACTAGCTGGGATGAGAGAGGACAGCAATATGCAAGAATATTAAGCACAGGTGAGTGGACTATAGTATATATTTTTTTCCTTTTGAAAAAGCCTTGAGGTGCACTGTGAGAATGCCAGAAATTAAAAGGACATTGAAGTATTGTAGATCCTTGGTTTCAAAAAGTGTGAGGAAATGCTCTCCAGGTTTTTAGTACATCTTAGCACATTGTAATACAACACACACCTCTTTCCAGAATTAACATGCTCCGTAATTAACTATTATTGTGGGTTCTCAATGTGTTAAGTCACATAACTGCAAGAAGTATGAGCTTAAAACAAATGAAGGAAAAACTCACAAACATATGCTTGTCTTTCAAGGCAGAATTGCTCTTCAGTAGCTTTTTTTAAAGGGATTGTGGTGATAGGATGAGAGGGAATGGATTTGAGCCAGAAGAGGGGAGATTTAGACTGGATATTAGGAAGAAATTCTGTACAGTGAGGGTAGTGAGACATTGGAACAGGTTGCCCAGGGAGGTCATGGATGCCCACTCCCTGGAGGTGTTCAGTGGCCAGGTTGGATGAGGCCTTGAGCAACCTGGTCCATAGTGTGGGGGGGTTGGAACTAGATGATTTTTAAGGTCCATTCCAACCCAAACCATTCTGTGAATCTATGAACGGTGCACACAAAGAACCAGTGCCATGAGTTGCTCTAAAATCCTGAGAGTGGAGGAAAGGGAGGCTGTCTATACAAAAAACAAACCCAAAAGGATGGAATGTGACTGCCAGATGGAACTATTGGCTTGGGTTTTTTTAGAAATCAGAAGTGTTTGGTGCAATGATATAGACACAGTTCACTGGGAAGAGATACAACAAATGTACTGGCTGCTGTCCTTTGCACTGCAATTCACAGGACCTGGCTCATGGTACTTCAGTAAATAGATCAACCACATGCTAATTTTTATTTCTGTATTAAACTTTGCACTTTATTTTGCCTGGCACTAGAACATTTGCTTTTCTAACTACCAAAGTTCGTTTAGAAGCATGCACTTTGCAAAATGTCCAAGTATTTCTTGTGTTCTAAATTGCCACCTATCTATATATTAACACAGGACTAGATTACTGCATTATGCTAAGGTATTTTGGATAGATAAAGTAGATGGTATATAATTGAGTGTCACAGTTATCTGATGAGGAATGCTAGACTTCTTGTTTACTAGAAGTAAGATTATATATATATATAAAGAAAAAGCAGCTATTTTTCCATTGGAATTACACATCTTTCTTAACTTTCAGAGCACCACACAGTAATGTGAAGGATTTTTTTCCCCACTATTTGTGATAGATGTGAAAAGTGGGCTATTAACAAAAGGCTCGTCAGTGGGTTTTGTGTGAGAAATGAAACGCCGGGATGCTGAGAAACACCTGGCCCAGACATAAAGTAAGAAATAATAATAAAAAAAAACAACATAAATTTAAGAAGGGGCTTGAATAAGTTTATTCATGTTTAGTGTTTTCCTTCTTTAACTGTCATTTTGTATTGATCACGTAGTATAAGCAACTTGGTTTTTATCTTGGTGAGAAGACTTCCGTTTTATAAAGCCTATTATGTACCAACCATGTTTGTATTTCCCGTGTGTGTAATGGCTGGGCATGATCTTGCAGACATGCACATTTTCAAGTAGCTTGGAGGAAGAAGTATGAACACTAAAAAAGGAAATTTTTATTTCTCAGAAGTCTCTTGTTTTCAGTGTACTGACTTAATAATTTATAACTTAACTTTTATGAATCAGAAATTTGTCTCCTTCGTAAATATGTTTTAATTAAAGTCATCTAGAGCAACAGGAACAGATACAGAGCTATTTGAAGTTTACAAACTACATCTTTGATAAGGGAAAATGATTTCATGACATACGTATACAATTGATATTAAAATGTAATCTATATATTCTATATGATTGTATAATATTTTATACAGCGGTACAAATAAAATATTTTTCTATTATATTTATTATGTCGAGACACAGTTTCTGTTTTCAGTTAGCTAATATAAATAACATAAATAACACTGTCAAACAACGCGTTGGAAGTGCTGACATTTCTAGGCTCTGAAATTCAAATCATGCTGCAATTACAACCTTTCATGCTGTTTAGTTACCCCAGTACTTGCTCAGTAGTTAAAATGAACGCATATTTAGACACCGTTGAGAAGCCGTTATTTTTGTTTTGCTAAAGCAGTTTATATAGGATTTTGTTATGTTTGGCAAGAAATGTAAAAACAATTGTTGCAGCATCTAGGTATAAATGGTTGCCAGAAAGAAATCCAGGACTTCTAATCATTTAAAGCATCAGGGGAACAGGAAGGAAAGAGGAAGAGAAGAAATGCTAAAAACGCTATCGGGGATTTTGAAGACTCATGTTTGCTTTTGGTGACAGCGGCATGTGCATGCTTCTGACAAAAATGCCTGACTATGGAAATGGGCAACAGAGGTTTGAAGGCTCCTAAGTAAGTAACGAGGGAAGTTTTAACGTCCAACACTGATATTGCAGGTCTTGCAGCTGGGATCTTTCTTTGCATTTGCAGTAGACAAGCTCATTAGTTGGTGACCAGTAATTTCTGCAACTGTGCCGAGGGAGAGATCCACAGGATCAGTGTAAATTACTTCCAAAATAACATCCTGGGCATGATGGTAAACCAGGACACCATCTTCTTCATCGCAGGTCAGAAATTTATTATCTTTTATATTTAGCTGAGGAAGGCGCTGCTTACAGAATTCGTCTCCTGGCGACCCGACGGGGGCAATGACGAGAATGACATAGTGGTAGGCTGTGTACATGCAGTAGAAGTCTCCAAAGTACAAGTTAGTATTTGGGTTGAAGAGTTTTTCAGCTGCAATCTCAAACCTGTATCTTCCATAAGGTGAATCTTGTGGTGGCTTCCCAGTGTTAAACTCAGTGTTGCAGCTAAAGAAGATGCCTTCCAGCTTCCCGCTGATCGGAGAGCCATGGCTGCCACTGTTATCCTTAACAGAGGGCTGCATAGCATTCCCGTGGTGCTCTCTACAAATGAATGACTGGCATTGTTTATTTTGTAACACATGGGGAAAGTTAGGCCATCATGCTGTTTGGTGACAGAAGGGACACATCAAACTGAAAACTGTGTTAAGTGTCATGATACTGGGACCAAGAAAACCAAGCCATGCTCAGAAAGCTCTAGAATAACTCCTGCTCCAGGGGAAAGCCTACTCTTGCAGTCTGGCTTCTCTGTCAGCTGCGTGACTATGATATGCAGGCAGAGAACAAAAAAAGGCCCCAGATCACCAGTATCTTTAATTAGCTGATTTGTTCAGTCTTCCCAGTACACTTCTAACAAAAAAAAGCCCCGCTTTTTAATTTAATCACATTTAAAATGGCAACTCAGCCTCCATATGCTGCATGTACTGTTTGCGAAGATGCCTTTTTAGCATGGGCAGTATATATTTTATGTAGAAAATTGCCAGTTATTTTATGCTGTTTTTCAGAGAGCTTGGAGGAAGGAATGGGCTGTCTGTCAGAGCTTTCTCTTCCTCCCCCACCCCCCCAAATCCCCCAAATATTAATTTCAGGTCTAATTTCTCTACTGCAGACTTCAATCAGAGCAGAGCTGTGCACAGAGTATTAGGCAATTTGGTTAGTTTCCACTTTGATTGGTATCCAGCTTCTGCAGTCACTAGTCCCAAGCGGGGGAAAATACACAAGACTAACAGGATTTTTTTTGCAGGCTGAGCTCAGTTTGGTTCCAGAGAAATGCAATGCTTGATGTAAAAAATGAGTTCTTAAGACCCTGAATCCCAAATTTCACTCAGCAGCATTAGGCTGGGAATTTGAAGAACAGTCCAAACCACTCCAAAACAACTGATCCTTAGCACCTTGGATTTTATGTACAGCAGGACCTGCCTCACACCTCTCGAAGTGCTGTGGTGCCAGCTTTGGCTCTCTCTGTACCTGCAACTATGGTACCACCAAGGGAAACGTCCCCTGTTGTAGGTCAGTCAGTCCTGCAAAACACCAGATTTACCAGGCCCCCTTAGAAAATGCCATATACAAAAATATGTGAGGCTGTGGGGCAGGGAACCATCTTGTGCTTTACTTCCCTTCCCTCCCCCCCCACCCTCTTTTTTTTTTTTCTTTTTAATTCTGAGGAGAAGAAAAGGGAAATTAGCCAAGACTGACTGCTCGTGCTCTGCTTTTAACTTGTACCAGCTCCAGATTAAATGGTGCTGTGTGGGAGAAGGTTTCACTTGGTTAAAGTGGGAGGTAGCAGTCAAAGCAAACAAATTCAGTGTGTACATACAAACCAGCTCTAAGTCAACTCAGTGATGTCTCCAACTGTGACTTTTTCATTATTTCTCATCTTAATTTGACTCTAAGATAAATTGCAAAGTCTTCTGGGCCATTCCAATACTACATAGCTATTGTCTCAAGCCCTATTTCACAAGACACTCATTGGGGGTGTGTGTGGGGTGTAGGGGGTGTAGTGTGGTGTACAAGTGGTATTTTATGACTGAAGCAATTACTAGGAAGGAAAAAAGCTTGAAAAAGTGCCACCATTCTGCAACCTGAAAAGCCAGGCTTCTTGCTGTTCCACTTCTGTGGCAAGACACTGACATCCAGTGGCCAATTAGGCTAATTATAGGTCAGGCTTCCAGGGGATGTGTGCCGCTTTCTGGTGCTCCCAGCCGAGGTAAGCAGTAGAGTGACAGGAACACTACTTACAAGCTGCCACGTCAAACCCTACATTTGGGGGCTGCTGCTTTAGCACCGGGACAGCTTGCTTGTTTGCCAGCACTACTACAGCAATAAGCTTTTCCAAGCTTGGTTATTAGTTATGACCCCAGAGAGGCCATTGGCAGGCATGGTATAACACAGAATTGTTCCTGACAGGAAGCCTGTGGTTAGGGTGTACATACCACACAGAAGGATGCCCTGTGGAAGAACTAGCTCTTGTGACCATAACAGTACATTTCTGATTAGAAAAGGCAACCAGAGCTTCATAATGACCTGGCAAAACACAGTGTTTTGTCTCTTTAGCTAACAGAAAGGAAAACAAACTCATCTCTATTTTCATCAAACAAAGAAGAGGCAAAAAGGGAGGGAGGGGGAAAGTGCAATCAGTCACCTTTAGCAGAACAAGGCCAAACCCACACCTATAAAAACACTTAGGTGTCAACTTTTAAAGCTCTGTGAAGAAAAAGGCAGGTGCACTATGACTGCATAAATGAACACAAAGCTATGTGAGAACCAGCACCACCACAGGCATTTTCCTTCTAGGATGGCAGCATATTTATGAGGTTCTCAAAGAGCCTCAACAACTGCAAATCATCTCTGCTTCCATTGAGTTTTGCAGCTTTGTCACTATGTGCAACAGAGTAATTCTTGCAAAACACGGAAAGGACAGAGCAAACCCCATGCTCTGGAATATACAAGACCCTCCCTGGAACCAAGCAGGTCCCCTACACAGTGGAAATGTCTACAAGGATGGTAGAGGCTATTCTTTGGAGTTGGATTCCCTTGACTATCTTTTTCCCTCACCAGTTTTAACAAACTTACTTCTCATTCTAGACACCAGTGTGTCAGATACTAGAGTGACAGCCACGTAAAATGATGTTGCACAGCAGCCCCATCTCAATGCAGATCAAAGCAGTGCTGCCACCCTTCTGACACAGGGCTGAAAGAGATGTCACACTGCTTACCTCTCATCCACATTCTTGAATGGTGGAAGGTTACCTCTGCACAGTGACTGCTCCTGCTCAGTCAGTACATGAGCTTTGACTTCTTATATTCACAAACCCACTGAAAAGTTGTCTTTTCCACTGCAATGATGTGAAGGCACACTAGGTCTCCAACAGGAATAAGGAGCCATCCCATTTGTTTATTCCAACCAGAGCACAGTGTTGTAAAATTGTGTAAGGCGTCATCCCTTCTCCCGCCCCATATGATCTGTAAATTGACATTTGGATTTCAGAGCCCCCAGTTACTACATTTGGGCATAGCAGTGGGGTGGTTGTATGTGGAGAGCACATATTTGAGATGGGACTCCTATGCACAGGCAAGTGTCTATGCACACAGTTGTGTGTACCATTAGACATTTTGCTCTGGATTTCTTAGTGAAATAAAAGTATTTTGCTTTTTTTATGCTAAGAGGTGCTGTGATCAGGCTGCAGACCCTCTGAGTACTCCAGTTTCTGCTTCAAAACAAACTTGTATTGCCTAATGGGAGTGCTGAGTTAAACAAAGGGAAATAAATGAGTTATCTTTTGTTTTTTTTCCCTTCTTCTGAAGTGGCAATAAGGTACACAGACATTCTGATCTAGCTTTAGCACAGCTGTCTCCATTTACTTATTTTCATTACTCCTTTAATTTGCCACACAATTTCATGTAGGCTTGCTTTCTTACCTGGTATAGTCAAAGTATTCTTTGTGCTGATTCCGATAAAAAACAGACAGTTTGAGCATACGGCCTGCAATCACTTCAGCTTTTTCCAAAAGCTGTGTTAGGTGAACTTTTGAATAATCTGTAAAGAAAAGGCAATCTGCTAGTAGGAGGGCAGGAAGACTGCACCATACTCTCCAATAGCTACACAGATGCACAGACTTCAAACTGGGAAGAAAGCCTTGGTAACATAGCTCACATCGTTCAGCAGCTGCACAGAAACTATACAGTCCAGCACCAGTTTCCAACAGTGGCAACAGTCAAGTGTCAGGAACATGCACATGTGATTCTACCCACTCCTTTCTCCCCAGGTATTCCACAAGCCTGCAGTAACTTGCAGCTCTGGATTTCCCAGGTTAGAGCTGGTTTCCTTGCATTTGGAACTGCAGAGGAATTGAGAACTGCTCTGGTGTCTGGTTCATGTCATTTGATAAACAGTTTGCAACAACACACGCAATTGTGAGCCAACAACAATTCACATATAAAAAAAGGTTGCTTAGGGCCCAACCTAAGTAGCACCTCAACCACCATTGCCACTAGGTCATGAACATCCAAGGGAAGAGACTTACAAATAAATGACAGGCTAAACTGAACCTTTAGACAGGCTGTTGGCAGTGTTCAGACTTCGTAGCATTCAGACAAGGGAGAGCAGATTGTCTTAAGCAAGCTGTCTGTTAAGAGAGCTGCCACACTGACTTTTCTCCACAGGTGCTAGTAGCCAGCAACAGGCACACAAGTGGCTCCACTACACTTTGTCTCACCAGTCTCCCTCCTGCCTGGTACAAGTGGTGGTGCCAGGCGCAGCCCTTTGGGACTGCTAAGCTACTGCAGAACAAGGGAGCAGCCCCTCTGCCTCTAGCATTGCCAAACCTGATATGCTCACAAAGCCTCAAGCTAGAATTCCAGTTTGCAGGTGTGACTGTCCTAGGCGTACCAGCCTTGCTGGCACCGGTAGCTGGCTAACCAGCTCAGGTAGCACAGCTGGTATTCCTTGCACATGCCCTGTGGTCCATGCTTCCTCAGCAATGTTACCTGCTGTGCAGAACTCGATGATTTCACTCCACTCAGAAACAACATAATCACCATCGACTTGCTTTGATGCTGTCTGCACTGCCACTGTATACTCTGTTCTTGGGCTCAGGAACCAGTGCCCACGGACTGTCATAGGCAAAGGAACAGCTTTGGCCACCAGCTTAGTGGGTACATCCTGATGAAAACAAAAAGACATAACAACACAAAAGTCAGCAGTGAAATCAAACCAACCTACCACCCCTTCCTTCATTGTTTTTGCAATGTAATCCTCAGCTCCATACTATCAATGTAAACCTCAGCTATTTCTCACAGTCCGTTGGTCCAGCAAAGCTAATAGAGTGACTGAGGATGATGGTCTAAGGTTTTCTCTGAGAGTTATGATGATAACTTGTGCATAGGATTTTATTACTGGTTCCAAGTGGCTATAGACTGAAACTATCGCATGCAACCCAGATACTTAACTCAGACCAGTACCATTTGTGCTTAAGCATGCAAACAAAAGAAAGATGTGCTACTGAGCAAAATGATTTTTTAAGAGCTTCTTGTGCTCTCGTTGCCATTGTTTTCCTTTACTTAGTGTAGCCAAGCAAAATTCCTCCTGCCATCAATCAGTCCACTATATTGCTGTTCATATCTTCCAAACCAAACTTCAACAGAGAAAAATCAAACATGGTGCAGAGTAACTTTGTGTGTTTTCCACATATCAAAGTAGCCTTTTGTAGAGAAGGGCCAGAACTGGTCAAACACACAGCTAGATAATTTGTACCTGTCAGTGTACCTCTTGCTTCCCACTCTTCCACCATTTCAGATACTCTGCTTTGCTCTCCCAGTGTGTTGCACCATAGTACAACAAAGGAGAATAATTGCTTCTTGTTGATGATATACCTGATTTCTACAGTCACAAAGACTGCAGCAAAGACCAGCTAGGGGAAGGAAGAACTTGAAGAACTGGACAGTTTATGCTACAACTGGGAGAAAGGACTCACACTGGAGTTGATCCTCTGCATGGTGTGCCCAAGAAGCTGTGATAAAGTCTATTTGCTCTTGAAAATTTATCAGTACTCACTGAATACAAAGATGGCTGCTATGTGAAAGAGTGGGCAATTTAGATAGCATCCATAACTGTCCACCTATAAATATTAGTCCATAACATCCATCTATGAATATTAGCACAGTATTAAGAAACTAAAAACTAACAGCTTGTGTGATCGACTGATAAGGTAAGATTTTGTTGACACGATTTCCTTTTGTTAATTCTCATTTAAATTAAGTAACAATTGGGGAAAACTTTCTCTGTAAAGATTCAGTTGTGTGCTTTGAAGTAAATAACATAGAAAACATAAAGAAAAATTAGCTGAAAATATAAAAGAAACACCAAATGACATCTACAGCTACCACCCGGGAACTGCTTTGCAAAGGCATCCCCTGGGACTGAATTTGCTACTGCTGATGCAGACAGCAGCTGCCACAGTTACAATCATTACTCTTCCTGTCATATTTTCTCTGGCTGTGGTGAAAACTGTATCTGCCTGTGTTAGGTTTCTGTGCCCACAACCCAGCAGTGGGCTTTGCCCCTATTATTTTGTCGGTTTTCATATAACACTAAAAGCTTCCTTGTCCCCATGCATCAAAGCCTTGCCTTCCAGCAATATATCAGGAAAGAGGCAGAGTACCTGACCCCACATTAAACAGAAGAGTTTATCTCCTTCGCTGGGGAGGAGGGACAGCCGTGGTACTTTTTGTAACTCTAAGTTGTTACTCTTTTTCTAAGCAAACACTGGGTTTTATTTTTTTTTTCCCCTTTAAGGTCACAATGGTAATCCCCAAAAAAATGTTCCTGTTGAAATTTCTCTGGGGATTGTCCATTTCTTCCTTTCATCTCTTTTCTGCTTAGCTTTTGCTCCTAGCTGAGCCCCCAAAGAAGTACAAAGGAGGTTTGATGCCAGCTTAAGGACAGCCAGGATTCTGGAGTGGCAGATGGCTTCTCCACCACCAGTACCCACCAGAAAAATCTAAAGGTGCCTAGATGGCAATAATTTCCAGGAGCAACCTGAAGCACTGGATAAATAAGCAGCAAGGTACACAAGTCACGCTACCTCATTCCCTCTCGGGAAGAGATGCTGCTTTGATGTCCCCTTTTGGCTGCCAAAGCAGCTTTACATTTTCAGCTTTCTCCCATTTCATCTTATCCTTCCCTTTGCCAGGTATGCTTGTAGGACACACTGTGGGAACTCAGCACACCCTAGTTTTGCTAAATGCCTGAGCCTCATTTCCTGTTGCATGGGAATTATCAGAATCCTGTATCTTTTCAAAAAGGACGGCATACAAATTGCATTGAGCAAAAAAGACAATCTTACTAGAATTCCAATCTTTACATACAATAAAGACCTCCTCCTTCACAGACATGATGACAACTGTCATAAATAATCAAACTCTATGCACTCTAAATATGCTGAACATACTTTATATATATGCCACCAGAAAAAGTAGTGGAAGAGTGACTCATTTCTCCTGGGTACCCAAGGAAACAAACAGCCCCCCTTTCCTGAGGTACAGCACCTATCAGACAGGTAAGTCTATATACCAAGTCCCTTGCTCACAACCAAGTGAACAAACTGAGACTTAACACTAACTCTCTACAAGTCAGAAAATAGTTCAAGCTGGTCATCTGGGTTTATCATCTGTAAAGAGAGAGAGGCCCTTGCAGGCAGTGATTTACCCTTTCATAGTTTCATAGTTTCATTCAGGGTTGGAAGGGACCACAAGGATCATCTAGTTCCAACCCCCCTGCCATGGGCAGGGACACCCCACACTAGATCAGGCTGGACAGAGCCTCATCCAGCCTGCTCTTAAACACCCCCAGGGACGGGGCCTCGACCACCTCCCTGGACAACCCATTCCAGGGTTTCACCACTCTCATGGTGAAGAACCTCCTCCTCACATCAAGCCTGAACCTCCCCACCTCCAGCTTTGTTATGAAGGCAAGGGATGGGTTTGGGATGAGTCAGTTCTCTCGGCATCCTGAGAAGATTCAGTCCCTGGTGCTGCAGCTCCCTGCCCAGCAGGTCTCTTCCTGAGCTCCAGCTGTGAAACTCACCTAACTAATGTTAGAGGGAGGAAGCATGCTTGTCTCCAACCATCCTAAGGTTAGGGCAAATCTCAGTTTCTCAACAAAAGCTGATTTTAGAAAGTCTGTTCAAAATTACTTTGCACTAAAGATACAAAAAAAGCAAACACCTGTGTGCTTTGGCACAGATCAGTGTTATCCAGTCTGTGTAGTTCTCTTGCCTACTCTGTCAGCTGTCTGGGTTCCCATCGTTCTGGCTGGGAAAAAAACAAAACCAAACCAAACCAAACCAAACCAAAACAAAACAACCAAACAAAACCAAGCCAAACAAAAATCCCCAAATAAGCTTTACCTATGAGACAATTGTTACCAAGAAATTTTAAGTTAATTCTGACAAGATATGCAAATTATCCATCATTTGAATTGGTGGACTTCAGTCTCCTGTTCTTACAAAATCAATTGCCTCTCTCCTTTGACACTTCATCACAGTTAAAAGCCAAGGATTTTCTGAGAAAAATCTAACAATCTAATAGGCTATTATACTACAAATACATTTTTCCCTCTCCATTTTAATGCTAATCACTCAGTGAGATTTAAAAAAAAAATTAAAAAGGAAGAGAGAAAAAAAAAAAAAAGAGAGGGAAATAAAATCCCAGCAAAGGACAAGTGATGAACACAGCCATTGCTCACCACCCACTGAGCAATACCCAAGCAAGGATCCACCCCTGCAGCCAGCCCCTCCCTGCCCCACTTTATACACTGGGCATGACAACCTCTGCTATGGAAAATCCCTTTGGCTAGCTGGGGTCAGCTGTCCTGGCTGTGCCCCCTCCCAGCTTCTTGTGCACCTGCTTTGTGGCAGAGCATGGGAACCTCAACTGAGGATAAGCACTGCTTAGCCACAACTAAATCAGCAGTGTGTGACCAACATTGTGTTCACACTAAATCCAAAGCACAGCACTCTACCAGCTACTAGGAATGAAATTCATAGTATCACAGTATCAGTCAGGGTTGGAAGGGACCACAAGGATCATCTAGTTCCAACCCCCCTCCCATGGGCAGGGACACCCCACACTAGATCAGGCTGGCCAGAGCCTCATCCAGCCTGGTCTTAAACACCTCCAGGGACGGGGCCTTGACCACCTCCCTGGACAACCCATTTTTTAACTGCCTCAGCCCAAACCAGGGGACATGTATACAAATAAAATGAAATACATTAAGAAGAGTCCATCCCAATAAGCATTTACACTAGAAGGTATATTTATTCCTGCAGTATAAAACAGGAATTCAAATTCAAAAGCTGTCAGGCCAAAAGTAGTATCAATAAGGAAAAAAAAAAAAAAGAGACATGCCCTAGTTAATTTGTTATTACAATTAAAAATGAGTCATAGTCAATCACAGAATCATAGAATGTTAGAGGCTGGAAGGGTCCTCCAGAGATCCCTCCAGAGTCTGACCCCCCTGCCAAAACAGGACCACCTAGGGCAGGCTGCACAGGAATGCATCCAGGCAGGTTTTGAAAGTCTCCAGAGAAGGAGACTCTGCAGCCTCTCTGGGCAGCCTGTTCCAGTGCTCTCACCATAAAGAAATGTCTCATGTTGAGGTGGAACTTCCTGTGGTCTGGCTTGTACTCGTTGTTCCTTGTCCTATCACTGTGCATCCCCAAAAAGAGACTGGCACCTTCATCTTGACACCCAGCCCTCAGATACTTAGAGGCATTGATAAGATCACCTCTCAGCCTTTTCCAGACTAAACAGCCCCAGGTGTCTCAGTCTTTCTTCATAGGAGAGATGTTTAAGTCCCACAATCATACTTTTAGCTATTTGTTGGACTCTCCCCAGCAGATCCCTGTCTCTCCTGAAGTGGGGAGCCCAAAACTGGACACAGTATTCCAGGAGTGGTCTCACCAGGGCAGAGTAGAGTGGGAGAAGAACCTCCCTAGACCTCCTGGACACACTTAATGCATCCCAGGATGCCGTTGGCCTTCTTGGCCACAAGGTCACATTGCTGTCCCATGGATAATTTGCTGTCCACTAGGACTCCAAGGTCTTTCTCCACAGAGCTGCTTTCAGCAGGACAACCCCTAGGCGGTACTGGTGTCTGGTGTTATTCCTTCACAGATGTAGGACTTTGCACTTGTCTTTACTGAGCTTCATGCCCAGAACAATGCCCATTATAATACTAAATTCAGTACTCTTCACATGGTGGTTCCTAGCAACTGTAACATTCTGAATTTCAAGCAGTAGAAAGTGATTTTTCATTACACACTTCATGCATATGTTACTTCCAATCATATTAAGAAGGAAGGAAAAAAACCCAAAAGGTCAAACAAGGACATATGAAAATTATACACCTGCTATTAACACAAAAATATTTTCACAATAAAAAGGCTCAGGGAAACTGATAGAAATATTTCCTGGTTATAAACCAATAGTAACTCAAGTGTCGATAGAATTAGAGCTCTCATATTTGTCTGGATGGTTCTTTGTGCCTCAGCAAACCCAACCTTTTAGAGGTACTGCCAACGTTTTTCTTAAACTTGCAGGTGATTTTGTTGTTTAATCTTCTATCTCATTCCATGTTTCTCTTGACATCTCAGCATTTCAGCTATTCTGAGGTCAAAGCAAATTTTGCTGGGTTTGATAAGCACAGATTCTGCAATGCACTCAGTAAGTCTCTGCATCAGTGGCTTGAGGAAAGAGGCCAGATGAATATTCAGGTCACAGTGCTGAACACTGCAAACTAAAATTGCTGGAAGCCTTCCTACAAGTGCATTAGAATTTATCACTCTCGTGTTGAAATGACATGTGTTGCTCTTATGAGTCTACCACTGAACAAAGACAGACAGAGAATACATAAACTGTTTAAATAATGATTAAGAACTAGTCAGGAATAAAAGTGTCTGAAAAGGTAATGTTCAGTTATGAAAAATGTATTTGTGTGTACATGCACATAGAGAAGGAGAAGGTATTGCAAGTGACAAAAAAGTCAGTCAGATTAATCAAAACTCACCTTTGCTGGATATCCAAAACCTGTTTTCCCATGGTCTCGCTTTGAAAGGCTGATAAAACACTGAGATTCATCTATTTAAAATCAAGTATTTCCCCCTTGACTTTTCAGGAAAATTACCTTGTGCTTAAATTTGTTGGAATTCTTGTTTTCTTTCTTGTTGAGATCGATGAAGTAATGAGTAATGCGGTCCTTGGATTTAGCATCCATATCCCAACAAATCTTGAAGGAATCACACGTGATGTTACTTATTTTGATGTTGTGTGGAACTGGAAGTTCCTCCATCTCTGCAATCCCACTGTCTTGAGATTTATTCCCTGTATAAAAAAGCAAGCGAGATTCATTCATTTAAAGACCTATTTGGGATCTCTTTTCTGTGCTCCAATACAATCACATCTCTGACCAGCTTTCCACAAAGTCTCACAGGAGGTACTCAGAAGCTACTATGAGCAACAATCATGCAATTCTCTGTGTTAGTGATGGGAAATATTGGAAAGGGATGAAATTCCTCATGTGACAAAGCATTCACATGTAAGCAGGCTGCATAGGCTGGCTGGTATCACAACTGGGTTCAGCTGCAGTTTGAGAATAAGAAATAGCTGAAGCTATTTGGAGCATATGGAAACACCTGAAGCATTTGGAATACTTCTGCTATGAGGATAGGCTGGGTGAGCTGGGGTTGTTCAGCCTAGAGGAGAAAAGACTCTCTATTTTATTTCCCCAGTTGAAACCCTGCAGTTTTCTAAAGTTTCTTCTAAATTCTCTACATGCATATGGTAGATGAACAAACGACCACTGACCCCAAAGTAGCATCACAGGTTCTAAAATTAGTTCTTCCCTCAGTTCCCAAGGCAACCTTACGGAAAAGCATTCCATAAACATTAAAACTCTGAAACATTAGGTGATCTTGTACTACATAAGGCAGAAACAAAAAGTGAACAAACAACTTCATAAAAAACCAGAAAGATGAGAAAAATGAGAGGGTAAAAAGGAAAACAAACAAACAAACCCCCAACAAAACCAAACAAACAAGGAGAAAAAAAAAACCCAAAACCCAACAACCCCAGAGATTATGGAAGAGAAAGGGTAAAGAAACAGGGCATAAAAAAATAATCATAGATAAGAATAGAATGAAATGGGGAAACCGAGGCTAATGTCTGTGTAAGAAAAAGACAGCTATCCATATGTTGAAGGTGGGAAGCCTATTGTCACATTGCCAGAATTACTTTCAGTCACATCTAATTACATATAATAATGTAATACATAATACATATAATTCCATCATAACCCATACAAAATTTGGACACAGGTCAGTCTAGTCAGTAAGAATAATAAAAACTTGACTTGGAAAACGTTGGGGACATTTCAGCCTCCCCGCATACATTGCCATACATTCTATCAGCACTTCAATGCAGAAGTAATAAGATTGGCCTGATTATTCAACATTCTCCTCTGGCAGAGCCTGAAAAATCCATAGATTTCCAGCTAGTACTCTGAACAAAGTAATTTTACTGATGATTTCAAGAACAAATAGTAACAGCTTTCTGTTGTTGTTTCCTTTTATGCATTTATACCCAACAGGCTGTGCATTTTTCAGACATCCTAATGCCTTTTTTGTTTTTCCATGTAAGATCAAAATCAGATGGTACATGGTCTTGCTCAAAATCCCACCCTGTTTGTGCTATCCGAGATGACATTTACAGCAGGTGCACTGGCAGCAATGGACTCAGAAATACCAGTCATTATGGAAAGCTTTCTGTTCCCACAAGATACATGATAAGTGCCTTTCCCAACATGAGATAGCAGAAAGCCAGCAGGGGGAAAATGGTATAGCTTTCTTTTGTAAGCTCTGTGTTTAAACAGAAGATGGAATGATGCTGCTTAGGCTCTCAATCCTCCCAAAGAGCTGGATGGACTCAGACACTGGCACACAGAATATCTGAATAAAGACCTGAACAGACACGCAGTCAGGAAACCTAAAACATATATATCCACAATACAACTTCTCTGCCTCTAAAGTGAGGCCATAGCTACGGGCCTTAGCCATGTTACAAAGAACCAAGGCATTTTAAGCTTCAGAAGACATACAAAACAGCAATGAGCATTGACAAACATTAAGAGAGCTGAAAAAGATTTTGAGGCACACTAATGACAATCAAAGAGCAGAAGTGCTTCTGTAAAAGGGTATTGCTTTCTGTACAATTTTCAGAATTAATGTACAGCATACATCTTTAGATGTCTGCACTCCTCATCCTTTTAATGTCTTTGCTTAAAAAGTGAGTAAATAGTCTAAGAAAATGTCTAGCAGAATTTTCCAAGTAGTTTTTAAGCAACATAATGAATCTAAGTCTGAGAAAAATAAACTACTTGCATTTCTAAGTGGTAATCTATCCTTTTTTTGTGGTGGAACAAAATCCAAAATACTTTTCTGAAATCCTAAAACTCTTCAAAATTGGGAAAAAAAAGTATAGATTTTTAAATACAAACAGAATGTGAAATAAGTAAAATATCTCACAATTGTCACCAGCAAGTTTCTCTTCGATTTAGAATGCGAAGTATCTTTGATATTTGTAATGCATACCTCTATTTTGATACATATTTGTGTAATCCTGTATGTCAAAATTCATTGGTTTGGTAGGTAGTAACAGCAACATGATAATGACTCATTATTAATAAGGAGGATGACTCAGTGGGTGTTGGTGGATGGGGACTTTTGCATGGGAGCAAGGGAAAAATGGACAGAGCATGAAGAACATGCTCTTGCTTTCTTAAATTTGGCTGATCCTAGGAAATAAACATCCTAGCATTGAGACATTGGTACCTTGCCTTTTTTCTTCTTGTGCTTTGGTGAATATTTTAACTTAAGTTCATGACACTTCTTCTTTATACCAGGATCAATTTAAAGAATAGATTAACATCAGAAAAAGCAGAAATAGCAGCTTATGATTGCAAAACTCCAGCTGAGAGGAAGCGACTACCATTAGGGATGGAGGAGGCCTTAGAACCAGCTGCTTTCATGTTAGTCTCTTTGCCACTTCACTGAGGCTAAATTGATCTTCAATGAAACATCACAAACCAGACAAACACTGAAAATGAAAGTAGCATAGCAAATGTTGTTCTGAGCTCCTTCATATCAAATTCAGATAGAACAGCATCCACTTAAAATGGCTACTATATATTGCATGTTCATGTTACTCCAACACTGGAAGACACTACAGGTCTGGATAGAAACACTGCTTTCAGGTAGGTCTCTTTTGGGCAAAAATGTAGAGAAGAGCTAGTATTGGAACAAACCTGGTCTCCCACACCACAAAACTAAGGCATGTCACCCGTGTGCTACAGAAACGCTGCTGTTTTAACGAAAGAACAGGTCACACTTAGAACAAGCAAAAGGGCCCAGTGCTTCTTGACCCACATAATAAGAAGTTGAAGACCACTCATGGGTGCATTGGTCACACTGGAAGCATAAGATTTTAAATGTCTTCCAAACCAAGGAGTAAACACAACACGCCAGCTTTACTGAGATCAGCTGGAGAACTGCAAGATTAATGTTTCATGCTCCTATTCGCAGGCTTATCTCTCTCTGCCATATCCAGAGGTAAATTTCAAGTTAAATTGTCTAAACAATTTTAAAATAGTTATGATTCTGCAGCAGAGCCAAAATTCTGGCAAATGGGTAACAACCCAATTTAATTCATACACACATAGACACATAATTTAGTATCCTCATTATACCTTCCGCTTACACAAATTATCTCTGCATGGGAAAAAAAAGGCAGAAAATTCCCATTGAGCATGCACAGCTTTCATCCCTCACTAATGGAGACTTGGATATTGATAAGCCCACACCAAAAAAGTATTTGGAAAAGGATTTTTTTTTAAAGTTTGCTTCATCACTCAAAAAAGCTGGACCCTTACACCTGCAGCAGTGGAAGGATAGTGAAAAAGAGCTTTCACTCAAGCTCTGATTGGTAGTTACAGAGCATTCACAATCAGTGAACTATTATAATTTTAGAATACTTGACCACTTTCCCCCGCTTTAGTTCTAAAAATGCAGAATGTCACAGCAGCACCACACAGGAATACATGCCTACTGATTATTCCTTGCACAGACGAACTCTTAATGTTATCCACAAGAGAAATCCTCAACAGGCTAACACAGAAGTGATTTTCATGGAAGTACTAATAAAATAGTAAATTTCTGGGTTCCTGTGGCCTTGCTCATGGAACTGTGAGACCCTACCTCAAATACTGCATCCACTTCTGGTGTCCCCACCATGAGAATGTTAGAACATAGAGCTGTTGAAGGGAGTACAGAGAAGGGCCACAAAGATGATCCAAGGGCTGAAGCACCTCTGCTATGAGGATAGGCTGAGGGAGCTGGAGTTGTTCAGCCCAGAGAAGAGAAGACTCTACGTAGACCTTAGAGCTACCTTCTAAAACCTGAAGGGAAGGATGGAGAGCAGTGTCTAGCAATAGGACAAGGGGGAATGGTTTGAAGCTGAGGGAGTGTAGGTTTTGACTGGATCTTAGGAAGACGTCCTTCTGTATGAGGGTGGAAGTACCCTGGAATACACTGCCCAGAGAGGCTGTGGATGCCTCCTTCCTGGAGGTGTTCAAGGCCAAGTTGGATAAGTCCTTAAGCAGCCAATTTTAGTTGAGAGGCATTCCTGCCCATGACAGGGAGGTTGGAATAGATGGTCTCCAAGGTCTCTTCCACCCTAACCTATTCTATGATTCTATAATTCCTGATCTTAAGCATTAACAATGGGAAAAGTGCCTGAAGCCATATGATATGCATGTAAGGATGATATAAAATTCCTGTACATAGTTCTGCATTTCCAATAGTTCGGATGTAATTCATCATTTGGCAACACTGAAAAGACAGGTCTGTGTTCAAAGGTTGCATAGCAGACATGCTGCAGCAGAACTCTAAAGTCTTCAGAACTCATATGGTTTGTATTCAGCCATCAAATCACACCTTCTTTCTCCTAACTCTATCCATAACACTAATCTACCACTTCTCACAGCATTAACTATTTACTATGCTGCACTAAGCATGCATAAAAGATTATCCAGCAGTCCAGAAACAAATTTAAGGAAAACAGAAGCTGCAAATGCCTGAATATAACAACACAAGAGCCATCCATCAACAGGGAAAAAACTACAAATATTACAGCCTTAATGAGTGTGAAGCAAACTTGTGAAAGATTCATTCAACTGCAATGATGTCCATTACATCTTCAGAAATTAAAAGAAGATAAGGCCAGGTGAAATCCTTTTCTCTGCTGCAGCCATGAAATTATCCTTTCAGTAATCATGTATGACAAAAGACACCTGTAAGTTATTACTGTTTATCTGTAATTTAGACTTGGATACTAGGTGGAATGACCATCAGGGTAACATAAGAAGGCTTTTCAGATCACTATTTCCTCTGAACCAACTCAGATATTTGTCCAATATCTGGAAAAATTACACTTATGCATTTTACACATGGTAAAAGTGTAAATATCTGAATAGAATTTGGCATTAAGAAGGGATGGGGCATGTCTGAACTATCAATAAACCACACTCAATAAACCATACTCAAAGTAGTCATGGAAAGTTACACATCCCTGAAGTGGTCTACAGAGCTCAAACATAACAGGAGAACAACTGACAGAAAGGAGAAAAAAAGCAGTAAAATGTCTTTTCCTTGCATTACTTTAAAATCTCTTGTTGACTGTGTTTCCTATACCTCTGTCCCTCAAGACGTAAATTACATCAGCTTAATGAAGTGTTAATTTATACTTTCATTTCAAACCCATTATGAACCCCCCTCAAAATGAAGAGACTTGCCCCTTTTTAGCATTATACTGGAAAACCTCCAGTTGCACAGACAAAGACAAATCATCAGGTTCTGGTTTTAAATTTCCTTATACATGGGCACAAATCTTCAGTGTCACTAATCACCTCGTGGGAAACATGGACTTCTGATGCTTTTGGAGCAGACATTCAAAAATTACTATTACACCTCCCCTGAAATGCCAACACCATTGCCACAGGTCTTTGAAAATGTGTTCCCAAAACATTTGAAGAAAACACTAAGGCAATTGAGACTGTCAGTTTGCACTTTTCAAATCTCATGCTTGTCCTTGCATCTGAAATGGTCACTTTTAAGAAGTTTGTATATCTGAGGATGAATCACTTTGCATTTAATATGGTCTAGATGTAAACCACAACACAGCACAAACAGTGGAATGCATGTTAAGTGATGACTATTACCAATTACAACCCTGTCTTGTCCGGCTGTAAGCTACACTGAGACATCCTAAGAGCTCACTAGTCTAGCTAACACATTTAGTAGAGACACCTACTCTAGGACAGCAGCTTCTTAAAATTCTCACAATGATTTGCAAAAAACATCTGTTCAAAACCTCAGTTTAAGTTTTGCCAGAACACATGCATGTATTTAGAGCTCTCTAATAAACATACTGTTAAAAGTCATGGAATCTAATAATTACCAAATATTTTAATTGAAAATACAGAAATGTTGCTACTTCTTAAAGTCAAGGCACTCAAGTCACCAAGGTGAGTGGTGCTGTCGATATGCTAGAGGGATGGGATGTCATCCAGAAGGACCTGGAGGAGATAGAGAGGTGGGCCCAGGTGAACAAGTTGCCCAGGGAGGTACCTGAGACTCCATCCCTGAAGATATTAAATCTCAGGCTTGACAAGGCTCTGAGCAACCTGATCTAGAGGAGGATGTCCCTGCTCACTGCAGAGGTCTTGGACTAGATGAACTTTGGAGGCCCCTTCCAACCCAAATCATTCGATGATTAATTGATTTAATGCTCAATTAAAATTGGGTAGACAAACAGCAAAGTAAATAATAGGTCTTGCTCAAATTCCGGCTGAAGACTGGCTGTTCTCCGAGTTTATGTGTAGCAGCAAGAAAGAATAAAACAGTGCAAAACACTTTAAAAAATGAGATCTTTTGACATTTATATGGCTTTGTGTAAGGAAAAAAGGAAAATTATGGAAAACTAGGGGATAGAAAACACATATTTTAGGAGGGCAGTAGAGAAAACCAAGCCTACATAATATGCTGAGATTCTGAAGAACCTTCGGCACTAATACTATCCTGTAGCCCAGAACTGAAAAGTTGGTAGAAAAATGAAAGCCTAGATTCAGTGATAATTGTTACTTTCATCCAACCTGTGTCTGTCTGTGCCAAAACAACTCAAAGAAGCCTCTAAGGTGCTGCATTTTTTTATGGCAGGTAAGACACTCAAGCTACTGAACTAACTGAATGCCGAAAGCAGAACCAGCAACTGAGAAGAAATTCAGTGGAACTGTTGTGATGTCACTTCTGTGTCATCAGAGTATTCTGCTACAATGATATAATTTCACAGTATCACAGTATCACTTAGGTTGGAAAGGACCTCGAGGATCATCGAGTCCAACCTATCAACACAGACCCCATGACTAGACCATGGCACCAAGTGCCACGTCCAATCTCCCCTTGAACGCCTCCAGGGTCGATGACTCAACCACCTCCCTGGGCAACCGGTTCCAATGCCGAATGACTCGCTCGGTGAAGAACTTCCTCCTCACCTCGAGTCTGAACCTCCCCTGGCGCAGCTTGAGACTGTGTCCCCTTGTTCTGGTGCTGGTTGCCTGGGAGAAGAGGCCAACCCCCTCCTGGCTACAACCACCTTTCAGGTAGTTGTAGAGGGCAATGAGGTCACCCCTGAGCCTCCTCTTCTCCAGGCTAAACAATCCCAGCTCCCTCAGCGTCTCCTCATAGGGCTTGTGTTCAAGGCCTCTCACCAGCCTTGTTGCCCTTCTCTGGACACACTCAAGTGTTTCAATGTCCTTCTTAAACTGAGGAGCCCAGAACTGGACACAGTACTCAAGGTGCGGCCTAACCAGAGCAGAGTACAGGGGCACTATGACCTCCCTGCTCCTGCTGGCCACACTATTCCTAATGCAGGCCAGTATGCTATTGGCCCCCCTGGCCACCTGGGCACACTGCTGGCTCATATTCAGGTGGCTGTCGATCAGCACACCCAGGTCCCTCTCTGTTTGGGAGCTCTCCAGCCACTCCGACCCCAGCCTGTAGCTCTGCATGGGATTGCCGTAGCCAAAGTGCAGCACTCGGCACTTGGACTTGTTGAAAGCCATCCCATTGGACTCTGCCCATCTGTCTAGTCAGTCGAGGTCCCTCTGCAGAGCCTTTCTACCCTCTAACTGACTAACATCTGCCCCTAACTTTGTGTCATCTGCAAACTTGCTGATGACTGACTCTACCCCTTCATCCAGATCATCAACGAATATGTTGAAGAGGACAGGGCCCAGCACTGATCCCTGGGGGACACCACTGGTGACTGGCCTCCAGCTGGATGTGGCACCATTCACGACCACTCTCTGGGCCCGGCCCTCCAGCCAGCTCCTAACCCAGCACAGAGTGTAATGGTCCAATCCACGGGCTGACAGCTTAGTCAGCAGTTTGCTGTGGGGGACGGTGTCAAAGGCCTTGCTGAAGTCTAGGTAGACCACATCCACAGGCCTCCCCACATCCACCAGGCGGGTCACCTGATCATAGAAAGAGATCAGGTTGGAGAGGCAGGATCTGCCCTTCCTGAATCCATGTTGGCTGGACCTGAGCCCTTGGCCATCCTTCAGGTGCGCAGTTATTGCCGCCAGGATAATCTGCTCCATCACTTTCCCTGGCACTGAGGTCAGGCTGACTGGCCTGTAGTTACTAGGTTCCTCCATCCGACCCTTCTTGTGGATGGGGACCACGTTGGCCAGTTTCCAGTCATCTGGGACCTCACCGGTGAGCCAGGACTGGAGGAAAATGATGGAGAGTGGCCTAGCTAGCACATCCGCCAGCTCTCTCAGCACCCTAGGATGGATCCCATCTGGTCCCATGGACTTGTGGATATCCAAGTGGCTCAGCAGGTCCCGAACTAACTCCTCATGGATTTCCAGGGTATTACTCTGCTCCCCGACCCCAACGCCCAGCTCCGGAGACCACTCGTCCTGAACTCCTGCCTTGCTGTTAAACATTGAGGCAAAGAAGGTGTTCAGGACCTCAGCTTTATCCTCATCCTCAGTAACTGTGTTCCCCTCCAGGTCCACTAGGGAGTTCAGGTTCTTCCTGCCCTTCTTCTTATTATTAATATATTTATAAAAATGCTTTTTATTGTCTTTGACTGAGGTGGCCAGCTTCAGTTCCAGCTGGGCCTTAGCCTCCCTAATTTTATTCCTACATAATCTAACAGCTTCCTTGAACATACCTCGAGAAGCCTTCCCCTCCTTCCAAAGGTGATACAGCCTCCTCTTCCCCCTTAAATCCTCCAGGAGCTGCTTGCTCATCCAGGCCGGTCGCCTTCCCCGCCGGCTTGCCTTCCGGCACGTGGGAACCGCCAATTCCTGTGCCTTCAAGAGCTCCTCTTTCATTTCATTTCATTTATCTGGTTTATATAGTTTGGGGTTTATATGGGCTGCTGCCGTGCTGAAGATAGTGCACCAAGTACTGCACTGTACTCTCTTTAGAAAGACCTTAACCCCTGCAGTTACTTCTGTGAAGTGCCAACTCCATAAAACCCAGGAGTTTGACAATGGAAATGTGACTAAGCTCTGTGAGTCAGAAAATAAGGAAAGTGAGACTGTAGCCACACAGCACAAAATTAAAAGCTATTTCTGGATCCCTAATACATTCTGGGAAGATCTTTGAAAATCAAAAGATACGTATATGAGGGCGAAAGGCATAGAGGAATAAACTATAAGGTAAAGTCACTTTTGAAATCCTGAAAAATCAGGTTTATATTATGCACAGATACCACTAACACATCTAACACACACACACCCCCCAAAAGATAAGAAAATTCTTGTAACAGAAATCAAATCTTAAAGAAATCATACAGATACAGAATACACCAGTTTGGAAAAGACCTTTAAGATAATCAAGTCCAATCTATCACCCAACACCATCTAATCAACTAAACCATGGCTTCAAGAATTAGACCCACATTAACAGTATGCCCACCATGCTTTCTGGTGCTACCACTGTGCCTTCTAACCCTGTGGTCCTCAAAGGTTAAATTAGCATTCTCTTCTTAGCTCTAGCATTTAACTTTGAAAGACAACAGCAGATACACTGCAAGTGAGGAGGAAGAAGAAAAGGAGGTACCAAAGGAGTGGGGGGAAGGGTTCTGTGCTCAGACATCCATAGTCTCCCCTCCAAAGCTGTCCCCAACAGATGGTTCACACAAGCCTCGTGGGTATCATGGTCAAAACAACTCCAGCACAGTTTAATCAGCCCCAAAGTATGCAGAGACCAGAGCCAGACACATTTTTCCCCCCTCCTTCCAGTGATGCTTTAAGGCAATAGAATGGGTTGGGTTGGAAAGGATATTTTTTGAATCTTAAAATATATCCACTGGGAAAAACAAAAAGTATTTTCCTTGAGTTAACATTTTCAGTACAATGAGAGACATTAACTATGACCTTTTGAAGTAGAAATGTTTGATAAGAGAGAATCAGAATAGCACCTAGGTACCATGACATAAAAAATCCTCTTACTAAAGACTGATGCTAAAAGTGAAAACAACTCATTCAGAGACAGTAACTCCCATAAAATGAACACAGGTATCTTTACACTTTCTGAAAGAGAAAATAGTTCTACCTTTCCTTGTCATAATAATTCAGCTGATTTGTTATATATCTGCTCTATGAAGGTAAAATATTGTTTGTAATTCTAGAAAACTGATACACACCGACAACATTTGAGTGCTATAATTCAGACTGAATTCTCCAGCTTACTGTGGAAGTATTTTATTTCCTAAAATTCAGTAGGAGGGAGAATTCTTCTTTTTGTATAGCCATAAATTGACAGAAAAGCGCCAGGAATTTGCATACTTTAAATTTAACTAAGTAAACCCACAGTATTCTATTTTCCTTCTCTGCTCTGGAACTAATGGGCCCCTGTCCAACTGCTATAAAATTTGGTTTACAGGACAAGGATAATTCACTCTACCAAAAAAATAATTAAGCTAAATGTCAAGAATTTCACTGTTCACTGCAACAAATTGTTAAAGAGGGACAAGGAAATCACAGGAAAGAAAGACAAATACAACAGGATTTATACAATTATTAAATCAAGACTGTTATTTGTTAGGCTAGACTAGTGGCGGTTCTCCAGGACATCTATGAGGTGTCCCTACCCATGGCAGGGGGGTTGGAACTAGATGATCCTTGTGGTCCCTTCCAACCCTGACTGATTCTATAATTCTATTTACTTCAGAGTTCAACTTGCTATCCATTATTACATAAGCAACATTTATGCTTTATTTATGCTTCTTTTCACACTCAAAAAACCCCAAACCAAACCCAAAGCAAAACAAACAAAAAACCCCAACCAACCAACAAAAATAATCAGTGGTCTCAAACTCTTGACTATCTCTATTCCCTCTCCCCCAGAATCCTGGTAAACTGACTCCCAGCACAGATTTTTGTATTTATATAAGTGTATTTATGAATATTTTCTAAATAAATACCCTTGTAAAACCAATTTCTACGCTAGATAAAGAGAGAATATCTGGCTCTATAAATCCTGTTAGAGGGATAAATCTTTCTAAATAATTTCCTCCCCATATATTATACTACTGTTGTGCATTTTCTTGCAAGGTAATACATACTCTGTCCAAAACTGTAACGTTTTTGAAAAGAAAACCTTACTTATTTAGAACTATAATATGTATATCTCTATTGAGTCTTTCTGAAATGTTCATTTGTAATCAGATTCTCTTGTTACTTGGGTTCAACTCAAGACTTAATTTATCTGACTCCTACTACTCTACACCACTGATTTCGGCAGGAATACTCCATGTTGCAAAACAAAGAGAACACAACTAGATCTTGTGAGCACAGTTGTGTCTTTAGTGCAGCTGTCTTCTCAAACAGAAAGGGTACCCAAAACCTGTGCCTAATAAAGCATCGCTCAATCTCCAGATCATCTTGTTTCTGTATCGAAGAATTTCTGTCAGCCTCTTACTAAGGGTTCAGTTCTTCTTCTGCCTCACGTGGAGAACAAATATCCTTAACAAGAGGTCCCATGATTCAAATCAGGAGCAACCCAATATCTCAATCCTGCCACTGACAGCGACAAATGTGCAGACTCTTAGCTCCTGCCAAGTAGCATCCTGCTCTCTCCCGAGCCTTGTTTCTCATGGCCTGCTGTCAACTACGGGACTGAAATCTTGCTTTGCAAGCATCCTCTCATTGCAAGAAGATGGCTCAGAGGCTCAGTTGCTACCTGCCAGGAGGTACAGTACAGCAACTGAAGGACAGCACATAATGAAAGAAAAGCATTCAGCACAGTCCTGAAGTTTTGCTATTTCCCTGAATGCTAACTCAGCTGAGATGCTTCCTTAGAAAAAGCACTTGACTATCACATATATTTTGAGATCTGCACACAGGACTTCTGGGGCTTAGTCTCCTCAAACATTATTAGTATGTTTTCCACTAACACCAATGGGAATACACAATACAAGTGTGGCAAATCTGACAGCTCATAGCATCAAATACTTACACTGGAATAATTTGGAATCTGATTATGCTATAAGAACTGCAGGGCTTTGGTTTATAGCTCAAGAATTTTCTCAGTGGACCATGAATGAAACATTAGGTTCAATGGGCTGAAGAGCTGGGCAAAGAGCAATCTAATGAGGTTCAACAAGGATAAGTGCAGAGGCCTGCATCTGGGAAGGAATAATAAATTGCACCAGTACAGTTTAGGAGGCAATCTGCTAGAGAGCAGCCCCATGGAGAAGGATCTTGAATCCTGGTGCATAAGAAGTTATCCATGGGTCAACAGTGTGCTCTTGTGGCCAAAAGGACCAATGGTATCCTGGGGTGCATTAAGAGGAGTGTCTCCAGCAGACCAAGGGAGGTTCTCCTCCCCCTCTACTCTGCCCTGGTGAGACCTCACCTGGAATACTGCATCCAGTTTTGGGCTCCCCAGTTCAAGAGGGACAGGGATCTACTTGAGGGAGTCCAACAGAAGCCTAACAGGATGATTAAGGGACTGGACACATGCCCTATGAGGACAGGCTGAGAGCCCTGTGGCTTTTTAGTCTGGAGAAGAGAAGACTGAGAGGGGATTTAATAAATGTTTATAAATATCTGAGGGCTAGGTGTTGAGAGGGAGGAGGCAAGATCTTCTCAGTTGCACCCTGTGATAGGACAAGGAGCAATGGATATAAACTACAGCACAGGAGATTCAACCTCAACATGGAGGGACTTCTTCATTGTGACATTCACAGAGCACTGGAACAGGCTCCCCAGAGAAGTTGTGGAGTCTCCTTCTCTGGAGACTTTCAAGACCCATCTGGATGCATTCCTGTGCAACCTGTGCTAGATTCTATGGCCCTGCTCTGGCTGAGGAGCTTGGACTTGATGATCTCCAGAGGTCCCTTCCAACCCCTTACAACCTGTGATCCTGTGAGTGTGTCTGTACAGAGAAGGTCAGTAAAATTAGTAAGCAGAAGTTAAATAGTCCCATTATAGCATTTCTGTAGAATATAAATTTTGGCTTAGATACAACATTCTCAACAGTGGATTTGTTGGGCCATATCTTTAAATAATAAACCCCAAACATTTCTTTGATTCTTAAGAATGTCAGTAGATAGAGTACCACAGATCACAGGGCTGGAGCACCTCTCCTAGGAAGACAGGCTAAGAAAGTCACGGTTCTTCAGCCTGGAGAAGAGAAGGCTCTAGAGAGACCTAATAGTGACCTTCCAATAGCTAAAGGGGGCCTACAGGAAAGCTGGAGAGGAACTTTTTATAAGGGCTTGTGGTGAGAGGGCAAGGGGCAATGGTTTAAAACAAGAGCAGTGGAGGTTTAGATTGGACATTAGGAAGTTCTTTACTTATGAGGATGGTGAGACACTGGAACAGGTTGCCCAGGAAAGTTGTGAAGTGTTTAAGACCGGTATGCATCCATCCTGGTCTTAAATACTTCACAACTTTCCTGGGCATGGACTAGTGGGAGGTGTGCCTGCCTATGGCAGGGGGTTGGAACTAGATAACCTTTAAGGTTCCTTCCAACTCAAACCAGTTTATGAATCTATGAAAAAGCAGGAACAAGATTGACTCCTCCAATAAGACCACAGATGTCTGTGGAAGTATACCTGGAATTAATTTTATACAAAATATGCACCCTTTGATTCAGAGCAAAGGCTACTCTCCCAAACATTTTATACATATGACTTGCAACAACATTGACATGCAATACTGATACCATGTACTACTGCAGAAACGCTAATACACTTACTATGCTAAGAGAGAAGAAAATAACAACAATGAGCAACATCAGCTGTGGGCAGTGAGTCTCCTCAGGCTCACTTTCCATTCAGTGAAGAAAGGCAGTTGCCTAAATTGGATAATCTGAGTACCCACAGTTCACTCTCACATTTAACTTTGCCCTGGAGGAGTCTAATTCTTTTCAGAGACTAGACAGAGAGGTCACAGAAGTTAAGAGCTAGCTGAAGTGACCCTTTGTAATTATTTCTTAAATAACATTTGTCAATTCCCATGATGCCATCATCAATCTCTGGTAATTTGAAATATGCTCCCAATGAGAAACAAAGGAAAAAAAAATGAGTGTGGGGGAAAGAATAAGTATTATACCACTGCCAATTTCTGAATTCTCATAGCAAAGAAATCTACATCTCACTGAGGCAGGAATGCCCTCTGGACAGATACTTCAAAAGGGATAAACTTTTCAGGAACAAGTGTTTGAATTTCTGTGTCAAGTACCTCAGAGTCCCCACAATATTTTTTCTGAAACCATCAGTGTTGTGGCTTTGACATCTCAGGACCATTTAAGCTTGAATGTGAATGAATTTATATCTTGCTAACTGCAATTATAGCAAAATTACTTAATAACTGTAATTTCATTTTAATTGAAAATAAGTAATGCAAGCAATTGCATAATCAAATATTTTCTCAAAATAGTTGTTTCCTTTTTTATTTGCCATGAAGAACATTCAGATATATCACTGCAAGTTGTCCTCTGTTGTTATCAACTAATTGTTCCAATTCAGTGCCAATTCATCCTTTGGTTTTTGACCAACCCTCATCTGAAGCAAAAATTTAATTAACATTTGGTTACATCTTCAGAAGTACCTGAATGAGTTAGAAGAACCTTACTGAAGTCAAGGGGATTTAAGCTGAGTTACACGAAAGCTTCTGAAACTTGACTGCAAATATCTGACAATTCATGTCTATGGCTGAAGGGGAATTGTAGAGGCAACATGAGAGTTTCTCAAACCCAAGCCAACAGGCAATACTCCACTGAAAATCTGATCAATAGCTAATCTGGCAAAGTTGACCTTATCCTTTTGCTAAGATTAAATTCTTATTGAGTATCCTGATATCTTGGAAGCATCTAGTATTTATATTTTACTCATTCAAAGCTAAATCACATTTTCAGAATGCTGGTGGCAGCCCAAACCCAGGTTTTCTGATAGAATGAGTACTAAAACGGAAATAGATGCAAGTCTCTGTAGATACAAATGCACTCTTTGGGAGTTTTCCTTAGTCTTTAGAAGAGACTTCTAACATTAGATGTCTCTATGCTTCCATGAAGTACCTGGTGTCCTGCAAGGCTGGGCCACTGTTCCCTCATTTTCCCCTTCACTTTTCTCATTTTTATTATTACACATAAGCTGAGGAATGTTAACCCAGTAAAATGCTGTGCAAATATGCACAGAAAATGTAAGTTTCACTGTGTTAAAAATATATGGGGAAATATGAAAAGAAGGAATATCATTGCCAGATAAAACTATGTGACTAGAAGGCTGCAAATAATTACGTAGGTACACATTTCTTCAATAGGACCAGGAAAACCAAGACCAAAACTCCACCTAGTCCAGAAGATTAAATTGGCATGTCATCATGCCTCCTTTTCTCCTTATCTATGATATGCAGATTCTACCATGATCTAAAGACTGGCCAAATTGTGGTAGATTGCTGAGCAGAAGTGGAGGGATCTCCTTATATGACACATGAATATAAAACCCAAGTGAACTGAACTGGCCAGATAAGCAAATAACCTCGCCAAACATCATCATCCTGTCTTCTGAATGACTCATATAAGCAAAAAGATTTATACTGATAATCCCTGGAAGAAGAATGGGCAAATATTGTGCCCATTTTGAAAAAGAATAGAAAGAGGACCCTGGAAATTACCAACCTGTCACCGGAAAAATCATGGAACAGATCCCAGAAGCTATGCTAAAGCACATGGAGGACAGGGAGGTTATTTGAAACAGCCAGCATGGCTTCACCAAGGGCAAGTCCTGCCTTATCAACCTAGTGGCTTTCTGTGATGCAGTGGACAAGAGAAAACCAACAGATATCATCTATCTGGACTTCTATAAAGCCTTTAACAACAGGCCCCCACAACACCCTTCTCTCTAAAATGTAGGCATATGGATTTGATGGGTAGAGTGTTAGGTGGATAAGGAATTGGTTGGATGATTGTATCCAGAAATTAGTGGTCAACAGCTCAATGTCCAGGTGGAGACAGGTGACAAGTGGTCTCCCTAAGGAGTCTGTACTGGGACCAGTGCTGTTCAATGCCTTCATCAGTGATATTAACAGTGAGACTGAGGGCAATGTCAGCAAGTTTGCTGATGGTACCAAGCTGAATGGTGCAGCTGATATGGCTGAGGGATGTAATGTCAAACTCAGGTGCTTAGGCTGAAGAAGTGGGCACAGATGAGCCTCATAAGGCTCGATAAGGCAAAGTGCAAGGTCCTGCATGTGGGTGGTGGCAATACTCACTCCTAATACAGACTGGAAGATAATGAGTTTGAGAGAAGCCCTGCAGAAAAGGACTTGTGGATAGTAGTGGATGAAAAGCTGGACATGAGAAAGTAATGAGAAAGTGCACTTGCAGCCCAGAAGGCAAATCATATCCTGGGCTGGAGCAGGTCCAGAGGAGGGCCTTGAACTGATCAGAGGGCTGGAGCACCTCTCCTACAAAGACAGGCTGAGAAAGTCAAGGTTCTTCAGCCTGGAGAAGAGAAGGCTCTCGGGAGACCTTATAGCAGCCTTCCAGTAACTGAACAGAAAAGGCTGAAAGATTTTTTATGAGAGCTTGTGGTGAGAGGACAAGAGGCAATGGTTTTAAACAAGAGTAGGGTAGATTTACAATAGACACCAGGAAGAAGTTCTTTACTATGAGGGTGGAAAGACACCGGAACAGGTTGCCCAGGAAAGTTGTGAACACCTCATCCCTGGAAGTGTTTAAGACCAGGATGGATGAGACAACCTGGACTAGTAGGAGGTGTCCCTGCCCATGGCAGGGGTTGTGGAATTAAAGGCCCCTTCCAACTCAAACCATTCTGATTCTATGATATACTGCTCCTACTAAAGTTTTCTTAGACTGCTTATATTAAAGACACAGTTTTATTTTTTACTGCAGCCTGTCATGCTAAAGCTAAACAGGCTTCTCTGCAACCTTCCATGGAATATGAATTGCAGTGTGGCTGTAGCTGCATTACAGCTCCTACTGGCACACCGTTAGTTTTCATGCTTCTGACTATCAGAGCAGGCTATTGCAATTCTACCTTCTTGAAATCAAACAGGACATTATAGTAGACTCCAAGCGCTAAGCTACCACAGTATTTACTACTAATTAAAGTAATGCTCCCATTTTGTTCAGCACAGCAACCTTACAGTATAAGGGTGGTAAGTGGCTCCTCTCAGCATGTGATGATTATAAGTGTGATGCATTTTAAAAACAAATTTTAATTAAAATGGGTATTTCTCAGCTGCTGAAAGGGAAAGACGGCCATAAGAATGTATAAGGCTCTAAACCATCTTCTAGCTTAGTTTGAATGTCATTTAAAAATTAACTTTACAGGCACATATGAGAATTTGTGTATAATGCATGCCTTCAGCTATACAGAATCAAAGATTGCAAAAGCACATCAGATATGACTATAAACCAGATCAATTTATCACATACACTTTATCCATTCAGCAGGAGAAGGCTGCATTGTCAGGTGTCTAGGCATTCTTATGAAATACTGACCATACTCCAGACTGTTTTTGGAAGGATGCTGTCTCAGTGCTGCTTTGCTGAAAAACAGTGTGACATTTTTAGGAGACTCCTACCCTATTGATTACTAATGGGGCAGATTTTGGAACAGGAAAGAATCTAGGGCTTCTTATGGCATGAAGCTTTTCTCTTCTGATGAATAAACAAGAACAGCTGCCTCAGACTGTGGGACTGCCTGTGTCTCCAAGACTAATGGCAAAACAGATCTCATTGATGAAGGCACTGACTGGGTGACCCTTGACAGGTTGCTTGGGGCCAGATTCCAATCCAAGTTACACTGCTCTGGGTCACTAGTCTAATTGCTCCAATGTTCTTCATCTAACACAGCATAACTGAGGGCAAAGCATTGCTCTTAATCTTCTACTGATTTTAATATTAACTATACATTACAGAAGTGAGTGGAGTGGCCTTTCAAGGTTTATACTTTCACATGTCACTAAACAAAAAGAGAGGGATAAACACCTCCATTTTGCTACTATGAACCATATGTTCATATTTATTTACCTCATTCCTATTTGCCTGGCGACAACTTGTGCCATGCCTTAATCAAAACTGAAAATGTGTTCTCTGCTTCAAGTTAAGCTGAGTGAATTCAAACCCAGCAAGGAGAATCAGCCTTGTATTCTCATGAGCTTTAGGTTGATCTGCCAGCTTGTCTGAAAACTGTAACTGCCTTGATCACACAAGGATTTTCATTTTGCTTTTCTTTCAAGCAAAAGGAAGCCCAGAAAGGCAAAACGCATCACTTGAAGAACAGCAGAGAGAACTCAACACAATTTTACTAAACATTTTTTCTTGAGAAAGTAGAGTGCTCAGCACAAGCTGGCTTTTGTAACTCACTGGATGCTCTGGCAATCTGCAGCATGAATGAGCATATCTTTACTTCAGCGCACTGGTAATTGCTGTGTGCTTTTCACACATATCTCTTGTAAGGAGTAGGATTTGGCTGTTATGTGCCAGTTTGTGCTTTTTAACTGTGATTTGAAATGTATTACATATTCACAATAGCCCAGGAAGTTCTATTCTGTGACTTGCACTATTTTTTTAAACCTCATTTTTATGCTGGTTTCAGATTTTCTCTAAGGCTCTGAAAAATAAAGGATATAGCAGGGTTGGGAGTTTGGGGTTTTGGGGAGGGTTTTTTTTGGTTTTGTGGGTTTTTTTTTGGTTGGGTTGGGTTTTGGTTTGGTTTTTTTGGGGGGCTAGAGTTGTTCTGCTTTCTTTCATTTTTAGGTGGTTTCCTGTGGCAACCAAAGATAGCCAAGGTCTTTGGATGTGGCTTTGCCACTGGCTGACTGTCACTAACTTTAGAATCTCTGACAAAGGTGGAGAGCTCAGAGATAACTTAGGTTGCCACCAGTTTCATAAAGGTAGGCAAAGATGCAGAAATGACAGAGGACCCTGTTAAATATTCCGTATCAAGGAGAAGCCTACACTATGCTTTTCACTGATACTAGAATATACAAATGACACAGGTACAAACACTGTAGTCAGAAGAAATCTGTAAGTAGAGCTTTCAGCAGATTAGAATTCACTCCCTACTCAGATGAGGTATAACATATAGATTCTGTGGGTTTATTACAAGTCTTGACCCAGCTCATCATTTTCCTGTCCTGAAGGCATTTGTAAGAGATCTCATGTAGATTCTCTAATGAAGATTGCCTTATGAAGAAGATGAAATGGAAGTTTTGATGTAATTAAGCTAAAAGAAACCAATAGCAATTCTGAACCAGCAGATTCAAATCCACTGGATGTCATGCTCCTTGATACCTCCAGATTATTTTTATTTTTATTTTTTTAAAAAGCACTGCACGTGAGATGACAGAATCACAGAATCACCAAGGTTGGAAGAGACCTCAAAGATCATCAAGTCTAACCTGTCACCACAGACCCTATGACTAAACCATGGCACCAAGTGCCATGTCCAATCCCTTCTTGAACACCTCTAAAGATGGTGACTCCACCACCTCCCTGGGCAGCCCATTCCAATGACGAACGACTCTCTCAGTGAAGAACTTTCTCCTCACCTCAAGCCTAAACTTCCCCTGGCACAGCTTGAGACTGTGTCCTCTTGTTCTGGATACTTTAAGTATTTTCCATTACACAGTCCTCTGTAGTCCTATCATTCAGGCTGTCACCGATTGCATTGTTATAAGTGATCAGTCATGATTATGGCATGGCAAGAGTGAATTATTACCTATAGCGGAATAGCTGCACAACCTACTACAAATTTACCAAACCACCCAAGTCCCCTTAGGTATGTTACTTTAAAAACAAATCATATTCAAATTAATTTCTTATGTAGAGCATTTAAAACCATCTCAAGTAATGCTTTCCAATGACACTCCATACTATATGAGCTAAATATAAGGATCATACTAAGGTAAACTAAAGAGTTAATTTTCACTTCCACCTCAAGCACTACATACTTGCATTAAGGCTGACAGCCTCACCAGACAGCCTAAGTGGTTTGCTGAATGTTTGCTCAAAGAAGCCACCCAGAAACCAGCTGAGCATTACAGAATATACAAAAAATAGAAGAAGAAGAATCAGTATTTTATTTTTCCACATACAGGACCTGATTCTGTCTTCTCTGCACTTGTACAGTTAGAAGAAAGCAGAGTACTGGACATGTTCCTACCACACAGGTCATGTGAGAGCACCTGGCTACCTGATATGCCATGAAACTTGACATTATGCTCTCATACTCTACAAAGGCTGCTACACTCAGATCCCTGTAAATCAAGTATGATTTAAGAACTCCATGACACCTAAAAAAATGATAAAGTGAAGTACAGAAGCAACATACTCAGTAGATCAAGGTTCCAAGGCACAGTACAAAGCAGTTCACAGACAGAGGAAACAAAGGCATGTGCCTGGAGTTTCAGTTGCCTTCATCTAGGGGTGAAAAGAAAGTAATCTCTACCCATGAGCAGAGGCAAGACAATCCCAATAAACTGGATGTGAAGTCTTACTGCTCAAATATGTCCTTTCATGAAGGGTAAAGTGGTAGCTATGCCATAAAAGCACAGGTAACACTGATTGAAATTCCAGTATGTTCCACACAAGAGGGGCAGAACTTCTCTGTGTTGTAGTGGATTCAGTGAATAGAAAGGCTTGGGGATTTTAAATTTTTGTGATTAGAGATAGGCTTTGAAACTACATTGGAAGTGTAAAAGCTAGAAATTCACCAGAAACATTAGCGCTCTGAAAGCCATGTATTTACTACTGAAGACGCACATTAAATTACCAGCATAAATGCCATCATAAAAGTCTAAGTACATATTTACTTCATGTCATCAGATGCACCTTAGCAGTATTAAAATACAATCTGCTGCACACTCTGTTCTTAATTCTATCCCTTAGTTTATATAAACTCATGTAAAATTTCCCTTTACATAAGTTGGATTAAAAAGAGCAATGACACAGTGTGAATCACTTCACTGATACTTGTATGCTAGTACTTAGGGCTGGCCTAGATTGAAAGAGCCTTTTTATTCTGCTGATTTTGAAGTCCATATGTACACGCAGAAGTGAACTGCAAAAAAGAACCCCCTAGAATCAACTTCTAAAAAATGTTAATTCTAGGCCCAAATTAAAGCTAGATGAAATCCAGACAAAATGCAACTTAAAGAGAGACATTCCCAATTAGATGCTTGTCGGTATGAAGTAAAATAGAATATATATAACAAAAGTTAGGAAAACACAGAAGTTGTAAGATCTTAATTGTGTTGTGATTATAATGCAAATTTGGTTTTACACCAAGTGAAGCCAGTGAAACAGTTTAGGAAAAGAATTTATGATAGAATCACAGAATGGCTTAGATCAGAAGGGACCTCAGAGATCATCCACTGCAACCTCCCCACCATAGGCAGGGATGACTCTTAACTAGACTCAGCTGTTCAAGGCTTCATCCAGTCTGGTCTTAAACACCCCCCAGGGATGAGGCATCCACAACCTCCCCAGGCAACTTATCCCAGAGTCCTACCAGCCTTGTACTTGTTGAACTTCTTCCTAAGAGCCAGTCTAAATCCTAGCTTAAAATTCCCCTCATCCTATTGCAAGGCACACTTATGAGAAGCCCCTCTTCCAGTCTTCCTGTAGGATCCCTTCAGGTATCAGAAGGCAGCTCTAATGTCCTCCCAGAGTCTTCTCTTCACTTTTGAAAACTACAGAATACAGAATTCTCCTAACACAAATGCATTCATATATAAAGCTTAATGTGGTGATTTCTCAAACTCTGATTCTCCTAAGGTGCCAGCTGTGTCTGACTTAACAATATTGGAGAAATAAACTCCAGATGCCAGTCCATACTTGGAACTATGAAAGAGTGTTACTCAGATAATACTTTCTGTCATTCTGCAGGAATGACAGAGTAACATCAAACTAATTTCAAGGTTTTCCCTTTATGGGCAGCAGCTAGAGCTGTTAAGGCTCAAAGAAGCTGTTGTCAGGTTATAACAACAGTAGAGCTAATCATTGCTTTTGAAAACATCCGTGCAAAACAGCCTGTTCATTCAAGCATAAATAAAACAAGAACACACTGTAAAAACAATAAAATAAAATTAATGATTCAACTACAAACAGGACTGTGAAAATTGATCTAGTCACAAACACTACAACAAATTCTAACCAAACCTTATGTGCTCAAGGAAACATTTCCAAGGTCAAACAAAGGATCCTCCACTGTGTAATACAACCTAGTGTGAAAACTGCAAGAAGTGATCCTGGAGCAGAGCTTTCTTTAGTTCCAATATCACAAACATTATTCATAGTTTCCTACAGCAGTGACATGTTTTACATGTGTATTGGTATTGGTGACATTAGTACTATCTTTTAGCATGTGTTCATTAATTTTTGAAGAAAACAGTCTGCAAGTGAAATACTTAGAGCTTCTATCAAAAGAGAAAAGAAAACATAGTGGACAATTCTGAGCTGTGTTCAAGCACAATTAAATATAGCCTTCAAGCTCATATAGAGCACAAAAGGCCACACATGCTGGTAGCATGGCAGTCGTACCATTTGTACCTATTGTACCAAGTGGATTAATTAAAAACAAACCTGGTCTGTGTGGACTTTTAAAGCTTATCTCTTCAATTGTTGTTAAAGATGCTGGCAGTATTTCTACAGCACAGATGGGACTGAAAACTACCTTATTCAGAAATCTAAGGCCTCCAAACCTAGGGTCAGGAAGGTAAGCCTCAGCAAGCTTTTGGAGACAATTAAACACAACAATGCCTGACTGGAATTAATTAAAAAATGAATGATGAAATACTAGAGAAGTCTAAATATGAATGTGATATCCTCTCCCCACCTTACATGAAAAAAGCGATACTCTGCTTGCTGTAGATGCTGTGAATCTGGGACCAGGGACCTCACTGGAAAGCTGCTGTAAAAGCTGAAGTGGCCTACAGGGCAGACTTGGAGCTGGATTACACAGGCATCACTGCAGGCTAAATAAGGAGTGAGTTCAAAACACATCTTACCAGAGGTGGATTTGTGTTCTATCTAAATATCACAGTTACAAGCACCTCTTTATTACACTGGATGTGAAAATATGACTTGTTTGTCCCTGCACTCAGAACCCTCACAGTTAAAAAAACCCAACAATAACAAAACCCACACAACACACACAAATACCACACCACACCACCACCATCCTCCCAAAAAAACCAACCACCCCAACCAAACAATCAAAACCAAATAGGCAAGGCCAACCATTCAGGACACTAAGAATTACTGCAAAATTTGGATCTGCCAGTTGTCCTTCATGGGAGAGTCTACGTAGAAACCCTTTTTCCCCCCTTCTCTAAGAGAGTATTAACAGTTCAGATATAGCAGTGGCACTGCTGCATGCCAATAAAGGGTTTGGAAGCGTGCATCCCAAGACTGTCTGATGACGCTTTTTATCTCTTCTGTTTGAAAGTGAAATGTATACGTGACATGGCCATGAAAACTCCCATTTACAAACTCTAGATACACCTTTCAGAATGTTCCAGTAAATACAGCTTAATAATAAACTTCTGTAATAAATAAGAAAACATAAGGTGTGGTCAAGGGAGGCTGTATGTGCACTCTCAGTATGTTTGCAAATGACACCAAGTTAGGAAGGAGTGTTGATATGCTTGATGGTAGGAAGGCTCTACAGATGGACCTGGACAAGCTGGTTAGATGGGCCAAGGCCAACAGTATGAGGTTAAACAAGGCCAATTACTGGGTCCAACAATTGGGTCACAACAACCTCATGCAATGCTACAGGCTTGGGGACAAATGGCTAGAAAGATGCCTGGTGGAAAAGGAACTGGAGATGTTGGTCAACAGCCAGCTGAATATGAGCCAGCAGCGTGCCCAGGTGGCCAAGCAGGCCAGCAGCATCCTGACTTGTATCAGAAATAGCATGGCAAGCAGGCATGAGGAAGTGATTGTCCTCCTGCACTCAGCACAGTTGAGTTCACACCTCAAATACCGGGTTTAGTTTTGGGCCCCTTACTACAAGAAGGACATTGAGGTGCTGGAGCATGCCCAAAGAAGGGCTGTGTAGCTGGTGGTGAGGTCTAGAGATCAGCTCTTATAAGAAGCTGCTGAGGGAACTGTTTATTCTGGAGAAAAGGAAGCTCAGGGAAGACCTTATCAGTCTCTACAGCTACCTGAAAGGAGGTTGCAGTGAGGAGGAGGTTGGTCTTTTCTCCCAAGTAATGTGTGATAGGAAAAGAGGAAACAGCCTCAAATAGTGCCAGGGGAGGTTTAGATTCTTCACTGGAAGGGTTGTCAAGCTTTGGAACAGGCTGCCCAAAGAAGTGGAGGAGTCTCCATCCCTGGAGGTATTTCAGAGACAGAGATGTGATGATGAGAGACATAATTTTGTGGTGACCTGGCAATGCTGGGTTAACAGTTGGACTTTATGCTCTCCAAGGTCTCTGCCAGTCAAAGTGGTTCTAAGATTCTAAGAAAGATGAGGACAATTTTTTTTTAGCAGGGCCTGTTGCAGTAGGACGAGGGTTGACATTTTTAAACTACAAGAGGGAAGATTTAGACAAGGTATAAGGAAGACATTTTTTATGATGAGGGTAGTAAAATACTAGCACAGGTTGCCCAGAGAGGTGGTAGATGCCCCATCCCTGGAAATATTCCATATCAGGCTGGACAGGGCTTTCAACGACCTACTGTAGTTAAAGATGTCCCTGGTCACTGCAGGGGAGTTGGGCTAGATGCCAATTTATTCTACAGTTTTATGTTTCTATGACATCTTAGTTTGTATGATCCACTGCCTTCATACAAGCTTGTTAGATCACAGAAAAAAACATCCTTTAAAGCACTTGAGTGAGATTGTACAGTTCAAGCCATCAACAGTCAGAAAATACCAGAATGAAACATACTTGAATAATAACCTCAGATTGCCCCCTTTGTTTGTTCAGATTATGATATAGTCTTTAACTGCATGATTACACACTATTTTTTCCACAGAAATTCTGACTCATTCAGGATACATAATGAATAGTGCATACATAATGAACTATTTTTCTTGTAACAGCTATTCACTATTGTTCAGTCTGTAGTCCCAGGACTTATTTGCTACACATTATTCCTATTCTGCTCCGAAGACAAAATTATGAATTTCACCATGGGGTTTTCCATGCACCTCATGGGTTTTCCAGGCTACTACAGTGCCTGGCTGTTCCACAAACATTCATTAGTTTATTTTGAAAACATCTCTGTGAGGGGAGGCAATAATCCTGCTTCCATTTTACACATGGATAACTAAGGCACAGAGAAGTTAAAAAACAGTTTGAATGCGTATCTAGGGGGGTTAACGTCTCTTTTATCAAAGTGTTTAACACTGTGCTTTGTATTTTTGAAGTCCTACCTTCAATGAAGTCAGCTGTAGCTGCTGACTCATTTTCCCTGAAGCCCTAATACCATGGTACCATTCTTTACTAGCAAATAAAGAAGGAGAATTTGATGTACTGTGGTTGTAAGTGGCTTTGGAAGATAGCCTTTCTCTGACTGTTACACCAAAACATGGCCACTTCTGCCCTGTTCCTTGACCTTGTTCCTGTCCCACCCCTTCATCTACTCCCCAGTCAAAAGTCCTGTTTTTCGTTTCTAAGACTGTACTTTCAGTCCCGGTCCCTGCACAGTAAGTCCTAGTTTCATTCCTTTACTCCCAGCCTCTGTGGTTCAAATAACCCAATTCCTATTAACATTCTTGTACTTTCTGTCTCTTCTTTGTAGGAAGGTCTCAGGTTTGCTCTTTAGAGGTTCCCAATTCTCATTCATCCAGTTCATCTAATCTGGGTGAACCCACCCCTCAACTTTTTTTCTGTTTTAACTTCCCTAAGCACCCTGCCTGAATCTGGATTACCTCTGTTGCTCCTTCATCTTCCTTTCTTGCTCTCATTCAGGATAATTTTGCTTACTTCTGCCTTCCCATTTAATCTAATCCTCCCAAGCGTTCCCAGCTTCTAAGTCTTTCCTGTTCTTCCACCCTCAAGCAACCACTGCCTCAATCTCTATGAGCACCTTCTGGGCCAGTTTTCTTCCCTCCTCTCTGCACTCCATGTCTCTCAAGTCCCTACATCCTTGTGGATGTTTGTTGCTCTGCATTTCTCCAGTGTCTTCTGCTTTCCAGCTGTCCATGCCAACTGTACGACCACGGAAAGCAAACGGCAGTGTCACTGCTCTCACTGGAGGAGCCCGGCAGCCAAAGTGCAGTATCTGTAGGGGGAGCACTGCACAACCACTAAGTGGAGCTCCAGCAAATTCAGCTGCTAAAATCTGAGGCTGTTCTACCTAGTCTGTGACAAGCAGTACTTTCAAAGACTTCTAATTTTCTGAATTTGGATATATTTTCACAGAACTGTCCTGTTCATGACACAAAGGCCATCCATCTACTAAAGGTTTAATCCCTAGGCAATGCTAATACAAATTTTATAAAAAGGTCATCAGAATTTTTAGCACAGATTAAACATCCTCTCCCAGCCTGCGTTTGCAGAAATATGGCTGCAAGTTCAAATACAGCAAAGGAAAATAATAAATGGTACAATTTTCCTACACACAAAGTGAAGTCTGCATGGTTTGAAGGAACTACATGTTAAGCTGTGGTAGTAGACTCAGCTAAAAGAATAAGAAAAAACGATACAAGATGCATTTGAAAATAACAAACAATGCTGAAAATAAGAGCTGCTAATTGGCTTTATGATGTCACATTCACTTTAAATCAAATCTTACTGCATATTTTTGGGTTTGAAAAAATGCCCCCCAAAATGCATGCATTTGTTTTATTTACATTTGTAAGTTTCCTAAATGGTCTTGATTCATTCAGATAAATGGCAATGCTTGCAAAAAAAACACTGGGGGAAAAAAAAAAAAAACCAGAAAAAAATCTCAAAATAGATTAATTGTTGTGATATTGTTAATGCTCAGTCCTTTTCCTGGATTTGTGGCTCCAGTGTATAGCTCCATAGGAGATACAACCCATTTTTCTGAATACAAAATGTCTCAATATTAATTCCCTTAGCTCAGAAACAGGAAAAATATTTTGTTATTTGTATGAAAATTCCATTCTTGCTTATGGTCACACTGCAGCATTGCCTCAATTCCAAACCAAGTAGGATTGATCAGTTGGCTATGCACTGTTACCTTTGCATGGGTTGCCCTTACAGTTACTACAGCTTAGACATCAAACACATTTTCAGAATATGAAAATCTACTATATTTTAAAATTTGATGCAGTTAATAATTGATATTTACCTCAAATCTGATTGACTTCAATGACATCAACATAATCACCTTAAGAACTACATTATTTACAACAAAAATACCTTCAACCCCCCAAACTAAGTATTTGTAATATAAATGCACTAACTAAACTCATGTACACAACTAGGGATCTAAATGTGTTGTACACGTTTGCACACTTAACTAGAAAGATTAATGCTTTAATCTTTGCTGGCTTGTTTATATGTTCCCCTTAAAATAAGCTTTTGATACGTAAGTGCCACCTGTAGGAAGTACTGAAATATGCTCAAGCACAGACTTGTGCCAAATCAGGCACTGAGCTGCATATCTTACATGCCCAATATAGGTGGCTACCTCAGAAATTCAACTATATTGTAGGCAGCAATGATCTTGTGTGATAGTGGTTTAGTTGATGAAGATTAGTTTGTAAAGCCAAACTGATGGGAATTTTTTTTTCCAGTGAAGCCTGTTCTAAAGGGAATTAAAACTAAGCCCACTATACTTTCCCATTTGCTTATCTGCATGACACTATTCCATAGAAATCAAGCAGTCCTTAACTACAGTATGTTAAGCCAGAGTACAGCATTAACATGGAATAGTTCACTACAATTACTTGTGGCAGCCGAATACAAAAGCCTGCATAATTTATCAATTTTAATTTCTTGTAGTATTAATAAAAATAAATCTATATGAAAAAGCATGTTAACAAAAGAACAGCGTAGCCTCTGTTACTATAAACAATGTTCAGTTTCTCTAGGCAATGAGTTAGGTGTGAGTGGATGGAAATGCATATTATATTGTGATTCAAACATCCAAAAATTCAAAGAATTTCCAATGCAGCGATAGAACAAATTACTGAAAAGTCTTTCCAATGCCTTGTCAATCTCCTGAATATTTCAAGAATAATAAAGAGCTCACAAAACCCCCAGCATTTAAAATATTTGTCTGCCTACGTAAAAAAAAAAGTGAAGCATTTCATCACAACTAATTTGTGGAACAATAACTGAGAAAGCAGGACTGGTTCTTTCTGTAACCATCACCTATAACAGTTGTGCTCCAAAATACTCTCACAATAAAGAAATAGTTGCATTAATCCAGCTGTACCATTCACTGACACAGTATCTCCATTCCTATTTACCAGGTAACATACGTTCCACGCCCAAAGCATATTTTGCATCAAAACCCGAGGAGTCAAATGAGAAGAGAATAAACTGGTATATGAAAAGAAATTACATGCCTCTCCACAAGTAAGCATTTTTCCATTGTTCAACTACCAGTTTCTCCTGTTCGGTTTTATTGCTCATATCCGCACACAAACGATGTGATGCTCTTCCACCACTTGTCAGCTTGCAGTGCTGTTTCAAGCACATAAATTTATTTTGGCTGTCCCCCATCACCACCTCACATTGATCTGGTTGCTTCGACCCACATAATCTTTAACATCTGCACCTGCTGCTCTACCACTAAACTTCACCCGCCGCGGGAAGGACCTGCCGCTGCCTCCAGGGCACTGCGGTGTCTCTCGGCGCTGCGGCCGCCCGGCCCGGCTCTGCCCGGCTCGGCCCAACACACCGGGACCCCTGCCAGCGCGGTGCTGTCCGCGGTGCTGAACGGCGGCGCCGCCGTCGCCGCACCTTACGCTCCGTCTCCCCCCGAGCCCCATCTTGCGAGCCCCAATGTCGGTCCACTCCTCGCCTTATGGCTTGCACAAAGCAACTGGCAACAAGTTTTGTGGCGAGCCCACGCCAGCCAGCAGATTCCCCTGCATGTTGTAGGCACAGGGGCTGCCCCACAATACAAAGGAGTTCGGAGATCGCGGGAAACAAAAACCCGCCAGGGCCACTACCCCGTCTCTAGACCCGGACTCTGCAGTGCCTGCTCTAGTTCTCCTCATTGCCTCTCCCAGAACAAACCCCGGCGTCCATTCCTGGCAGGGGCAGGGCAGTGCAGCAGGCTCGCCCGGAGGTAAACGCACTGCAACACGAGGGATGGTTCAGGGAGCGGCGGGTTTCCCTTTCCTCTCTCCAGCAAGGTGCAACCTTCTCTTTTTTCTTTTGTTCTCAATGGCAGGAGGTTGGCGGCAGCGGAGGAAGAGCTGGGGAACACTTGCACCTACAACTACATGGGGGATAACAAAGGACCATACGCCGCGGGGATTAATTTGCATTAGCATCCATGAGGGCAGCAGTAGTATCTTGCGTCTGCAGGGATTAGCCGTGAGCAGCTCGGACTTACCGTCCCTATCGCAAAGCTGAATCGCCTCCAGGCTGAGGTTCTTGATCACCTCCTCGCAGGGGCTAGTGGGGCTGCTCATGGTGTGCGCCAAGCGCGGAGCCTCCATCGCGCCCCTCGCCGCTCCGTGCTGTCGCGCCGCCCGGGGCTGGGGGGCTCCGCGGCAGGCGGGCAGACGCTGCAGAGCCGCGCGGCAGCGCTTCCCGGCGCCGCCCGGCTCTGTTGAGGCTCGGCGGAGGCGGGCGGGAGCGGATTTGTCACTGCGGTGAGGCGCGGAGGGGGCAGCAGAGAGGCACGCTCAAGGCACCCCAGGCGGCGCGTTTAAAGGGGCCGCCGCCGCGTCAAAACGCTGCCCTCCCCCACCCCTCCTTATGTAACAGCGGCAGCACCGAGCGGCCCCGCGGGCCGCCGACCTCGCCGTGCCCGCCACCGACAGCCTCCTGGCCCGTCCCTCCCCCGTCGCCCCTCAGAGCCGCAACCCCCGGCCGCGCGGCGACCGTTAGAGGCTGGAGGCATCTCCAGTGCGCGCGGCGGCCGGGCCCGGCGCTCCTCGAGGCACAACGCCTCCCTTCCGGGCGCGCCGGGCGGCGGGCGCGGCTGCCCACGCGCGTCCCACCCGGCGCTTCGGTTCCCAGGCCCTTCCATCACCAGCGCAAGAGCCCCAAAGACCCACGGCATTGCCTTTCCTTTCCTGAGCACAGCGTGTCTGCTGTCCGCACATCACACCCAGAGTTAGACCAGGGCTGCGTGCCTTCGTCGGATCCTTATGTTATGCCAGCCCTTGTGAAATTGGTAACACATAAAAAGCTGTCAGGTGGCAGGACAGGGTACTGGATGGGTCATTGCTGGGAGGCTGTCCCGCCCGCTTCCCTCTGGCGGAAGAGAAATAGCCTGCAGCATATCACTGCTGTTTCTAACAAGTTTTTACGAGCACAAGATTTTTTGCTTGCCTAATCTGGGAGAAACAATTCTATCTCAGCAGTTTCAGGAACAAGGACAGTGCCAGAAAAGAAGAATAATTAAATAAAGGTTACCAGCATAAAGTAGAACTTGTGTGGCATTGCCCCCTTAGTGGGCATGACAGCTCTGCTCTTTCCTTACCAGGGGTCTGCAGGGTGGGCAAAGGAGCAGCTTCTGGGCCTCAGGAGCTGTGTGAGGACAGCATGTTCAACAGGTTACAGACTGATGTTGGTAGCAGGGTCTCATTGTCACCAGATAAAGTGGGCTTAGACCATTTCGTACCACACAATAAGCACTCCTGACAGCTCTTTGTGGTTTCACTGAACCAAAATTGGCACCATTTAGCCAAGGATTTTGAGACACTGGATACTTTGAGAAACACCAGGTCCTTGTACACAGGCCTTCAACAAGATTGAGGACATAAATGTTTCTTGGTCAGCATTGCATGCTAGCAAGTCCAAAGAGTCTCTAAAGCTTCTATTTCCCTTTTTGGAATCCCAAAGCCACCCAGTCTGTTCCTGGTCATCACTGATCCAATATGACAGCAAGCTCCACACACAACCAGATGCTTGTCACTCAGGGATGGTTTTCCACTGAACTTTGGGATTGTTCTATTTTTTTTCCTATGATGTTTTCTAGGGACACAAAGGCACTACCAAGTGATGCTGCCCAGAAGAAAGGAACAGATTTTAGGAGCCCTAACTCCTATGATACCTTCAAAATTCTGTAGTGCAGCACAGCAAGTGCAAGACTGAGCACCCTTCCTGCAGCTTCTACTCTTCACCCCCTCCCTTCCTTGCTCATCTTCTATTTTTTCCTCCTCTTTGTCTCTCTGCTGTTTTTCCACCTTGAAGAAAAATGTATTCAGAGGGGTCAGGCAGAGGAGAAATAGGGTGAGTGGGAAGGAACCCTAAAGAAACAGAAAATGAAAAGGCCACAATAACAGACAGGGATGGAGAGCATGAGTCAATGGGGAGGTGGGAAGAGAGAAGAATATATGAATGAATGCACAGACAGAACAAAATATTGAATCTTAGAGGGGAGAAATTAACGTGGGTGAGACTGCATTCATCAGGTTTTAATTTTGGCTCCGACAAGAATTCATTCCTTGCACAGAAGCAAAACCTTTCTTTTTGATTTTGCAACTGTTTTTAGCACACAGTCATCTCCTACGTAAGGCTGGATTTTTTTTTTTTCCCTGAAGACAGTGTATTTAGTCTCTCAGCCTTATGTTCCACATTCATCCCTTTCCACAATGTGGCAGACGCTTCAGCAGCTCAGACAATCTTGTTACTTCTTTGCTACAATATTGCATAAAGTCCATTTGAAACAGATCCTGTTCTTAAATACTGAGAGAATTCCTATATTATTCTTCATGCCTCTATTTCATACACCTTTCTCTACCCTGCTTTTTATTCTCTGCAGCTGAAATCAGGTTTTTAAGAACGGATGGATTTTGCATAGCTCTTTGAAAACAGACAGCTTTGAGGGTGTTCCCATTCCTCCAAGGCTTCTCATTTCTCAGCTGCTTTATAGCAATAACCCCTGGCTGAGCTCTATTTATCTCCCCACCATTTTTTTTTTTTTTTTTTTAATGAAAAAGATGGTTAAGTCTACAAATACCAACAAACTTTAGTGGAAGAGTGGAGTAGAAAAACCTTTTCTACAGCTCTGCTTTTTCTGAAGCATGAAACAAGCTGGACCTGTCTGAAACAGCATTTTGCAGAGTCACACTTCAGACTTCAGAATTCCTTCAGCCAATTGCTACTCCCATCACCTGGGCTAGAGCACAACGTTTTTTAAAGCTCAAATTACTCTCAGATACAATCACTGGGTGATGAATTTTGTCTTAGTTATTTCAGTCTGAATGCACACCATGCTCTCTTGGTGTTTTTCATACCTGAAAGAACTGTGCACTGCATGCCTTAACAAGGAGTAGCACTGTCTGAGGCACAGGCTATGTTTATGCTAAAGGATGACAGAGTCTCAGCACATAATCAGAAACTCTATTCTGTGAAAGATTATCCCTGACAGTGTTTAGCAAAAAATGTCACGTATCACAAATATGGGTCAACATTATGTAATGGGAAGTCTGCCAATGGCTGCACATTACAGGCGACAGTGTCACGTGTTTAGAACTGCAAAAGCTTGCACAGAATTTGCCACAACAGCAGCCTTTGGCACTTTTAACGTTTAGATAAATATGATATTACCAATTTCTGTAGCTCAACAAGATTGTGCCTGTTATTCCTGCAGCCTCACATGAGGATAGAGAAGCAGAATTTTTAAGCATGATATATGCACCAGGAAATGCAGGTTGTGACACACACCTCTTGCCTGGCTAGGTTCAACAATCTCAGCCCTTGTGCTTAGCTTGGCTTTCACAGTCCCCCAGGTAGGTCACCAGGATCTTATTGCAGGGCTGATGCTCTACAAGAGACAGGGAGAAAGGCTGCCAGCTGGATGGAGAGATGTGTGTCTTTTTCCCTAAAAGGTGTAACCTCATTGGAGCCATAAAAGCTATAAACAAAAGTGAAAGGAAATAGTGCTCTGTGCTCCTCCGCATAAACCCACAGACTATTACAAAGTTCTGTCCTGCCTGTGCTGCTCTCCATTTTGGGAAGACTGCTCTTCAGCAGCAGCAGCACAGTACAGCACAGACCTATAAGGCAACCCAATCCATCCTGTTTGAAAACACTTTTGTCTTTCACAGTAGCAGGTTTTTATTTGCAAGTTACAAAGGAAACCTCCTTTCTCAGACTTCAGCAAAGCTCAGGGTTCCAGCTTTGCCTTCCCACTTGGGAGTGAAAAAAGATCTGTGTTATTGCTCAGTGGACTGTGCAAGCAGAAGGCAAAAAGGCCACAGACAGTTTTCAGAAAAGAAAAATGAAGGAGGAAATAGTTTTTTTTTTCCCTTTTATTTTTCTTTTCTTTCTATTGGTATGTTATTTTTGAGAAGAAAAGCAAAATATTAAAAGACACAAAGAAGTGTTAAAATCACTATCCAGAGTTTGGGGTCAGTTCTAAAAGGAGTATTGACTTAGCAGCTAACTCCTGAAGTTTCATAGAAAAAATTCTTCACAATTTCACAGTCATTTTTTGTCGTTAGTGGACACATCACACACTTCAAGTGTGTGAAGGCAAGTACTTGCAAAGGGTGGTGTGTAAGGTATCCTTAAAAAAACCCCATGGGACTGTAATAATACCCACACACTGGTGACAGAAAAAAAAGAAAAGGGAAAAAAGAGAAGTATTTAAGACCATAAGTAAAAGCAGTGACTATGAAAAGTTAATATGCAGTGTGCCACAGCTTCCTTTTCTACACAGAGACGTACATCAATGCATGGCAATTTAGAGCACTAGGTATGGTACCTCACTGGGAATCTCTTTGTTTTTTCTCAGATAGCAAAGCTAGATCCTCCTCAAATGCTCAGACAAGGACAATGATATCATATCCCCCTTTTTCCTCTAGGAAAATTCAAGGCAAGACACCACTGTTTATTCTTAGCTCTGGGGTGAGTCTCTGTCCCTCTTTCTTCTGCTCTCAGCAAAGGTAATAACCACAACCAGGCACACTGACACTAAATCAAGCAGTGAGGCTGCAGCTGTCTTGGAAAAGGGTCTGTTTGCTGTCTTCTGCTTTACTGCTGCTTGGGATGCTGGGAAGCCCTCATCTGGGAACTCTCCAGTGTGATGTATGCAGTTGCTCATATGTTTCAGTGTTCCTTCTTCACTGTTTGGAAGACTTCATTTCAGCAATTGCACTCAGTTCATGCATTCAGGCTTTTCTTGCAAGGCCATAAAGCACACTGGATCATCAAAGACAGTTCTGAAGTAATCTTATAACTTCTTGTGCCAGGGGATTTAGTAGTAATATTGTAGGCTTTTTGTACAGTGAAATGTGAAAATGGCTTCTATGTGAGAAATCTTGCCTACAACTCAGATAAAAAGGCAATTAGTCTGTGAAAAAGGCAACCAAGAGGATATGTGATAAAGATTTACTAAAGCATGAGTAGCATAACAGGGTTACCAAAATCTGACTACCAAGTCATCCAGTACAAAAACTAATGGGTCTCAAGTTGCACTTAACAGCAACCCGTTTCAAAACAAACAGAAGGAGCTGGTACTTCATACCATTTATGTTAAAGTTGTAAGGCCAAAGGACAGTCCAGATGCTAAAAGATTTCATTGGTTCAAGGACAAACTGGAAAATGGTCAGAAATCCTTTAGACATAGTAAACCCACAAGTGATTTAGAGTCCCTAGGCTGAAATACTAGAGTTGAAGGGACAGATATTAAAGGCTATTATATGTCCTGCTCTTCATCTTCTGTAAACATCTATTTTCAGCCACTGCTAAAGAGATTATACTGGGCTAGGTAGGTATTTGGTCTGACCCAATACAATCAAAGAAATGCTCTTTTGTCTAAGCCTTCGTTCTTTATCACCCACCACCACCATGCTGTCCTCATTCACCGTAGACACTTCAAAGTATGGAGCCCTCCAACTGTACCACCTGGGAGTGAAACTCCCAACCTACTGAGCAATGTAAACAAAAGCAAATGTTCCTCACAGATAAACAGAAAGATATCAAACAAATAATAATTTTATTAGTGCTATTTATGCTGCTACTCTCTGAATTTCAGTTTTCTGATCAGCTTTATAAAACCTGAATAAGCATTTCATAAAACCAAATCCTTTCATGGACAAAAATAATTTATCTGTAGCTTCATAACATTTACTGGTTGTTTAATGGGCACAAAGTACTGTTAGTGCTTATCATTATAATTTATTAATCTGCTTTTCTTTCAAGTTTAGCCTCACATTATTAGATCCACAGTATCCCTAAAGAACAAACTAGAACCTTCTGTATTTCTCTCAGCTGTGCTCTTAATCATTCTTCCTACTTTACTAATAATTTTCACTTTTCATCAGTGATTTATCCTCCAGATATTGGACCATATCTTGGCCTTTAAAGGATACCATGGGGCACTTATCCTTGATAGTGCTGACTGCTATTCACATTTAATTTCTTTCTACAGCTCAGTGGCCAGCCTATGATACCTTGAAGTGAATTTTAGCTGTAGCTGACTTGTGTTGGTAATTCCCTTAAGATATTATGTGGCAGAGCAGCAGATGCCTTTGTAAAGTCTTGATGCTATTCTGTACTCTACCAATCATCTGATTTTATCTTAAGAAGTGGTGCAGAGAGAAACATTTTAATTTGACTAGCTTTAATTTGACTAGTTTACTGTAGTAGACCTGTATCATATCATCTGGGTCTTATTCTGCTATTCACCTCCATATGGATACATTTTTCCTTTCTGCTTTAATGTTTATAGTATTTATCTCAATTTGGAGCCATGCCCATAAGACAATTGTTTCCATAGTTACTGTTAATTAATTTTTTAAAGACTTGTGACTTACTGACACTTTATTAGTCTCCTGATACTTCATCAATTATCTGTGGGGTTTTTTAGCAACTAGTTGTTCCATCAGTTCTACAAACACCCAAAGGAACACCTCAGATGCATTTGCTCAAGTGATGATATTTCATTATGTATTTCTTAGTAACTCTTTCCCAGCAGTTCACAATTACATCAATGATTTCTTAACCAAGGCATTATTCAAAGTTTAATCCCCTTCCTAATAAACTTCATGGCAAAAGTCCAATTAGTTTTTAGTGGGAATAAGAATTGGTTTAAAATTTACCTCCTTATTACAAATTAATTCAAATTAATTTTTTTTTGGTCAAGATATTTTGTGTTATTGTGCCTTCAGGACTTACAATACAGTCTCTTTATATTATCTTTGACCTCTTGGCAACTGTTCCAGTGTACTCTCACACTGTCCTTGTTTTTCTCATGTGCACTGAAATTGGAGTAAAAAAGCAGGTTTTGGTGGCCCTCCAGTTTTTTATTTCCAATGCAGCTCATATTTTACTTTTACTTGGCTAAGTAGCCTATGGTGACCCATTCTCTCTTCAGCATTCAGCATTTCACATTTTCATTGAAACAAGACACATTTCTGCTGGCTTTCCATTACAGTATCTTCTTAAGTCTTTCCGACTGCCCTTGCCCTTTCCACGAAGGTTTTTCTTAAACTCTCTCAACTGATCCTGTGAATTAGATTTCTCTGATAATACCACATCCTTTCATTGAATGACGTCAAAACTCTTCAAAGACAGCCAAGAAGGAGGCACAGTTCAGTAATATATAAAGATTATAAAGTCTAAGTGACTAGTTCCTCAATGTCATCTACTGATCTAGTCTTTCATAACTACAGCACTTCAAGCTTTTTAAGCACAGAAGATGATCATTCTAGATTAATATTGCTGCCTGCCAACTTTTGTACCATCAAGATCTGCTACGACTGAGCTGACACGGCAAGACAGGAAAGACAGCATTGTCTTATTCCCCACTGCTACCATGAACAGAGTTAATTAACTGCTAAGGATACAAAAGGAAAATTATGTTAAATGAGTGAGAGGAGGAACACCCAGACATTCCCTCTCTTTGGCTCAGATCCTCAATGTGTAGTGAGACTAGTCTTGAATATCACTCAGTTGACTCATAGTCACTTACTACAAAGTCTTACACTGTCTTTCAGATCCCTGATTATTTAACTATGTGATCCACAAGTAGAATTTCTGAAGGAGATACTTTAGAAACAGCAATTAAGAGCTGTGTTTTACACAGTTTGGCTCTGGCAGCAGTGTATATCCACTTAACACCCATGTAGAGGCAGATTAGATAGAGTACACAAAGAGCCCATAAAGTGACCCTAGGTTTTTAGCGCTGTTTAGTTAAAATCCACAAGCATTTTAATTAAACCATATTCTGCTCTGAATGATGTCCCAGCATCTATTACAGAAGACACACCATCCAAGGTGTTGCCCGAAGCAAAACAGCCTGCCCCCCTCATCAGGACTTGTTCCCTTAAAAACAAAAGATTTGGGTAATTGTTATTGGTGATTCCCTCCTGAGGGGAACAGAGGGCCTCATATGTCAGCCAGATCCTTCCCAAAGGGAAGTCTGCTGCCTCACTGGGGCTTGGGTCAGAGATGTTACCAGAAGGCTGTGTAGTCTTGTACAGTCCTCTGATTACTATCCCTTGATAGTTATGCAGGTGGGTTTGAAACCAGAGGTCCAAAGGCAATCAAATAGGACTTCAAGGCTCTGGGAAAACTGGTTGACGGGTCAGGGGCACAGGAAGTTTTTTCATCAATACCCTTAGTAGCAGGAAGCAATACTGAAGGGAACAGGACAGCAGGTGTAATTAACAAGTGGCTCAGAGGCTGGTGCCACCAACAGAATTTTGGGGTTTTCGATCTTGGGGAACTTTCTATGGCACCAGGTCCACTACCAACAGATGGAGTACATCCATCCCAGAGGGGGAGAAAGATCATAGCACATGAGAATAGCCTATCCCACAGAGGGAAAAGGGTTCTAGGAAGGGAGTTGGCTGGACTCATTGACAGGGCTTTAAACTAGATTTGAAGGGCGAAGGGACTGAAAGCAGTCCCCCCAGACAGGAGTCTGAGGGTGGTAAGCTGGAGTCAGGGGTAAAACCAGCAGCCCAGCTGAAGTTCATGTACACTAAAGCATGCAGTATGGGTAACAAGCAAGAGGAGCTGGAAGCCTTTATTAGAATAAACCAAACCAGGTTGGAAGAGACCTTCAAGATCATCATGTCCAACCCATCAACCAATCCAACCCACCCAAACAGCTAACCCATGGCACCAAGCACCCCATCAAGTCTCCTCCTGAACACCTTCAATGACGGCGACTCCACCACCTCCCCAGGCAGCCCATTCCATAGCACAATCACTCTTTCTGTATAGAACTTCTTCCTAACATCCAACCTGAACCTCCCCTGGCGCAGCCTGAGACTGTGTCCTCTTGTTCTGGTACTGGGTGCCTGGGAGAAGAGACCATCATCCGCCTGTCTACAGCAGGAAAGTTATGATGTAGTTGCCATCACAGAAACATGGCGGGATGACTCACATGACTGGAGGACTGTAATTGATGGGTACAGGCTCTTCAGGAGAGACAGGCGAGGGAGAAGGGGTGGAGGGCTGGCCCTGTACATCAGGGAAGCTCTAGATGCCACGGAACAAGAGATGAAAGAAGATCCAGTTGAGTGCCTGTGGGTGAAAATTAGAGGGAAAGCCAAGAAGGCTGACATCCTGGTTGGAGTCTGTTATAGACCACCCAACCAGGAGGAAGAGGTTGATTATTTTATAGGCAGCTAGACGCTGTCTCAGGATCACCAGATGTTGTTCTTATGGGTGATTTTAACCTGCCAGATATCTGCTGGGAACTAAACACAGCAGAGAGGAGGCAGTCTAGAAGGTTCTTAGAGTGTATGGAGGATAGCTTTTAATCCCAGTTGCTTGGTGAGCCTAGCAGGGAAAGGCTTTGCTTGACCTTCTTTTTACAAATACAGAAGGGCTAGTGGGAGATGTGGTGGTTGGAGGCTGTCTAGGGTCCAGTGACCATGAAATAATTGAGTTTTCAATATGCAGTCAAGCTAAGAGGAGCAGCAACAAAATCTACTCTGGACTTCTGGAGGGTGGACTTCAGGTTACTTAAGGAACTAACTCAAAAGGTACCTTGGGAAATAGTCCTTAAAAACAAAGGGGTCCAGGAGGGCTGGACCTACTTCAAGAAAGAACTCTTGAAGGCACAGGAACAGGCTGTGCTGATGAGCCACCAGAGTAGACATCCGGCCTGGATGGACAATGAACTTCTGAATGAATCAAGGGGAAAAAAGAGGGTGTATAGTCTTTGGAAGGAAGGAGAGGCAACCCATGAAATGTTTAAAGATGTTGCTAGGTCATGTAGGAAAAAAATTAGAGAGGCAAAATCCCATTTAGAGCTTAGATTGGCCACTGCTGTTAAGGACAGCAAAAAATGCTTTTATAAATATATTAATGGCAAAAGGAGGGGCAAGGACAACCTCCACTCCTTAGTGGACATGGAGGGGAATATTGTAACTAAAGATGAGGAAAAGGCGGAGGTACTTAATACCTTCTTTCTGGAATGAGAATTGAGAACAGCAAACAAATATGGCAAAGCCTCTCCCCTAGACAAACACTGGTCCCTCACCTCCCTGTCCAAAGTTTCGGGGGGCTTTGCAGGTTACAAAGCTGAACAAGTAGTCATTCATCCAGGTACAGCTGTTGCCTCATGACAGAGGTGTGACAGAGATTTCTGTGTGACAGATCATGAATCCTTGTCTATCACTTGTCTATCACTACTTATCTGTGACCAGCTGAACTCACATCAAAAGTCCATCATCTATACATTCTTTTTCTCTAATTCTCTCTTTTTCTTCTGTGCCAACTGCTAACTTGATGTCTTACAGGACCTTTTCTTACTAAATTTACTAGAACTATTCCTCTACTTTTTTTCCTTTTAGTACCAGTATTATTTTTTCTTCTTCTTCATTCTGTCTGTTCTTATCGTTCTCCATTTTTAGTCTAACCTCATCTACTCCCATCTATCTGAACTCACAGCTTCTGATTAATATCTCTCCACGTAAGTTCAATTTAGCCACTGACAGCCACTGACTTTTTTAGGTTTGACCACATGACATCCTCCTGGTCATTTCTGCGGCAGGGAGGGAGAACAAGGTAGAGAACAGCTAAAAAGGCAAAAAAATTAATTGCTTCCTGTTGAAGCAGTTGGTTTTATTTAGTGAGATTAAATTTTATGGTGTCTTGTCCTTGTGATAACTATTTACAGTAGCTGTCTTTATGGATTTTTATCAGTCTCATAATGTGAATTTGTGCACAAAGTGACAGAAAAGTTTTACAACAGTGAAACCAGCAAAGCAATAAAAGTAATAGTGTAAGGCGGAGCTTATACAGAGTTTTGTACTTGAAATGCTAGTCATCTCGGTTAGTCTTACTCTCTTGGCATGGACAACAGCTACACTGCTGTAACTTAATTTTAGAACAGTCACTACATTTAAAAATGTGTTTTATAGCTGTAGCTCCATCAAATTAATTCAGAGGTTGCACCAACCCAATTATGCACACATTTAGAATAATACAGACAATACCATCGAAAAACTGAGCACAAAACTGCCTACCACTAAACAACGCTTCCAGGAATGAATTAACCCTGGTATTAAGACAGTACTAGAACACATGCATATTTTTGGAGCAGAGCCAAATGTTTTATGATAAAAACTCTAGAAATATTTTACTACATGTGTGGTTACAGTCATAAGGTTTATTCAAGCACAGTTATTCAGAAAAAGCAGATATGGCACAGAGTGAGCCTAAGGAGAGATGGAATATTGAAATTCTTTAGCATTGACCAAGGACTATTCACATTTACCAAAGAGTGCAACAGAAATTAACACCATTGGCACTAAATTACATCCAAAATCTCCATTCTCTGCAGAGAGTTTGAAGCCTGAGCAAAAATGCTGTGATCGCTTTTTTTATCATCTATCCTGTGGTTTTGTTCTTTCTTGAAGATGATTAATATGTCACTAAAAACTAGGGAGAGCAACTGAAGTATAAATCAAGCTAAATCTGAGGGTTAATGAGATTAGCAGCTATCAGACCCACAGGCTATCTATAGCCTGACCACTGAGACTTATGCCCTTAGGAGTTAATAACAGGCCTATCACAGACATCAAAAGTGCACTTGACTGGCCCCTACCTAGATTGCAAGCAGCCCTTCCTGCTTCTGGAACAGGAGCAGTGATGTCTGATTAAAAACATGACAGCAAATAAGTCAGGGAAAAAACACAGGGAGGTACTCCAAGATGTTTTCAAGGCTTCTTCCCATGCTTAGGAGGGATAAGGGATGCTTACTGACAAACAAAGCACACATCGGGAAGCCCAGCTGTGAAAGCAGAGGTTGTTCCTTTCAGCAGCTAGTTCAAAACTACTTTCTTAATTAAAATTTGCAAAAAATTATCTTAAAGTATGCACTGAACACAATGGCTAATGCAGGGAAACCCAAACTACCTGGGCCTTGGTTTTATCTTAATGCACAGTGCTTCAGCATTTGAACCCATGTCATCTAGAACTTAGGAGAGCAGTTCCTATCAGCAAGCATTATTAAATATCAGACAGTCTGGGCAAAGACACTCACTCCCAATATGCTGCTGTTTGATTGCAGAAGACAAATTCCTGGGAGGTGCCAGGAGTGTCAATATGAAGATAGGAGCAAGTGCTGGGATTAGATTATAGTTGGTTTGGGATTTTCAGCGCTGATTAAAATGAGTGCCTGACAGCACTATCCAAGTGGAAATATTATGCAAGCTTTATGGAATCTGTGAATTCTTGGAGTAAAACCTTCTTCCTGTATGTTGCTGGAAAAAACACTTTATCAACAAATATTTTCAGATTGAAAGAGGTTATGCAAGTAGTTTTAGAGAGAATGTATGGTCTTATTCCTGTTTTCTCATTTTGGATTTCTCTACCCTCTCTAGGGATGGTGGTCTGGACTCCTTACACTGTCAAACTCTCACTGACCTTGACAGAAAATTGCTCATCTCAAAACACAGCTGAGCAGGGAAGCCAGATGCCTCCCCTTCAGCCAGTTCCCAAACTGAGGCTGCAATCCTGTGTGTGCAGCTGCAAGGCAGGCAATTGAGAGCAGGGTCAGTTCTCCAGCTATTATGTGGTGGCTCCACATGCTGCTGGAACAAAAGCTTTGCTACAGCAATGATAGTGGGTATCTTCTTTCATTGCTTTTAAATTGTTTCTTCTTTTCCTCCCCCTCAACTAACCATGGAGTCTTATTACTGCTTGATCCATCTGAAACTTAAGGCAAAGTTTTCAGCACTGGACATGTTCCTGCAGAGAGAGTTTTGTATGAATTATAAAGTCAGGGCATTCAAATAATACATCAATTCCCTTCTCACAGGCTCTCTTCATGAACGCTTATTCAGCTTGAAATGATGGTATGCTAAGAAGTCACTGAAGCTCTTAAGCTTCTCTGATCTCATGTCACAACTTCAAGAACAACCAGAAGGCAGAAGGAGAATGCTCAGAAAACCAAATAAAAAGCCAACCACAACCTGTCACCAGAAACATTTGTGTTGCTGCAACTGCTGTTAAATAAAGAGATCACACTTTGCGCAGATAAAGCATAACAGTATGTTCTGCTACGTAGCTCATAACAAACTTTTGATTCAGTCCAACATTTTGGTTACCTAAAGATTGTTGCTCTGGTGTCCTCCTTGTTTTGGAGAAGGAGGCAAACAGATAGAAAGCCCCTTTGCCTGCACCCATCTAGAGACTGTAAAGGAGAAGCAGCAAACAACGAAGAGATAGCCAGCTCTCCCATGATGGGAGGACTGTTGGCTATTTCTGACAAAGAGAATGGCATTCTGGCAGAGACATGTCTGAATATTTTTTTCTTTTTCCTATCATGACATTTGGCCTTTACAAAGCACTCTTGTATTTCAAAGAAAACATTACCACGTGAACCCTAGCTGTGCACTTCCAAAAAGGCTAAGCAACACATTTCTTACAGCCTTAAATTATGTCTTCCAGTCTTGCTGGAGATCAGAGGGGTTTGCACAGGAGAGCAACTAAGTACAAGTCACTTGTAATGTTCTACCTGCTAACTAAAGAGCAGACAAACACTGGCAGGCTAGGCTGGAGCTGCAGGCATACAATGCTTGCTATGCCTCATTTCAGAACTACAACATTGCTTTCCTTTCTCTCATGCCCTTTGCCACACACCAGCAAGCAGACAGGAGCATGGGAGCAGCTGACCGCTTCTGATGCCAAGGCGCTGTATGTGGTAGACTGTAACAGCCTGTGCTTGCCAGCACTTCTCAAAGGAAAGGAGAAGGCAGTGCTGCTCTCAAGCCTTGTGTGAGGGTGGGGGAAGGAAGAAAAAAGGATGCTACTCTCTGTACTCTCTATCTTCTCGTGGTAGCTAAGCAGAGGAAACCAGATTTTGGGAAATTTATCAATATGAGACCGTGACAAGTGGTCCCTTCCACACCACACAGCTGTTGCAGGAGTACTGTCAGAACCACAGTGCCAGATCTTGATGCTGAGCTCACACCGTTTGGGAAAGTGGGCATGACAGAAGCACAGGAGCCCCTGTGATGCTGTTTCTGCCCTTCCCAGGGCACAGCACAGTACCTGGGACAGCCAAAGAAACACACACATGGCAGAGCTGCTCTCATGCTCACCCTCTTTACTTACCAGTGGTTTCTGGGGGAAAAGAGAAAAAAGAACAAGATGCAAATATAGGCTGACGTTTCCAAAAGTGACACAGTACCGCTGCAGGGATCAGCACGCATGTGCTGGGCATGGCTCCTCTCCACAAGAACAGATCAGCAACACATAGAGAAACCATAACTCTTAGGGGTGAGGATTCTTCAGCTTGACATGCACATCCCAATTGAATAACTGGTATGTACACCTCCACTGAGTACTCCCTTCCCGTAGTGCCCTAGTTCTGGATCTGCAGGACACCTTATGGCTCTCTGTGACTACCTGAAGGGAGACTCGAGCCAGGAGGCAGGCAGCCTCTTCTTGGTGTCGAGCAACAGGTCTAGAGGAAATGGTTACAAGCCATAGCAGGGGAGGTTCAGGCTGGATATTAGGAAATACTTCTTCACTGAAAGGGTTATCAAACATTGGAATGGTTTGCCCAGGGCAGTGATTGAGTCACCATCCCTGAAGGTATTCAAGTGGCCTGTGGACCTGGCACTTAGGGACATGGTTTAGTGTTGACCCTTCAGTGCTGGTTTGAGGGTTGGACTAGATGATCTTGGAGGTCTCTTCCAACCAGATATATTTTGCAATTCTGTGATCTCTGAGTGACAGAGGACTGGTGGAGAGAATGGGCTCCACATATTTCCATTATTCGGTGGCAGTTTATCAATTGTTTGGGGACCTGTCCTGGTCAAATTTGATTCAGTTTTCAGAGCTGCATAATGACTGTTGATGACATCTGCAGCAAGCATTGATGAGTAGTGTAAACAACCCTTTTCCAAATGTACAGCAGCATGTCTCCTTTCTGCTCCAGGCGACTGATAGAGATCCATTGATGTGAGCTGCTGTTTAACACGGTAAATTATTTTAGAGATTACAACCTTCTCTTATGTAACCTCCTTATGTAAGGACTAAGAAAGAAAACATGTGAAGAACAGGGTTTGAACAGCAGATCAGCAGAGGATCTGGAGCTCAACACAGGTATTGCCATCTTGAAAGTCTTTTCAGAATATCCAAAGCTAATAAAAATACTACAGAAATAAAATTCATTCTCTCATATATATACACAAGAAAAAAAAGAGTTGCACCTCACCACAGACTCCTGTGTGATAAGCCACTACCTGATACTTAGCTTACCAGATGTTCAGTGAATGAAATGGGAGGCAGCTAAGCAAGTAAGTTTTTATCCTCAGTCAAATGAACAGTCAGCAAAAAGCGCTGATGTCTGGAGTCTAGAGATTACAAATGGGTTGCTCCTGGGGTAGGCTCAGGTGGAAGAAAAACATGTTGTTCTTCCTAACAAGCTACCACGTGGTGACACACGCTGCCTGACATTTTGTGCACACTGATTTGTGAAACGATGCCATGTTACTCCCTTCAGTCTCCTCCTGTAAGTGTATTGCTTTTTGCTCTTAGGGAAGAGTCAATCATTCATTAGTGCTTGTTCCTCATAAGCCAAGCTTGTAGAAGAGGAAGGCAGAGGGAATGACTTCAGACGTTCAAAATCTTAATGACAGAAAGAGGTGAATTTAAAAGGAAAGATAGAAAAGAAGAAAATTAGCAGAATGGGTGGAAAACAAGGAGAACCTTTTTCATCCTTTTCATTCATATTTATTATTCTCTGCTCTGCTCCTTTCTTTATCTTCCTTGGCTGTCATAGTGCAAGCTTTGTGTGATCAGATAAAATGGCAAAACGCCAACATATGCAAGACCTGAGCATACCAGAGAGATTAACAGTGTTCAGGGGTGGAGGCTGTTTGTAGTGATGTGAGAATATCTCAACAAGTTTTACACCTATAGAAAAAAGGCCACAATCAGTAAAGGGTCTGTCCTGTCTTCTGATTGTGAGCCACAGAGGGCTCATAAATTTACAAAACCCAGTAAGTGATGGAGGTTTTTCAGTGCTTTTAGGTAGATTTTAATCAGTTCTTAAGAGAGATGAGAAAAGGCAGGGATAAAAATACACCAGTATTTGCTCACACACTTTTTTATGGATTCAGTCCAGCTGTGTTCAGTTCCTTCTATGTTTGTCCTTCATATGCATTCTAATGAAAAAATTTGCTGGTGATGAAAGTCACAGAAACTGAAATCATTATGCAGATTATTCAGTGAAGGATCTGGAATAAAGCATTTTTAAACATTGGATTTTTAAAGATAGAAAAAACTAAGGACATTTCCCCTCTGACATGTCAACTACAGTATTATAAACAGCAGGATTCATATCTGAATGTTGTTTTTTTTCTGTTCAAAAAGCTGTAACATGGAATCAGTTAACACTTAAATATTTTTTTATGCTGGACTTTATAAACCTCTCAAAAGGAAAGCACAACCTAAACATGCATATTTTATACAAAAACCTTGCCACACTTTCTTTTCCATTTGCATTTTTTTCCTTAAAATGTTATTGGCTGATATGCATTTCCTTGGCAGTAAGATCAAAGCCAAACTTGAGGGGAAAAGGGGCTAAAACTTCTAAGACTAGCTCCATTTCCAATGAAATATCAGAGGCAGAACAAATCTAAACACAGTAGTGTACCTGTCTTCTCTCAAGCCCTGCAGAATAGCTCTGAAATAGAAGGTAGAGAGAGTGGCCAAAAAGAGGGAAAGGAGAAAACCCCAACAAACTATGGCATGATCCACTGAATGTCTGTGTTTCATGGGAGAAAAATAGTACTGGCATTGATCATCTGGCTAGATTCAGTCTGTTAAGAAAATAAGGTTTTCCCATGTTTATTTCTGAATTATTAAATATGAGTAGATGTGTTATCACACTGGTTAATGACACTGCCCCTACTGAGCTCTCTGGCAGTGCTCCTGCTTTGATGTCCTATGCTCAGCAAGGGAACCTGTTTGTGTATCTTGCTGATGCCATTTATGCGACTGAGCTCAGCATACTTTAGCCAGACTCTTTGAGACAGCTCTGGAGAGCTGGCAACCCACAGTGTGCAGAAATTGCTAAAACTGTTCTTTGTGGAGCAGACATTGACAGCAAAACCAAACAAAACCAACCAACCAAACAACCCCCTCCCCCAAAAAAACCCAAACCATAGATCAGTGTTTTTAAAGCATTTTGCCATTGCCACACTCCAAAACACAGCACGGTGAATTTCCAAGAAACTAAACTTCTGCCCCAAGATACCTATTCTATTAGTTTTCTTTAAACTACCTCTGCAGCTATTATAATATTCTTAGAGTGCTGCTCCTTCTTCTACTTGCTGTGTTGTTTTTCCATCATAAGCAGCAAGTTAGCTGTCTGGATCTCTTCATTCACTGTGACATTAGGTACTTAAGCCTAAGGCGCCAATGACTTTTGAAAGGTTGCACAGGGTGGCAATGCTTTGGTTCTGAAGATGAAACACATCCTGGCACTGAATTCTGAGTTTCAATTATTTCTTGACTCATGCTGACATTTTGCACTCTCTTCCCCCGCCCCCCCCACCCCCCCCCTTGTAGGAGAAAGACCCTCAGTTATCAGAATACTTCTTTTGGACATAAAGATAGCTTAGTTGCAAAAAATAACTAAATGTATAAGAAGGACAGACATTATTTATAACTGCTCTGTTCCATATGTGATTGATTGCCTCCAGTAAGGATAGTTAAATGTAGCTGAGCTATTTATGTTGGAGCAATGTAATTTGGCAGTCACCAGACAGATGAGCTTTCTTAGTGCTCCTCTGTACATGCCCCAGCAGACATGGTTATTCCAAAAGTCACTAATATTGCTTATTAGAGTTCTGAAATAATATTTTTTCTCTGCTTCTGCAAACTTTCTGCTTTTTCTTCTCCACTGAAGTCATGGTTTTATTTCTTCCTCTCTCAGCCCTCTTTTGCTGAGTTGCTTTCTCGATAACATAACATATGCAATGTATTTTTTATTTTTCTGTTGTACATAATAACTCTTTATTTGCTGGGTAAGGAAAAGCATGAGAATAAAATACCCCTTACAAAGTTTCCTAAGACAAAGATGATGTTCTCTCTTCTCAGAGTGATAGTTTGCTGAATCCAACACATGAGTTGAAACAGAAGGATCCAGCCCAATTAGGCTCACAGAAGGCTTTTCACAGGAAGGCATTCTAAAATGACAGCTGGCACTTGATGGCATGGTATTTAGACATTGATCAGAATAATTAGTTTATACTTGTTATGACACTATTTCAAGTAATTTAAACATAATATGCCCTGAAACTATAAATAAATAATATGGCAATGATCTGAAGGAATGCTTTATGTGCAGCAATCCCTGAATAAGGTAAACGAATGAAGCTATCAATCTGAGCACCAGGCAGCCTGCTGCTTTGGGAGATGTAATGTACATGTCTACTTCTAAACTATCAAATGTGTCCCTAAAACAGCATTACACCAAAACACAGATGAGGTCAGAAGGGAATACTGGTGAATGCCATGACAATGTAAACACCCTTCAGGTTTCTGCATGAGAGCAAATAGCTCCATGCCGCCGCAAATACAGAACTAGATCTGCTGAAAGGATGAATTATGGCCTACTCATGTTTTATCTCTTCAATAAATGGAGAGCAATGGATTACAAGACCTATGAGGAGAGGCTGAGGGAGCTGGGATTGTTTAGCCTGGAGAAGAGGAGGTTCAGAGCGGACCTTATTGCTGTCTACAACTACCTGAAGGGAGGTTGTAGCCAGGTGGGGGTTGGTCTCTTAACCCAGGCAACCACCAACAGAACAAGAGGACACAGTCTCAAGCTGGAGGTTTAGGTTGGATGTTAGGAAGAAGTTCTTCACAGAAAGTGATTGCCAATTGGAATGGGCTGCCCAGGGAGGTGGTGGAGTCACCATCACTGGAAGTGTTTAAGAAGAGACTGGACAAGACACTTGGTGCCAAGGCTTAGTTGATTAGATAGTGTTGGGTGATGGGTTGGACTTGATGATCTCAAAGGTGTTTTCCAACCATGTTAATTCTATTCTATTCCATATATGAGTTTTGAAAGAATTCAAACAGTGACACTCCAGAAGAGCCCCTCTTGATTAGTATACAAATTCCAGACAAGAACAGTACTGTTGGCATCTGAGAAAGGCATTGGCATGCCATTTAGAGGGAGATGGGGTGATAAACTGAGGGACCTGGGGTTGTTGAGCCTAGAGAAGGTTCTGGGGAGACCTTAGAGCTTTCTTTCAATACCTGAAGGAATCCTACAGGAAGGCTGGAGAAGGACTTTTCGTAACAGTGTCTGGTGATAGGACAAGGCAGGAAGGGTTTGAAGCTGAGGGAGAGTAGTCTTAGGCTGGATCTTAGGAAGAAGTTGTTCAGTATGAGGATGGTGAGACTCTGGAATAGGTTGCCCAGGATGGTTGTGGATGCCTCTTACCTGAGGGTTTTCAGGGCCAGGCTGGATGAAGCCTTGAGCAGCTGGCTGTAGCTGAGAGGTGTCCTTGCCCACGGTAGGGGGGGTTGGAGTAGATGATCTTTCCAACCTGAGCCATTCTATGATTCTGTTTTGATTTTCTGTATTTCTGTTTTGATATATTGAAGTAGCCATTGATTTCTGAAAGAATGTACAGCAAAAATTGCAGGCTTTTATCCCTCACATTTTGGTGATCAGCACCACCACAGTACAATCATCACATGCTTCCTGTTCATCACAAGTCCATAGAGTACAAAATCATCCCTGATGATCAAAATAAAGCTTCATGGACAAACAAAAGTGATTGCACCACTATTGAAATGACATGCACAAATTAAGTTGATGTTTTTTTCTCTTTTTCAAACATGAGAAATGTAACTTCTCTTTGTGTAAACAGAACTAAAAAGGACACAAATTCTAGTCTTGAATATGCCCCTGTAGTGTGTTTTGCAGATCAGAGATTACCTTTTATGTGAGATAAATACTTTTAGAGATGAAAAGTTATCAGGAATGGTTGTCATCCCCAGTTCCATGCAGTCAAGAGGGGAATGCATCTCCTATGTTTTGGCTAGATAGTAAGCACATTATGAGCAGGAGGGCAAAACCCAGGTGTGCAGTTTAGATAGAAATGCTGGATATGGAAGACACCTCATTACAGAGAAGCACCATTCTATGGGGAGCCTTCTACAGTTCCACATTTCTATACTGACCTAAACAATGTGTCCATCAGCAGCCACTGCAGAAATCCAATTCTTGGGTAGGATAAAAGATAGGACTCGTGTAACTGCAGTGAGATTTTTTTTCTCCATTAGAGCAATAAGAATAGTTATCTGCCACATGCACTGTATACAAGTGCTGATTTTAATTAAGGTTTAATCTCTTTAATCTCTACACTAATCCACAGAGAACTCCAGGGTATTTTCTGGCACGGAAAAGTTTTTAACTTTGCTGGGTTTGGTCTGGTTTGACAGGTTCCTGTGTATCTATCTTCATCTTTCATTTTCTCACAGCAATCTGCTAAATACAACAGGCAGGAAAAAAACACCAGAGTTTGAGCATTAATTGGTTGAGAATGGTAATTTGTGGATTTGAGGAACAGCAAAGGTGCCACTAGAGTGTGTAAGTGGGCAGCTGGCACAGTAGCTTTTGCCAACATTTGCGTCATCGTGGGAGTACAGCAATATGGTAGCTGTTAACATTGTACTTAATAAATATCTCCTCATATGTGAAGATGTGACTAGCCTTTTGGAGGAAGAAGCTGAGCACTCTTTGCTTCCATGGAAGGATTTTATATGCAATCCCAGCAAATGACAGGAGGCCTTCAAGGGTGCTTAAGTACTGTATACATAAAATTGTTTCCTTGAAAGCTAAGGTATAGTAAACAGTGAAATAATTCACACATTGAATTATCCAGACAAAAGCATGGTAATGCTCAACATGACAGTCTTTCTCACCTCACTCAAACCTTAAGAAAAGCAAACATGCCTGCTGTTGTTAAGTGCATATGATAATTTTTGCTACTGTGAGACAGACACTACAGATCACAGAATGGTTTGGGTTAGAAGGGATGTTTAAGATCATAGAACTACAAAATCATAGAATAGTTTAGGTTAGAAGGGACCTTAGAGATCATCTACTCCAATCCCCCTGCCCTGGGCAGAGACACCTCTCATCTAGACTTGGTTGCCCAAGGCCGTAAACACCCCCAGGGAAGGGACATCCACAACCACTCTGGAAAACCTATTACAGAATCTCACCACCCTCATGCTGAAGAATTTCTTCCAATCTAAACTTACTCTCACTGATTCAAACCATTCCCCACCTTGTCCTACTGCTAGACACCCTTATGAAAATTCCCCCTCCAGCCTTCCTCTAAGACCCCTTTAGGTATCAGAAGGCAGCTCTAAGGTCCCTGCAGAGTCCTCTCTTCTTCTAGGCTGAACAATTCCAGCTCTCTCAGCCTATCCTCATAGCAAAGGTGTTCCAGACTTTGAATTGTGTTTGTGGCCCTCCTTTGGACTTGCTCCAATAGTTCTGTGTCCTTCTTTTGATAAACCACATGAATCAGGTTTTTTGAACAATGAGATATGCTAAACCAAATGCAACAAAATGTTCTGTGAAGTCATGAGTAAAACTATATGATAACTCAGGTAAGGAATATTTTCCATTTGGTAGTAACAGTGCTTATCTGTTCTCCATACCAGCTTCCAAAGTGAAGATTCTACCTACAGAACATCACCTATGGTTTCATTTTTACATTTACAAAATCCTACACCATCTTTTATGACAGAATTTGATAATGTGAGGTGGTGGAGAATAAAACAATGACAGTACTAAATACCAGCATTGTTTCAAACTATAATACCTTATGAAAGTGCTTTGGCTACTATGATGGGCAAAAATCCTCTTATATGCACAGGTAATTCAGTTTTATTGTTCCACATGCAATATAAGGGGCCATTTACACTTTCTTACTGAAAAATTAATTACTTGCACATTTCCTAATAAAATACTTTCAATAAGCCTCATTATCATAGCTGTTTATATTCACAGTTACTGTCATAAAAGCATGAAAAAGGAAGGTACTTTCTCCACCCTATCCTTTATGCCTAAAAGCTTGACATCTAGAATAGAATAGAATAGGACAGGTTGGAAGAGACCTTCAAGATCATCGCGTCCAACCTATCATCCAACACCACCTAATCAACTAACCCATGCAACCAAGCACCCTGTCAAGTCTTTATGTCTGTAGAGACATATCAAAATGTAACATCCCCTAACAGGCAAAAACAAACCAAAAAATTGAACCTCCTGAATGAACATGAAGAACCTGAAATGTTGCTCTGGAAAGTGAGACATCAGCAGACTCATTTTATCAGCAGTCAGCCAAGGAATACTATAGCAGAGGTGGGTATAACATTTTACTGGCAGCGTGGGGGTCAGCCCACTGCCTGAGAGGAGTGAAGAGCTCATCATGGTGGGCCAGCCCCAGGAAAGACAGAAGAGTGGGGAGCCCAACCACACTACTAAGTCACCACTTCTCTTGCACCATGAGGTCAAGGCTGTGTTGTAAGCTGCCCCATTGGTATTTACCAACAAGGCGAAAGAAGAGCCTCATGCAGCCACCACCAATCTGATTGGACAGCAGAGAAGATGAGTATAAGTCTGCTACTTGTTCTCTCCTGGGGAGTTTCCACTGTCCCAAGGACATGGGAGAACCCCATCATCCTGAATGCAAACACTCACACATTGCTCAGAGAAGGCTGAGATGCACCACTCTATCTGCTGTTCCCAGACCTGATTTCACTTTTTTGAGCAGGTACTATCTGGTGAGTTAAACCTGGCTTGCAACCAGCCTGTGGCTAGAGATCCCACCCTGTATGATGTATGTTTGTGCATTTGATAATGACAGAAGAAGTCTTAAGCCATGGCTGTACTGGACAGCTGTCTGCAGCGTGCCTGCCAAGTTCCAAGCAAGTCTTAGGAGAAAATGTCAATAAGAAAATGCTGTAAACCAGCACTTTGTATAGAGAGTACTCTGCCATGACACACATAGTGTTATTCTGGACAAATTTTCTTTTAACCAGTATACCATTTTGTATCAAAATAAGGACAGCTGGAGCTTAACATCTTCCCCATAACTAGCTCTCCAAGCTTTCAAATAAGAATAAAAAAAGAAGAAAGAAAAAAAAGGCACAACAGCAAAAAACCCCAAACAGTGAGTCCAAGCATGCTGATGCATGCGAGATTCATGAAAATGGAAGGTTATAATCATGAATTTGATAGAGTGTGGAAAGTGTTGACACATTTATAAAGCCAAGTACTATTCACTCTTCATTTTGCAGTCAACCACCACTCTGCTGGGTTTTATAGTCCTAAGAGGCTTGAGGCAAAAACACATCATCTGCACAGTAAAAGCACCTATTGCTTAAACTAGGTGCCAGAAGAAAATCTGACATCCCACCCAGTAGAATAGATAATTCTGTATGTATATAAACAAATAAAGCTCCACTTGGAAAACAAGCAACAAACAAACAAGAAAACCCTTCTCCTTGAACATCTGGGATCCAAAGGCATTCAACTCCAAGAGAACAAATCCTATCTGAGCTCTGTCTCATGCTTAAAGAGAGGGTCTAACCATCCCTTCACAAGAGGATGCCATGTCTTACACCCTGTTCCCAAATCACATAGGTGTACTCCGCTCCTCCATAAACAAATACATTATTTTTGTGGAATCACCTATAACCTTTTGAACGGATGGGAGACCTTATGGGCTGAGATGCAGTGAATCCCTTACTTGTTGCATTCAGGAAAAGAAACTTTTGCTTTTCTAGACAGTTTTCCAAATTCATGGCTTAGTAGAAGATTGGCAGTGTAGAAGAATACAATTGTATGCTGTTAAACTCTGGAGTCACGTGGGAAACAGACAAAAATACTTAATTTAAGCAGAATAACAATTTAAAGGAAAATGCACATCAGATTTGCCTGCATAATGTGAACACTTGCACTAAAATCCCTTAGTCATTGCATACTTGGGACTGCAAAAAGCCATTAATTTTACAGTAATTCTCCTTTTGCTCCCCACAGCAGCACTACTTCCTACTTTCTGCATGTCTGAGCTTCTCACTGAATTTCATTTTCCGTGCAGGTAGTGGGTCAAGGTATACCAAGCCTTCCCATCCTGGTTTCTCTGCTCTCTTCATCGTCTTCCTCTCCTTGCTGCTTAGCTCTTTTCTAGTTCACCCTCTTCCCTCTTTCCAGTTTCCCTCTGCCCCAGGACTGCCATACCTCATGCACAGGGTGATCAGCTGTGATCCTTGCTTGAGGAGTTGCTCTCGTTTACACTGGAGATGGCAATTTCTCTGTGGGCCCTTCTGCTCACAGAGGGCTCTGCACTGCCCTCCTGGTGCTCCTCCCCCAGCTCCTGCCAGTCCCCTCAACTGGGCACAGAGAAGAGAGGTTTTGTTTAAAGTTCTCTTGGGGCCTCACACAGGGAACTGTCCTGCCTACTCTGGCCACTAGCCAAACACCAAAGATACCTGAAGTGAAGGGTCAGTAAATGAACTGGGATGCTACTTGTCTCATCCCAAAGTCAGGCAGGTGTGAACTTGAAGCTCTGTCACTCCAAATCCCTTTGCAGTTAGTGCTTATGGTGACCTTCCTTTCAGTACGTATACTCTTCCAATACCAGAATTGGGAAGGGTGAGCAGGGTAGCGGAGGATGTAGCTGTGCAACCAGGCTTCCCCTGCTGCCACTGTCATCGTATTTGCATTGCAGGGACATAATCTGGCTGCTTTTGTGGGTTTTTTTGGCAGGAGTCCAGCAGCGTTTCTGTGCCACTGCTCACATTGTACTGCAGGAGTATAAACACGGGCTTGTCCATAGCTCTTTCAACAGCTCTGGAGGAAATCCATGGGATCCCAGTGTCAAAGCCGGGATACTTTCTGTACACCAACTCCTGTCCATATCCTAATTCTCTGCGTCTTGTAGGAATGTGGAAGTTAGCCAGTATCAGTGAAACAGGACAAGGGAGTTTGATGGGACTGCAATGAATATTCTCACTCAAATTTTAATGATACAAAAATTTTCTTTAAAGCTCCACTGTCTTTTTAAAGACACAGACTGGACAGTGTTTAACATTTCTCAGGACCATGCCAAGATGCCACAGAGAGAAACAAATGAAGCAAAAAATACATAATGTTTGAGGAAAAAAAAAAGAGTTACTACTGTGAGGAGAAAAATTGTTTTATCACTAGCAAAGACCATCTCAAGCAATCCTTTCTCTACCCTACCAAGATTCAAAAGCATAAAGTAAACCTCAACCTCTCCTGTCTAATCTTTGACAGAAGGCATAATCCTGGAAAACACAAAGACAATTTTAATTACCCAGAAGTCTTAATATCTTACTGTTGGCATTATATATGAGCCACCACAGTGTGACACTGGCTTTGCAGTTTGAGTGGCTTCTCAAACTTCAAGGCCTGAGAACATAAGAAAAAAAAAATCAGCAAGGTTGGTCCTCTCCAAGCTTTGAGACATCTAGAATGGAAAAAACATGTCCCCTGTGCTTCCTGTACTTCACACACAGACTTGGAGTCCTCTGGCCTTCCTTGTTGAGCATTCTGCCTCCTACAACTGTAACACAGGTACTGATCTAGTCTTCTAAAATACTGGATGTCAACTTCCCTTCAGCCCCACCATGTGCAGACCAAGAGCTAATGTTACTCCCACAGTATACTCTGGGCAGAACATGACATTCCACGAGTAACCCCTTTTCCTCAAAGACAAAAGGCAAGATTCTCCTGCTGACTTCCCCATTGCTGCAACGATCAGCTGATTGCAGACTTCAGAAACGGATGTCTATGATCTTTATTCAGCTGTCCACAATGAAGCTAGACAAATTTATGTCCACTGAGAAACTCATCCTTACATATTACTGCAGAAGCATACTACTCTACGAAGACATACTATTACAGAATTGCATCACAAATATGGATATGCAAAGAAAACAGAATCTTTCCTAAAAGCTGCTACCCCAACAGATTTCTACAGGACCACAGAAACAGGCTACAGATTTCATTCTCTCTATTTTTCCTCTGAAATTAACATTGTTTTAAAGAAATCCAGACTTTAGGGGTTTTCTCCTACCCCACATCAGATACTATTTCCTGTTTTCCATTTAGTTTTTAATAAAAAATTAAATATGTACTCCGATTTCAACAAATCAATTTCCTTTGGAATTACCCAAATGTTGAAACCACACTTCACTGGCAAAGAGATGGCACTCTGAAGAACAGAGCCATCTACAGAAATCTTTTTGATAATGGTGTCCTTCTTTCAAATCCAAACATTTCCTTGATGTAGAATACAAATTGAGCTCTAGTGTATAAGTCAGCTAGGATTTCAAAGTTGGCCTTTATACTTTGCCATTAATTAATTCCGTCCAAGAAATTCAAGCAAAGACACAAACAATAAAGTTCTCTAAATACGTTACATAAGGCATTCAGAGTGTTCTGATTCATTCCTCTCCAGGAACACAGCAGAGTCAAAGAAGAGTGTACACATTATGTTTAGACTGTATAAAAAACACTAGAAAATGTAAGAATAATTTAAAATACATTTATTTAAAGCTCTCCATTATAAGAGCTATTGTAGAGTATTTGCTAATCAGTCTACACTTCTGAATCCCAAACAATTGCAGGCTTAATGAAGTGTACTTTTCTTCACTTTCAGATGCAAGAACAAAGAGTTTCCTATTAAATGGAAGGAAATGAAAGCAGAAGGCAGAAGACCTCATCCAAAAAATTTTGGAGTCGCTGAGCAATTTAAATATTGAATAGAAAGTCAGAAATTCTTATTTGGGATGTCATTTTTAGGGGACAAAAGGTCTTTCTTTCCAAGGACACCCCATATATATCTTTAAGTCAGGTAAGATAGGTATTCCCTGTGATACAATGAGAAAAGCCTCCCAAAATCTAGCAGGGAAAAGTCATGCAACTTATTCAAATTTATTTTTTTTTTTAAGTCTCATTTTGTTGCAGCTATCACAACAGAGCTAATTCAGAAGACACAAATTGGGGTCAGCAGTCAGTCAGTACGGAGAGATCTTTCAAGCCAAGTAATCAAAAATGGGTTTGGCTGGGGGAGTAAGTGACACAGCATGGAATATGAACAAAACAGTTATGTCTATTCAATCTGAAAGTAAACTAAGAGTTTTCTTTTTCTCAAGATTAGCTTAGTTTAACTTGTATAGAAACACAAGGATGACTTATGCCTTGACACCTTTGACATAAAACTTAATAGTACTCCCTCATCCGAAAAAACAGATCTGGTAGACAGAGCAAGAGGCAAAGTAAGAAATGTGGTGTTAGACTGAAAACCAAAGTGAAAAGTAGACTTTGTTGTGTTTCCCACTACTTCACAATGAACAGATGCCATCTCCCTCCCTGTCCCTCCTGCGGTACTGTGACAATCATTTGCAAGGGGCCACAAAACAAAGTTGATACCAGACAGTGCAACAAGCACCATTAACTCCTGTGAGATTTCCCAATCCTATTACCTCCTACTCCTAGTTCTTTATTCTTTGATGCTCAGCTCACAGGGAACTAATTTCTGGCAGCAGTAGTTTTTGTATAGCCCATCCAATAATTTTCCTGTAAATTTTTTTTACTGCTTGATCAGACCTAGACCAAACTGTATAATTTACACAACTCAATTTCTAAGACTTGATTGCAAACATGCAGTTAAAAAAATAAAAACCACAATGGTATTTGACATTTTCTTGACTTTTTATTTAGAGGCAAACCGTACAATAATGGATAATCTTAATAAGGTTTTAGGTTGGAATGACTTGTAGCATTTCCTGTTACTGTTTCAGAAGATACAATTCCAATAAGGGGGAACAGAGATTAACTCCAATGCCTGTATGGGCAGAGAGAAGCATGTATTGTTCTATTTTCCTTCTATCATATGTATGATAGCTAAGCCTTACAAATCACTACATTTCCATCATGCAAATTTTGAGGGGTTTGGGGTTTGTTTTTAATATATGTTCAGGTTAGCACAGTCTGCTTAAATATTCATCAATGCCCTTTAGGCACTGAACCACCTTCATTGAAAGGCCTAGAAAATATTTCACTTATATATTGTAGGAATCAGCTACTGGCAACAATCTAAACCTATGCAAAGGAAAGAAAGAAAAAAATAAATCAATAATTTCCTTCTTTCCTCCCTGTAATAAATTCCAAATGTCCTTATTCAGCCTTCTTAATTCAGCTTTTCTATTCCATCTAAAAACCACAGATACAACTAAAACCATACTGCAACTCATGCTTCAATGTATTTGCCCCTTCTCTTAAATATACAAAGTCTAAAGGAAGCTGATACCTGCCTTCTCAGCATATTTATGTGGAGAGCTTTGTGGTTTCTCATTCAAGAATTTGGGATTTCTCTGAGGCTTGTAGCTTGAAGATGAGTATGACATAATATAGACCTGTTTTTATGTAATTGAAAATCTTCACCTCATCTTTCATATAAATACAAAAAAACTCTGCTACTTCTGCCTCTTATATTCAGCCTAAATACCACTGTCATGTTGTAACTTTGAAATCGGTTAATCTGCCTATACTTTGCACTTGATAAAGACAGGAAATTATTGCTCAACTTATTGTCTTGAAATTTGGTATGGTGTCTCTATTTATGGTCTGGAAAAAGATCATGGAATGGCTTAGGTTAGAAGGAACATCAGAGATCATCTACTGCAATCTCCCCACCACAGGCAGGGACACCTCTCAGCTAGATTTGGCTGCTCAAGGCCTCATCCAACCTGCCCTTAAACACTCCCAGGGAGGAGGCATCCACAGCCTCCCTCGGCAACCTATTTCAGAGTCCCACCAGCTTCATAGTGAAGAACTTCTTCCTAAGATCCACTCTAAACATGCTTTCCCTCAGATTCAAACCATTCTGCCTCGTCCTATTGCTAAACACTCTGACAAAAAGTCCCTCTCCAGCCTTCCTGTAGGGTCCCTTTTGGTACTGAAATGCAGCTCTAAGGTACCCCTGCAGTCTTCTCTTCTGTAGGCTGAACAGCCCCAGCTCCCTCAGCCTATCCTCAAAGCAGAGGTGCTCCAGGTCTTGGATCATCTTTGTGGTCCTCCACTGGACTTGCTCCAATAGCTCTGCATCCTTCTTTTGATGGGGACACCAGAACTAGGAGCAATATTCAAGGCGGAGTCTCACAAGAGCAGAGTAAAGGGACAGAATCACCTCTCTTGACCTGCTGGCCATACTCTTAATGCAGCCTAGGATACAATTTGCCTTCAGAGCTGCCTGAACACACCGCTGGCTCATGCTGACCTTCTCATCAGTCAATACATCCAAGTCTACTCTTAACCCACTCTGCACCCAGCTTGTGTTTGTGCCTGACTGAGAGGCAGGACCTTGTGCCTGGACTTGTGGAACCTCATGCAGTTGGCACTGGCCCACCACTCAAGCCTGTCAAGATAAGTGACTTCAGGAAATATAACAAACAAGCACAAGGATTTTGTGAAGTGTGGCAGTTTAGGCTGGGTGCCTCCTATTACTGCCACACAAGCTATACCTCCAGTGTCCCAAGTGTCCAACCCAGTAGGTGGATGCAGGAAATAGCATATTTCATACCCATAATATCCTGCTCCCTAATAAATCCATCTGCAAAGTCCTTCTCTTCCTCTTTCTTCCCTGTCTGCTCCTGTGGGAGATGCTCCCTATCGGGTAATAGTGGGGGAGCTAGGCCTAATGCCAGGAGGAGAAGGGGAAGGAGGGGGAGGCAGGGGACAATCTCAGACCTGGGCAGCCTGAGACCAGCCTAGCAGTAGGAGGGGAAGAAAGAGCCCTGGGGGTTTTGGGTATACCCTCAGGTGAGGAGAAGGGAAGTGTTGGGAGGCTTTTGGGTGTGCTATAGGGGATTCTGTGTGCTTTGGGATTCTTTTGTCACTATGCTTTGTAGCTTCTGAAAAATACTTGCTGCTTTTCCATTTAAACTTTCCATCACTTCTGCAATCCGTTTGTGTGAGTGTCATTCTTTTGCCCCTTTCAGGAGCAAGAAAGGATCTGCCTGGCCTCAAATCAGAACAGAAGGGTAAACAAAACTACCTGTGAAGAGCAACAAAATGATTCTGATTCTAAATGTTGATTGTGATGTAGCATGTTCAAGGAGGAGTTGCACCTTAAGACAGATATAATCTAAAAAAGTGTTCATGAAACCATAGTAACTCTTCGATACTAACTAAACAGAAAAATCCAGTTTTCTTAAGGAGAGAAATCCATCTGATCCCACATAGGGTTGCAATGTATAGACATAAAATCAGGCTGCACTGTTTGTCCACAAAAAGCACTATCATGCAACAAAAGTCTGTATTCTTATTATGAATACACTTTATAGTCTGACGTAGTGGCAGATTAATGCTTCCATAGCACAGTGTGGGATGGTTGCCAATTATCCTAAAGGTTCTGTAAGGGAGGTTTCCATGACACCATTCTGTGTAACATTGGTATTTTGGAAATAGCATTCAGTTTTGAACTCTGACTTCTGCAGATTTTGCAGTTCCCATGAAAGATTGTATCTGAGAGGAAAAAAGCCAAGGCTAGTATATGTATTTTACACACAGCTAGCAATGCCTGGGAGTGATATTCCTGTAATAAACTGTAGAACTATGTGATAAACCACAGAGCTGTTTGATAATGGACCTATTAAATACCTTCAATCACTCTATTCTCTGGCCAGTAACTGCTCTCTCTCAGGACTTATTCTGAAGTTTTATGCTGTTGAATGTGTTTAGACAGCTGTCATTTCCGGCCTGCTATCTACATTAAAATGTAGACATTTTCTTGAAAATTAACTGTGCCTCAAAGCCCAAGAGAAGTTAGTTTCAATCCTGAGGAACAAAAGAAAAAAAAAAGCAAGGAAAAAAAAAAAAAGAGCAAGAAAAAAAAAAAAGGCAAAAAAAAAAAAAGCTTTTCCATACATTAAAAATTGATGGCTTTTAAGCATCTAGATCCACCGAGGTGAGGATGTGTTTAGAGCTGAATGAGACGGGAGAGTTGGGACAGGAAGGGCCTTAAAAATATTTCACATTTGGATGTTCATAAAAGTTTTTCCAAACAAGTTTTTAATTTGTTTTGCAGCTGTCTTAATTCCTCCACGTTTGGACAGGGATTTTCCAAGAGGTCTCAGAGAGCTAGCTGCCCAGTTCCTATTGAATTTCAGTAACATTCCACCTCTTAACTCCAGTGAGCTGCTCTGAAGGCTGTTATACATGAAACTATGAGCATGAGTTTAAATTAACACTGAGTATGTGTGATTTTTTTCAAGAACATGGCCAAAATACAGCTCTTATCTGCAGTGGATTGAGAGGTTCTGTGTAACTCTGTGCTAGTTTGGAACTGGGACTTTCCTAAATCTACCTATGACTCCGATAAAGGAAACCATGTTATCATGTTATGCATATGTGTCTGTAAGCATGCATGTCAAACTTGCAATAAAATATCTCAACAGCTGAAATCTCCTTAAGGAGCTTTTACCTTACTCCATTTGAATTTCAAAGTGTAGCTAAAATTGCAGGAGGATTTTAATTATGTACAAGATTTGATCTTGGATAAGGGATCCATATAGATTCTTAATCTTTTGTGGGTAGCCAGTATTAATCACTGTGAAAAAGAATTCAGTAATAAACATGATGAGTGGTTAGCATTCAAAAGCATAGATTTTCTAGTATATTTGGAGATATAGCACACAAAATTCCCTCTGAAAAGGGAAATAGATGCATTGTTTCTAAAAGTGCCATCTTTATTAATTGGTTTGCCCTCATTTCTTAGAGGACTATGAGAAAAATCTGAAGATGCAGTAAATGAAGAGGACAGCATTCCTCAGGTACTCTGACAGACAGAGAAGAGATGTTCCCACACAATGCTTTCCTGAAGTAAATCCCAAAGTGTTTTTCCACACAAAAGTCACACCGGAGCATTAGCTACTGCTGTCCCACTTTCATGCATGCTCCTCCATTTCAAGCTCCAAATAATCCAATAAAATATACCAATGTATGCTTTCATCCTTACAAATCATAGATCCACTAAGGCTGGAAAAGACCTTTAAGGTCTCTGAGTCCAGCCGTAACCCTAGCCATAACTAAACCATATCCTGAAGTGCCACATCTACAGCTTCTTGAACCCCAACAAGGATGGCAACTCCACCACCTCCCTAGGCAGCCTGTTCCAATGCCTCACCACTCTCTCAGTAAAGAAACTTTTCCTAATGTCCAATCTAAACCTCCTCTGGCACAATTTAAACCCTTTTTCTCTCATCCTTTCACTGGTTACTTTGCAGAAGAGGCTAACACCAGCCACACTCCAACCTGCTTTCAGGTAGTTGAAGAGAGCAATAAGATCTCCCCTTAGCCTTTTCTTCTGCAGACTAAACAACCCCAGATCCCTTGCCCACTCCTTGTATGTCATGCCCTCCAAACCCCTCACTAGCATTGTTGCTATTCTCTGGTAGTCCTGCATTCTGTCAGGAAAGCTGTTGCACCGGACCAGGGAATGCAAATGAGGACTTTTGTTCATGTTTTGAAGAATGTCCAGATTTTACTTGTGAAAAACTTGCATGTGAAGAATGACCTGATATCCTTTGAGAACATGTTAACGTGAAATTAGAGTTTCTGCTGGAATCTGCAAGCACAAGGTGTGCTGGTGACACCACAGATAACCCAATGTGGGGCTTACTTTGTGCTGAGCTCCCGTAAGAATGTATCTGACAGACCAGGGGTAGGAGAGATTCGAAGGCCCTTGGCACAGCCTTAGCAGTGAGGGTACTACATGTGATGGTAATTTGTCTGTCTCTCTAAATTTACAGTAAGTGAGAGGGTGAGATAAAGTCTTAAGGAAAAATGCACAGATGAAATCAACAGAAGCTAAGTTAGTGTGGCAACATACCTTACACAATGCTAGAGAAAAGCAGCACTTAATCTTCTGCATCGTCAAGTAGTACGCTCAAGATTGGTGCTTGGTTCTGGGAGCTTTTCTCATAAGGGAAAGGATGCAGTTGTGTTGGTTTGGTTGGTTTGTGTTGTTTTGTTGTTGTTGTTGGTTTGGGGCTTGTTTGTTTGTTTTTGGTTTTGTTTTAATTTGTATCTAGGTCTGCTTTACTATTCACCTGTTTTCTAACCACAAGTTATCACCTTACAGACCTGTTCCATGGTCTTTGCATAGTCTTAAAAGAAAGCAGAGATGTTTGGTTTGGTGAAAGAGGCAGTTTTCTGTATTTAAGGAATGCTGGTAACTACAAGAACAAACAGTAGTAAAATAGTTGATAGGATGACCCTGGAATCATTGCTATCTTCTGCATGCAGTGTGGTACCTTACAACCTCAGTATATTTACAAACTACAAAGCAGCACTCACTTCCATACCTAAGATTCATTACTTTACAGGAAAAAATAAGTGAAGACAAAGAAAAATGATGCTCAATCACTGTCTTTCTCATTTTGTTAACCAAGGTTTTGTTTATTATTTGAAAGTGGTCCCTATTCTTGTCTTAGACATGAGATAGCTATTTTGAGAAGATGCATGTAGGCATTTGCAGACTCTTTGGGAAAAAGCAAAGTGCAGAATTTCCCTAGTAAACATGCACTCTCAGTCCACAGAGAGGGCTTCCACTTTCCTCCACATCCCCAGTTCCAGACACCCTTCTCATGCAGAGTGGTATGTTACATGTCCTACAAGTCTGACAATTGGGTTCTCTCTGTCACACATTCCTCTGTAACTCCCCTATTCTATTGATGATAAAGTGTTCCCAGTCTGGACAATCTGGACATATATATCATGTTGCAGTCAAAGTCACAAGCTGTGAAGGAGGCCAAAGAGGATTTCAGGCTTTCTGCCTTTCTAGATATCCTGGCACTTGACAAGCTTTTGAGCTGGAGGAGGCTGCCTTATCTACACTGTCTCTCCTGCAGAGGGCACGCTGAAGGACAGCTGCAGAGGGCAGGTACAGCTAACAGTCAAGGGCAAAGTGATCAGCACATTTCAGCAAATTAGAGCACAGAAGTGTGCAAAGCATTTAGACACCTTATTCTAAAAATTAAGTGTCACAGGAAAGCAAAGATAGATGTTATCTTGGGAAGAGTTTTACTTTTCAGAACATGTTGACAGCATAGTCCCTGTTAGTGTGTACTTAGCAAGTTTCCCTAAAATCAAAACCTTAGATAAACTGCAAAGCATGCCAATACTTCTTCAGCTCAGAGATGTGATAACTTCCTGTGACTTCTTTTGTTACCAATTAAAAATGAAATGAACACTTGAGTTGCAAAAAATGCATTGTAAAACACCAGCTTCCACACAGACATCATTTTATCAAAGCAAGTAAAGTCCTATGGCCTTCTGCTTCTTGGGTGCCTCTGCCTGACTGCAATAGGGTCCAGCTATGTAATATCTAATTCCTTTTATTCACTCAACTGCAGCTCTTCTGCCTTTTTTTTTTTTCCACAAGAGAACACCATGCAATTCTAATGAGAGCTGATGTAGATCAATATGGTCCTTTACTTTCATTATATTTAAAGGGACACAATTTATTGATTTGTGTATCAAATTTTAGCCCACGGATTTTCTATTCTGTCTGTAGTCAATCTGTTGCAATGCACAGTGGATCTCTAGATCCAAATATCATTCAGCACAAAACCAGAAGAATACCAGGAAGATGATTAAGCAACTATATTTGCACAGGGCATTTATTTTATGTTGTCTTCAAGTTTGTAGTATGTAGAGATCTCTATTTGAACACATGGAAATAAGTTAGTGCCTTGCCAAAATCATTAAATCCAAATGTCCTTGCTTTCAAGGATTTTATAACACTTTTGCTAACTGGACTTAAACATAGTATCATATCATAGTATCAGTCAAGGTTGGAGGGGACCACAAGGATCATCTAGTTCCAACCCCCCTGCCATGGGCAGGGACACCCCACACTAGATCAGACTGGACAGAGCCTCATCCAGCCTGGTCTTAAACACCTCCAGGGACGGGGCCTCGACCACCTCCCTGGACAACCCATTCCAGGGTCTCACCACTCTCATGGTGAGGAACCTCCTCCTCACATCTAGCCTGAATCTCCCCACCTCCAGCTTCATTCCATTCCCCCTAGTCCTATCACTACCTGATATCGTCAGAAGTTCCTCCCCAGCCTTCCTGTAGGCCCCCTTCAGATACTGGAAGGCCACAATTAGGTCACCTCGGAGCCTTCTCTTCTGCAGACTGAACAGCCCCAGCTCTTTCAGTCTGTCCTCATAGGAGAGGTTCTCCAGCCCTCTGACCATCCTGTGCTTTTGCTATATATTTTAAAATAGTTTAAAAGTTAATATATCTTATGGTGATAATTGGTTGAAGTGTACACAGATCTGCTTAAAAAACAAAGTCCATGTATTATGCTGCCATATGTCCTTTGCTTAACATACCTTTTTCTTCTTGTTCTTTTTGAACAGTGTGGTCTGGTGATAC